>NC_066584.1:518568578-518883082 GCF_024323335.1 Lathyrus oleraceus
TCTTGAGATCTATGCAAGAGTTCCATCAAGGCAAACCATTGCCTCCAGCTGGACAGGAAATGTTACCCAACCTCTAGTTGTTACAAGCCAACCTTGGTATAGAGGGAGCTAACGATCTACTTAACAGTTTTTATAATATGGTGCAATAGTAGAATTCTGAATTCTCGGCAAAGAGGCTCTACATGAATGAAGAGAGCCTATAATACGTCACACCAATAAACAATATTGTACGAGAGGCGCACTCCCATAACAATTAAGTCGTCGCTCCTGGGCTAACCTTCATTAGGGCAGTAACATCACGAGGAGAGACCTTGAGATCGCCAGCTCTCAGTCGTCACCAAAGACAAATAACCATTCAAGTTTGCGGTTGTGATGACACTCCATCATTCCATAAATTCAGTCGAAAAAAATGGATCAAAAAATGTTAAAGAGGAGAAAAAAATTAGAATAAAGGCCAAAGAAAGAGGAAAAAATAGATAAGTGTGGAGAAATAAGGACTTAGTGAAAATCAGGTGAAAGGGGAGCAAAACGTGCAACTACTGGAATAATCACGTGCAACATCGCGCACACGATATGGAAGTAAAAATTGTATCACACGATGCAAAGCATCACGCGCACGATGACCAATTTTCTAGGCTTTTCTAATGTGTTCTGGTCCATTCTTAAGGCTTTTTAAGGGGACTTTTGGGACTTTTTTAGGGGTTACGAATTTCTACACCAGGAGTGACGATTTGCAGGACTATAAGGCATATTTGAAGAGAATTTTAAGCCATTGGGAGCCAATTCTTCAAAGGAATTCTTATGCAAACCTCTTATTTTTATTTTGGTATTGTAATTTGAATCACGAGTAGCTAAATCTCTCAAGGTTAAGTTATGTTTGATGAACCTAGTTTGATATTGTTGAGATATATGTTTGATTTGATATTGAGTGAGTAATTTAATCTATAATTATATTCAATTGCACCTTGTTCTTAATTCTTTTTATGTGAAATACTCTTTTAATCTAATTTTGGGCATATAGGCAATAATGATCATTAGTCTATATTTGGACCTAGGGAAATTATTGGCTTATGCTGGTTGAATAGGGATAGGAGACCCCGAGTAGTGGCTTAGGAATTAACACTCTGTTATATTGCCTAATTTTGCTTACACGGATGGACTAGTGACAGAAAAATCCGAGTATTGATTAGTGAGTTATACCGAAGGTAATTGGGTATAACGGTTTTATTAATTCGTTATGGGATTATAGTGTCAATATTATTCATGTAATGCATTGAACATCAACAATAGATAAATAGGAGATTTTATACACAACATGGTTGCTTTCTTCTTATCGTCAAACAACTTTATTTTCTTTTCGCATTCAAACTCGAAACCCCCCCCCCCCCCTAAACACACGCACGCACATATTTACTATTTTATACACATTGCACAAATTTGTCTTGTTAAATAGCACTCCTTGTGGATTCGATCTTATTTTATAACTGCGACATTATTGGTACACTTGTCGAGAAGTCATCAAAAGAAAATATGTTGAGATTTTCAGAAATTAGGAAGCCAAAAAGCAGCAAGAATATCTGCTTCGGGCGATTTGTGGATATCGCGTTTGGTTGGTTCATATTGCGGATCCGTTCATTTATGTTAGAATGTTAAATATATATTTTATATTAATTTAGAAATAGTCTAAATTGATATAAAATATATTATAAGATATTTATAATATTTTACTGTAACAATAAATGAATTTTGTTTTGGGTTTTGTTTTGGATATTATTATGGATATTGTTTTGGGTTCTAAAAAGAAAACTAGTGTCACATACCTCTCGATTTCTGTCAAAAACTAAGGGGAAAACGATATTTTAAAAAAAAATACAAATAACATTATTTACATAGAATATTAAAGTGCATTGTTTACAAATACAAAGTTTTGGTTTCAATTTACAAGTACAAATTTTTGACAAATCTGATTCATCATTGTCACGGTTACTCTTGGAGAAGAATAAATCTAATTTTTGTTACATACCCATTATTTTTAAGTTCAATGGTTATTCACGCTTTCAATTTCTAATTTAACATAAAAAAATGTTAGATACATAACATAAAATTCAAGTTAAGAGATAAGATATTATGTAATAATGTCGACCTTGTAACAATTTTTTTTTTTGCACTTGCAGTCTATCCCATTGATATGTTCCAAGCTTCTTTAAATTTTACTATTTTCATGGAAAATGTTTTCATTATCAATGTTTCAGTTTCACAAGATAATGTCTCAGATATATAGTGGTGGTATTCACGATCTTATTGGATGTAAAGGGTTTTTTGTGGATTGATGTGTTGACAATATCTTGAGTGTTGTTGCTTTATGAATGTAGGACATATATTCTTTGTAGGTTAACTGAGTAACTATACCCCTCAGTTATTTTATAAAACCGATGAGAAGTGTTATTTCTTTTTTATGGATTTTTCTCTCAGTTTTTTAAAATAACCGAGGTAATATATTACTTGCAAAACAAAATGGTGGATGGTAAAAAATGAAAGTAACATGTATTGTTTCCTTTTTCAATTTTTTACCATTCACCACTTTCTTTGTGTAATGTTGTATTCAAACAAAGGAATATATTCAAAACAAAATTTTCAAGATCTTATATTGTGAAACAACAACATTACTTGCAATTTACAGTATTTTTAGGAATAAATTTCTCAATATTGTCAACCGAAGAAATCAATAAATTATGGAGTGTTTTCTTTGGCTGACAACATAGAAAGGTTATTCCAAAATATAAAAATGAACTTGCAAGAGGTGGAAACAACAATAACAACAACAAAAACACCATTATGTGAGATAGATTGCAAGGGAAGAAAAAATATTGTGTTCAAAATTGGTGCTAAAAGAATAATATACAACACATAACCTTGAAGATTTTTTTTATCTTGCAATCCATCACAATAATGATGTGTACGAGTTTGTATAGATGAGTTAGATTTAAGGTAAAATTTAATGAACGAGTGATTTTATATTAAAACCTAATTATCTAATCCCTTAGTTATTTAAGAAACCGAAAGAATAGGTAATTTAATTTTAAAACAAAAATTAATAATAATAATAATAATAATAATAATAATAATAATAATAATAATAATAATAATAATAATAATAATAATAAAGACACCGTTTTTAAAGAATTAAAAACAAAAACTACATTTTATGCGATTCGGAGCATGTCCTTGATTAATTTTCTCCTCACTTGTATTCAATTACCGAGAAAATATATGATATTTTTTTAAAAGTAAATAAAACACGACGTGTCTTAGAATTATACCTCAACTTTTTGTTGGGTGAGGTGAAAGTTTTGTCATGAAATGTATTATTTATAGTAGTGTAGTAATTAAAATTTTAACAACTTAAATGAACTCATCAATCTCTTCATAAATTACAATTTAAGATTAAGTGAGTAAATTTAACGAGAATATTTTGGATTTAATGGTTCACCTTTATCTATAGGTGGTGGTAAGCTATCAGAAAATTGTTTTCAGTTTTTTTTAGTATAGTGTATATGGAGAAGGAGACTCTAATTTTGTCTTTTCCTCGATTGTTTCGTTCTCCGCCTCTTGTATGGGTGAGACTTCTATCTCCACCATCATGTCTCTGAGATGATGAGTTCATGCTCCTGAATTCACCCTTCTATGAGTCATGTTTCTGGTCCCTAGGTTCACTTTGTGAGTTTTCTAGTGGAGTTTGGCTTATTGTTATCGCCAGAGTGCTTGAAATTTAAGATCTGGATAGTCTTTTATCAAAATCCATAATAAAGGCTAGTGTGAACTTACAGGATGGATCATCTGAACAGGCGATGCATCCTTCATGTCACTAGTCATGGTGTGATGTTTTCGTGCTTTAACCTTCCCGCATGCTTCTTGTATCTCCCTTAATTTAGTGATGGGGTGTCCTGCAAAGACAATATGAAATCAATGCAATGCAAAGTTTTGTGGTTTGTGTTGGTGCACAAGGTTATAAAGATGAATAATGGAAATAAGAGAGAGAAGAGAGAATAATAACAAACTTCCACTACTCTAAAATAGTTACAGCAAACACACTCACACACTACTCTGCTAAACTACACATGCCACAAAAATGAATAATGATACTATTTATTCACACCACTCACATGCTTAAATACAAGTGAGACTTAATGAAAATACTAAAGTACCCTTTAATAAACTTTATCTACAAGTTTCTGAAAAATGAATTAATTCTAACATCATCCATTAATTCATATTTGTTGAAAAGTACATTTTCGGTAAATATTTTTATATTGTATCCGCAGAGATTGGTTGTTATTACCGCCGTTCTATAATCCAAATTGTTTTAAGTTTAGAAAGTAACCAAGTTGTTTTGTTTGAAGAGTTATCTTTTGAGTAAAATATCACTAAAACAATAAAATGGTTTTAATCAAATGTAAAAGGTTTGGCAAGATTGGAGTTCACTATTCAAATTGCTTATGATTCCTTATGACAACTATTTAGATTCAAGATTATTGATGATGTTCAAGTATCCTCTCAATATCATTTATGTCTAAATGATATTGTGATAATCACTATATTAATCTTTAGACGATTTCTCCACCTAACTATCATATAGCAATCTTTAATGGTTGATACAAAAGAAGAATAGTGAATAAATCTATCTCTACAACTTATTCCCTACTTGAAAATATATTTTATGTCAAGACTTAAATAATCTCTTTCAACAACTACTCAAATCTAATATTCAACTCAGGGCAAAAATATCATTCAATACATCAACAATCTTTTATCATATACAAGAGTTAAATGGAATACATAAACAAATAAGAATAGTTACTACCTCCAATCTTGACAAAATGGGGTTTAGCTCCTCATCATCATTTTGGACAGCCAAAGGAAAATGGAGAATAAAACTCTGTTTTTCTCTTACAAAATATCAAGCTATATATGAATGAATGAACAATTTCCATTCTGTTTTCTAAAAAGGGTTTACCTTTCCTAAAATACTCATTTTCATCTAAAGCTGAAAAGCCCCCTAAAACAGATACAGAAATGGCAAAACACAACTGGCCTTGAAAACAGCACACTTGGCAAAAACAGCTTGCTGGATTCGCAAGGTTCGCGGCGCGAACTGAAGCTAATTTAGCTTCCTTGCCTTGTAAGCTTCATCCAATTAATCTTCCAAGTGTTAATCTTCAAATTTAGGCCTCCAAATTGCATTCAATACTTCGTCCATATTATGATCAAGCATTCCGAAGCTCTTTTGCCCAAAAATTCTACAAAACTAACAAATATGTGAAATAACCACTCAAAACAACATAAATTAAACCTAATTGCATTTATACAAAATATTGATAATAAAAGTGTGTAATTACATCAAAAATTGGTAAAAGGGACCAATAAAATTATATAAAAAGTAGTACTAATTGGTCCCTAACAACTCTCCCCAACTTTGCATTTTGTTTGTCCCTAAACAAAAGTTTCCACCATCACAACCAAAGCAATGAACCGAGAGGTGTCCAACCAAGAAGATGAAGGAAATTTTTCCTTTTTAGAAGTGGACTAGTGATAATAAAAGTGTGAGGCATTTCAGAGTATTTGATTTTATTTGTTACAAACATGTTCCAGGTGTTACTAGAGAGAAGTTGGATGATATAAGCAAAGTAATGTTACTGATTAGGTACCACAGTACATGTGCTTATAATTTTTTTTGTCCAATTGCTAATAAAGTTGAATTCAGTAGAAATGTCATTGTAAAAGAATCGGAAGCATGGGATTGTAACAAGTTTCAATCCAACTCTGGTGCAGTGTTAACACCTGAGTTAACTTCTAAAGATATTTCAGACTCTGAAGGAGAATCGGCCTCTAAAAGAGATTCTACTATGAAAATAAGTCAGAGTCTAAAGGTAACTTTGATGCTGAAGTTGATTCTAAAGGCGAGTCTAACTCTGAAGGTGAATCTGATTTTGATCCAAATTCTAATGATGATCTAGACTTTGGTGGTAATCATACCTCAAAAGGTGTTATAGCATCTAAAGTTAGTCCATCATCTGATATTGTTCCAGCATCTGAAGAGGATTATGAACAAGTTCAGAGGCCACAAAGAATCAGACAAATACCAATAAGATTTGCAGAGTTTGACATATTGCAAGATACTAAGATAAACTCTGAAGGGCAAGTCATCTAGTGTGTCATATTGGTAGACTTTAAACCAGTTATTACTGAAGAGGCTCTCAAGAAAAAAGTGTGGTTGAAGGCCATGAAAGAAGAATTTGGGGCTATAGAAAGAAATAAGACTCGGGAGTTGACTGAGCTTCCAAAGAACAAGAAAGTCACTAGTCTGAGATGGTTTTACAAGTTGAAACCGAAGTCAGATGGATCAATTGATAAACATAAATCAAGGTTAGTAGCTAGAGGATTTCTATATAATCTAGATTAGCTTACTTTGAGGTGTTTGCACCTGTAGCTAGACATGAAACAATCAGATTGTTGATTGTTATAACTGCTAATAGAAATTGGCCTCTGATGCATTTAGATGTGAAATCTCTATTTCTGAATGGTCATTTACGAGAGAAAGTTTATGTGTCACAACCTCATATATTTATGAAATAGAATCGAGAAGTAATTGTGTACAAGTTGCATAAAGCCTTGTATAGACTGAAACAAGCTCCTGGAGCTGGAAATCTGAAAATTGATTCATTTTTCAAGCTTCAAGGATTCAGAAAATGTGAGATGGAGTATGGTGTTTATGTTCAGCATACATCTGATAGAAATATGATTATGGTGTGTCTCTATGTTGATGGCATATTGCTAACATAGGGTTGTTCATATGACATAGCTAAGTTCAAGAGTGTGCTGATGAATGAGTTTGAGATGACTGATCTAGGAAATATAGTATTTTTTTAGAGATGAAGATTATGTACTCTAATAAGAGTATAATTTTGCATCATCTGAAGTATGAATTTGAGCTAATAAATTGCAAGTTTGCAATCACACATGGTGAAACAAGTCACAAGCTGAATTTTGATGTTAAGGGTGATGATGTAGATGATACAACTTTTAAACAGTTGATGGGATCATTGAGATATCTCTGTAACACCATACCTGACATTTGCTATGCAGTTCGAATGGTGAGTAGGTTTATAAACAAACCAAAGTGGTTACATTGCCAAGCTGCTGTCAGGATACTGAGGTATATTAAAGTGATTATGAAGTATGGAGTTTTGTTCCGTTGTGGTGCTAAATCTGATTCAGAGTTGATATGATATTCAACCTCTGATTGGTGTGAAGACAGAGTTGACAGAAGAAGTACTTCTAGATATTTCTTCAAGTATCTAAGAGGTCCCATTTCTTGGTGCTCCAATAAACAACTAATGGTTGCATTGTCAACCTGTGAAGCTGAGTACATTGCATGTATTTTGTCTGCATGTCAAGCTATTTGGATTATGAACTTATTGCAGGATCTGAAGATCAAGGTGGGCAAGCTTGTGAGGTTGATTATTAGAACAAATCAGCTATAAGCCTTGTCAAGAATCCAGTGTTGCATGGAAGGAGCAAACACATTGACACAAAGTTTCATTTTCTGCACAATCAGATTCATAATAGAATGCTTGAAGTTGTTCACTGTAGCATTCGATGCAACTTGTAGATATGTTGACTAAAATTATCAAGATTGAATACTTTATTCATTTGATGGATGAAATCGGTGTTGTTGATTTTAATTTTGAATGTAAATTAAGGGATGACGTTGAAGTGTAATCAAAATTCACATTAATTGTATTTTAGAGTTAAATTTGAATTTCACCGAATAGATTTTGATGGTATAAATTGTGTAACGAACTTCAATTTATAATAGATTTTAATGTAACTATTTTTAATTCTGAGTAAAAAAATTAGTACAACATTTTCTCTCTCTTCCATCTTATTCTTTTTCATTTTTGTTCACCAACAATTATGAGTTATACTTGTTCTAAGAATTAATGAAGCCTAATTGAGAAAATAATACAAGGTTGTGATTGCTTTTGAATGCCCCGAAACAGCTAATTAGTCTGACTAAATACAAATCATTTTTCCTCGTTTGTCTTATTACCCGAATTTTACTTATCTATTTTTTTTTCTTTCTCAATATTCAAACATGAAGAAAACGAGAGAAAGACTTTTTAATGAATGTGATCCCCAACGGTACTATAGGATAATACTAATATAGGATATCCTTGGGATGAAAGGTACCCCACCAACCAGCTGGTCATTCATGTAATACAATGAACCTTTATTGTCTAAGCAACAAAATATCCCAATATATACACTACACTACACTACATGCTATGCTATACCTTTCAAGACACGGCAAAATTAGTTCAAACATCCCTATTGTTCTCTTTCTTTTTTTGACTAAGCCCTATTATTGGGTATGTTAATGATATTATATATATTACCATACTTGTGTTAAAATAAAACAATAAGTACACAAAGTCTTTTAGAAACACTTTCAAATAACAATCATCAAGTGTGATAGAAATAATTCGCTAAAACATGTATACCAAAACAAAACAAATGTAAGAAGCTTTAAAACAATTTTAAGAGTGTAAAAACAATTCATGAAATATATCAAAATAATCGTTAAATAGTAGTCGCATGTATTCGATAAAGTATAAGTCGAATACAGTCTTTAGTAGTCGAAATATGTAGTTGTCGAATGAGTTAACTTCGACGGAGTTGAACTTAATAACCAATGTGTTGTTGAATCATCCGGGTGAAGAGTGTCAACGAGAGACGTGATCAATCAGAAAGAATGATTCAGATTATCTCCAAGATTTGAGTTTAATTCTAACATTTAGTATCTAGAGCAATGACTTCTCATCTGAACGGGTATTTTCCAGCAAATTTTTCAATCTTGATTTGTAAAAATTATAGAAGTGGTATATGTAGATGAAGGTTGTCTTCTGCTATCAATATATTTTGGATCTTGTGAAGAATTGAGTAACACCAACTAGAGAAGATGTTACGGATGAACAAAAGGTTGCACATAAAGATTTGAGGAAGAAATATTATAAAGTTCTCTTTTTAATCCATCAATGTGTTGATTCATATAACTTTGAGAAAATTGGTGATGTAGACTCATCAAAGAAAGCATGAGCATCTTGGAAAAATCGTTTGGAAGTGCTGAGAAGGTGAAAGATATGAGGTTACATACACACAAAAGAACAAATAAGCTAGAGCATAAGTGTTGATCGAGAAGAATTACGAAGTGTTGATCAAAGATAAGATGATGAGAGTTATCGACTCAGATGGTAGGTTAATCTTAAAGGCACCTATGTCTCAGAATAGAACCTTCAGGATTGGACTTAATGTGATGGAGCATAAATGTCTAGAAACTGCAGACTTGGTCATCTCAACTTCAAAGACATTAGATATCTGAACATAAGAAACATGGTTTCAGGATTACCAGAAATCGACATTTCAAATGAACTGTATGAAGAATGTGCTCAAGCAAAGCAACACAAGAATAAATTAAGTAAAGAAGCAGGAATCAAGTCGAAGAAAATTCTTGAAGTCATATATTTAGATGTGAGTGGTCCTATTTAGGTAGATTCGATTGGAGGAAAAAGATACGTTGTCACATTCATAGATGATTTCAGTCAAAAACGGTGGACATACCTAATCAAGAAAAAAGTGACGTGCTTGAGATGTTCACAAAGTCTAAATCTATGGTGAATAGGCAAAGTGTTTTAAATCTCAAGACTCGGATAACAGATGGTGGTGGAGAGTATGTTTCCAACAATTTATATATTTTATGTGAGAAATAAAGGATTATGTGTGAGGTGGTGCCACCTTACACTCCACGGTAAAATGGAGCTCCTGAGAGGAAAATATAACCATCATGAACATGGTGAGGAGTATGCTAAGGGGCAAGCACTTACCTAATGAATTATGGGGCGATGCTTTGTCGACTGTAACATACATCCTGAATAGATGTCCGACTAAGAAGGTAGAAGGAATCACACCAAAAGAATATTGGTTTGGTGTCAAGCCTAGCTTAAGTCATATGAAGGTGTTTGGATCTATATCACATATACATGTTTGTGATCAGTTGAGAAGAACACTTGATGACAAGTCAAGCGAGATGATTCTGATAGAATATCACTCAATTCATGGATACAAATTATTCGACACAGTAAACAAGCAAGTTGTGATCAACAGGGATGTGATCATATATGAGCTTAAGAAGTGGGATTGGAAAGACAATGTCAAGAAAGATTCAGTGAGAATCTTATGTGATGAATCAGGTAGTGAAGCTGATAGAGAAGTTCGACAAGATTAATATCTTATGTTAGTCCAATTCTTAAGATTATTTAATTCTAGTCTCTTAGCACTAATACAAAAAATGCATTTTACTTCGGGCACGAATGGGATTTTACGTCGGTTACACAATCGAGGTAAAGAAAGGGCGTCATGAAAATTTTCCACTTTACCCTAGGTTACTAATTAATCAAGGGGGTAGTTGAAATGGTCATTGATTCGATCCCCATCAACAACATTTTTATATTTTCAAAATTAGTGCCACATACCTCTCGGTTTCTGTCAAAATTTAAGGGGAAAAAGATATTTAAAAAAAATACAAATAACATTATTTACGTAGAATATTATATTACATTGTTTACAAATACAAAGTTTTGGTTTCAATTTACAAGTACAAATTTTCGACAAATCTGATTCATCATTGTTACGGTTATTCTTGGAGAAGAACAAATCTATTTTTTGTTACATACCCATTATTTTTTAAGTTCAATGGTTATTCACACTTTCAATTTCTAATTTAACATAAAAAATATTAGATACATAACATAAAATTCAAGTTAAGAGATAAGATATTATGTAATAACATCAACCTTGTAACAATTTTTTTCTGCACTTGCAATCTATCCCATTGATATGTTCCAAGCTTCTTTAAATTTTACTATTTTCATGGAAAATGCTTTCATTATCAATGTTTCAGTTTCACAAGATAATGTCTCAGATATATAGTGGTGGTATTCACGATCTTAGTGGATGTAGAGGGTTTCTTGTGGGTTGATGTGTTGGCAATATCTTGAGCGTTGTTGCTTTATGAATGTAGAACATATATTCTTTGTAGGTTAACTGAGTAACTATATCCCTCAGTTATTTTATAAAACCGATGAGAAGTGTTATTTCTTTTTTATGGACTTTTCTCTCAGTTTTATAGAATAACTGAGGTAATATATTACCTGCAACACAAAATGGTGGTTGATAAAAAATGAAAGTAACATGTATTGTTTCCTTTTTCAATTTTTTACCATTCACCACTTTCTTTGTGTAATGTTGTATTCAAACAAAGGAATATATTCAAAATAATATTTTCAAGATCTTATATTGTGAAACAACAACATTACTTGCAATTTATAGTATTTTTAGGAATAAATTTCTCAATATTGTCAACCGAAGAAATCAATAAATTATGGAGTGTTTTCTTTGGCTGACAACATAGAAAGGTTATTCCAAAATATAAAAATGATTTTGCAAGAGGTGGAAACAACAACAACAACAACAACAACAACAACAACAACAACAACAACAATAGCAACAACAATAACACCATTATGTGAGATAGATTGCAAGGGAAGAAAAAATATTGTGTTCAAGATTGGTGCTAAAAGAATAACATACAACACATAATCTTGAAGATTTCTTTTGTCTTGTAATCCATCACAATAATGATGTGTACGAGTTTGGAACGACTATAAATGTGTTAGATTTAAGGTAAAATTTGATGAACGAGTGATTTTATATTAGAACCTAATTATCTAATCCCTCAGTTATTTAAGAAACCGAAAGAATAGATCATTTAATTTTAAAACAAAAAATGATAATAATAATAATAATAATAATAATAATAATAATAATAATAATAATAATAATAACAATAAAGACACCATTTTTAAAGAATTAAAAACAAAAACTACATTTTATGCGATTCGGAGCATGTGCTTGATTAATTTTCTCCTCGCTTATATTCAATTACCGAGAGAATATATGATTTTTTTTTAAAATAAATAAAACACGACGTGTCTTAGAATTATACCTCAACTTTTTGTTGGGTGAGGTGAAAGTTTTATCATGAAATATATTATTTATAGTAGTGTAGTAATTAAAATTTTAACAACTTAAATGAACTCATCAATCTCTTCATAAATTACAATTTAAGATTAAGTGATTAAATTTAACGAGAATATTTTGGATTTAATGGTTCACCTCTATCTATAGGTGGTGGTAAGCTATCAGAAAACTGTTTTTCAGTTTTTTTTGTTAGTACAGTGTATATGGAGAAGTAGACTCTAATTTTGTCTTTTCCACGATTGTTTCGTTCTTCGCCTCTTGTATGGGTGAGACTTCTATCTCCAACATCATGTCTCTGAGATGATGAGTTCATACGCCTGAATTCACCCTTCTATGAGTCATGTTTCTGGTCCCTAGGCTCACTTTGTGAGTTTTCTAGTGGAGTTTTCCTTATTGTTATCGCCAGAGTGCTTGAAATTTAAGATCTGGATAATCTTTTATCAAAATCCACAATAGAGGCCAGTGTGAACTTACAGGATGGATCACCTAAACAGGCGATGCATCTTTCATGTCACTAGTCATGATGTGATGTTGTCGTGCTTTAACCTTCCCGCATGCTTCTTGTATCTCCCTTATTTTAGTGATGGGGTGTCCTGCAAAGACAATATGAAATCAATGTAATGCAAAGTTTTGTAGTTTGTGTTGGTGCACAAGGTTATAAAGATGAATAATGGAAATAAGAGAGAGAAGAGAGAATAATAACAAACTTCCACTACTCTAAAATAGTTACAACAAACACACTCACACACTGCTCTGCTAAGCTACACAGACCACAAAAATGAATAATGATACTATTTGTTCACACTACTCACATGCTTAAATACAAGTGAGACTTAAGAAAAATACTAAAGTACCCTTTAATAAACTTTATCTACAAATTTCTGAAAAATGAATTAATTCTAACATCATCCATTAATTCATATTCAGCTTAACCAAAACTAACAACACTAATTCCATTCCTCAAGTGGAGAAATTGATTAGTCTTGATCGCCTTCGTCATAACATATGTCAGCTGCTTTTGGGTGCTACAGTGCACAACTTCTAGCACTCCATTCTAAACCTTATTTCTCAGAAAGTGATACTTAGTCTCAACATGCTTGCTTCTCCCATGTAGCACTAGGTTCTTGGCAAGATTGATTACAGACTTGTTATCAATCATCAGCTTCAGCGGCTTGTTTACTTTGATCTTCGGATCCTGCAGTAAATTTAGAAGCCACATAACTTGACATGCAGTCACAACACCTGTAATATATTCTACTTCACAGGTTGACAAAAAGCAACAACTGGTTGCTTCTTGAAACACCAAGAAATAATACTTCCCATAAACTTAAACAAGTACCCAGAAGTACTTCTTCTATTAACTTTGTCTCCACACCAATCAGGATCTAAGTAACTCAGAAGTTCTGATTCAGTTCAGCACCATAAGGGAACAAAACTCCATACTTCAGAGTTCCCTTTATATACCTAAGAACTCTGACAGCAACATGGTAATGAGACCACTTCGATTTACTCATAAACCTACTCACTATTCAAAATGCATAGCAAATATCAGGCCTGGTATTACACAAATACCTCAGAGAACCTAGCAACTGCTTGAACATTGTCGCATCTACATCATCACCATCAGAATCAGAATCCAATTTCTGATTT
This sequence comes from Lathyrus oleraceus, assembly GCF_024323335.1. Taxonomy (NCBI): domain Eukaryota; kingdom Viridiplantae; phylum Streptophyta; class Magnoliopsida; order Fabales; family Fabaceae; genus Lathyrus; species Lathyrus oleraceus. The sequence goes on from NC_066584.1 coordinate 518,582,385, forward strand.
GTATCAGTAGCTGTGACATCAACTTTATAATTCAGTAGCTCAAATCTCTTCAGAAGCTCAAGTTCATATTCCAGCTGATGTAAAATTATATCTTTCTCAGAGTACATAATCTCCATCCCTAGAAAATAAACCATATTTTCGAGATCAGTCATCTCAAACTCATTCATCAACTCCTTCTTGAACTTAGCTATCTCATGTTCATAACTTTTTGTTAGCAATATGTCATCAACATATAGACACACCAGAATCATATTGCCTTCAGAAGTATGCTGAACATAGACACCATACTCCATCTCACATTTCTGAAATCCATGCTTCTTGAAAAATGAATCAATGTTCAGATTCCAAGCTCTAAGGGTTTGCTTCAGTCCATACAAAGCTTTCTGTAATCTATACACCATCCCTTCCTGATTATTTTTCTCAAATATAGGAGGTTGTGACACATAAACCTCTTCTTCTAATAGACCATTCAGAAATGCGAATTTCACGTCTAAATGCATCAGAAGCCAATTCATGTTAGCAGCTATCGTAATCACCATCCTGATTGTTTCATGTCTTGCTACAGGCGCAAACACTTCAAAGTAATATAACTAAGGTTTCTGCATAAAACCTCTCACAACTAACCTTGCTTTATGTTTACCGATTGATCCATCTGGCTTTAGCTTCACCTTATAAACCCATCTCACGCTGATGGAGTTCTTGTTCTTTGGAAGTTCTATCAGCTTCCAAGTCTTGTTTCTCTCTATGGCATAAAGTTATTCTTTCATGGCCTTCATCCATACTTTCTGCTTGAGATTTTCTTCCATACTCACAGATTTAGAGTCTACTAACATAACACACTGAATAACTTCCCCTTTAGAATCTACTTTAGTATACTTCAGCATGTCAAACTCCGCAAACCTTCTCGGGATGTTTCTTATTCTTTGTGGCCTTTGAACTTGTTCAGAACCTTATGATTCTAGAACAGTATCAAATGCTGGAATTCCAGAAGTACCAACTTCAAAAGCATGACCACCTTCAGAGTCTGGAATATTCCCAGAGTCTGGATTACCACCAGAATCTGAATCACCATCAGAATCTGGATCAGAATCAGATTCTTCCTCATAATCAATCTCGGTTTCTGATTCTGACTCACTCTCAAAATCATTTTCAAGGTCTGACTCATTTTCAGAATCATAATCAATATCTTCAGAAGTTAACTTTGCACCGGATTTGGATTGAGACTTGCTTCAATCTCATACTTCTGACTCTTTCACAACAACATCTTTGCTTAATTCAACCTTATTTGTGAATGGACAATAAAGCTTATAAGCACTTGTACTATGATACCCCAACAGTAACATCACCTTGCTTCTATCATCCGACTTCTTTCTAGTAGCATCTGAAATGTGTTTATAACAGACAGAACCAAATACTCTAAAATGACTCATACTTTTCTTATCCAGTCCACCTCTCAAAAGGAACAATTTCCTTTACCTTCTTGGTTGGACACCTGTTGAGCACATATGTTACAGTGCCAACAGCTTCTCCCCACAAAGTGTTAGGAAGCTTTTTCTCCTCCAACATGCTCCTTAACATATCAAGCAGAGTTCGGTTTCTTCTTTCAGCAAGACCATTATGTTGGGGAGTATATGGAGAAATCACTTCATGCTTAATTCCATTCTCTTCACATAACTTCTTGAACTCTGTAGAGTTATACTCACCTCCACCATTAGTTCTGAGAATCTTCAGAGTCTGGCCACTATGTTTCTGAAGCTTGATTTTGAATTTCTTAAATTCAGCAAACACCTCGTGTTTGAACTTTATAAGGGATACCCATGTCATCCTTGTGAACTCATTCATAAATGACACAAAGTATTTATTCCCTCATAGTGAAGATTCTGGAAATGGCCCACACAAATCAGAATGCACTACTCCCAAAGCATGTTTTTCTCTTAGAGCTACTTCTGATGCAAATGGCAGTCTTGGTTGTTTCCCTCTCATGCACACATTGCATGACTTTTATGGTTTCTTAATTGCAGAAATTTCACGTACCGGTTTCTTTGAATTCATATGTCCTAAGCTTCTGAAGTTCCAATGACCAAATCTTTTGTGCCACAACTCACTTTCCTTCAAAACACTTGTTGCGCTAAGGCATTCAGAGTCTGTAGTTTTAACATTCACCTTGAATGTTTTATTCCTCCCCTATTTTGATTCCATAATCAGCTTCTGATTACAATCGTACAATTTCAAATGATTATCCTTCATGGTAACTGAGAATCCCTTTTCAATTAATTAACCTACACTCATCAGATTGCTCTTCATGCCAGAAACATATCAGACGTTCTGAATTAACGCAGATTTTCCATTATTCAGAAATACTCTAGCATTCCTCATTCCTTCAGTATTCAGATACTTATCATCAGCACATCTGATCTTGGTCCTCTTCCTAGAGTCAAAACCAACCAGTCATTTCTTATTTCCAATAAGATGGTTTGAACAACCAGTGTCCATATACCACCAGTCTTCTAGAGACGCACTACCAGAATCAGAAGTCATTAATAGCACATGTTCATCATCAGAACTTCTAGCTATATTCGCTTCTTCTGATTTCCTCTCCTTGTTTGACCAATAATCTGCAGCGAAATGGCCAAACTTCTTACAATAGTAACATTGAACTTTTCTTTTGTCATACTTCTCCTTTCCCTTATGACTCCCAGAAGTTGAGGTTTCTGACTTCTGAGACCTACCATCTTTTTTCTTGGCTTCTGACCAAGACTGCTTCTGGTCTTTCTTGACAAAAGAAGCTTTCAGAGTCTGCTCTATCTCTCTCTTAGAGGTTCTTTCAGTCAAATGCAACTTTTGCGCCTCTAGACTGCTTTGCAGCTCTTCTATTCTCATGGTGCCCGGATCCTTAGAATGTCCAATTGCTACAACGATGTAATCAAACTGAGGAGTAAGAGATCTAAGTACCTTCTCAATGATACTTTCTTTAGAGAGAGTTTCTCCACACGACTTCATCTCATTTGTCATCAGAATTACTATGGAGATGTAGTCATGTACCTTCTCATTGTTCTTCATGATGAGATTCTCACACTACTTACATAGAGACTGCAGCTTCACCTTTTTCATTGTTGCATCACCGCCGTAACACCGCACAAGTGTGTCCCACGCAGCTTTCGTCGTTGTCGAATCAGCAGTTTTCTCAAACACGTTCACATCCATGCACTGGTGGATGTAGAACAACGTCTTCTGATCCTTCTTCCTCAGATCACGTTGAGCATTTCTTTGCGCATCCGTTGCACTTTCTAGAAGTGCAGCGTAACCATCGTTGACGAGATCAAGAACATCTTGAGCTCCGAACAACACACGCATCTGAATCATCCAATGATTTCAGTTCTTACCGTTGAACACTGGAAGTTTGGTACTCAGATTACCGTTTATGTTCATCTTCAACCTTGTGCAATACACTCAAATCTCACCTAAACACAATGTTTCTCAATCCCGCGGAATCAAGATATGTGATTCTGTTACGATTCTGATAAGAAATTCAACACGAATTCTCCGAACAGAAGTCAATCACACAACACCTCATCGCTTCACTCGTGTTTTCCATGGTGTTTTCTTGTGGATCTGAATCAGACTCTGATACCAATTGTTGGTGCACAAGGTGATAAAGATGAACAATGAAAATAAGAGAGGGAAGAGAGAATAATAACAAACTTTCACTACTCTAAAACGGTTACAACAAACGCGCACACACACACTATTCTGCTACACTACACAAACTAAAAAAAAGGAATAATGAAATTATACGTTCACACAACTCACTTGCTTAAATATAAGTGACACTTAATGAAAATACTAAAATATTCTCTAACAAACTTATCTACAAAATTCTGAAAAATAAATTAATTCTATCAATTTGCAAACAGATGAATTGATTTAGTTATCATACATAGGGTTGTGTCGGTAGAGTGATTTGACTCACTTACTCTGGATGCAATTGTTATTTTCAATAATGTAATTTATGAGATCATTCGTAAATATATATGAGATAGTAACGAATATAATGATTTCATGAATAGTATCTTCAACCTCCCTCCTATTAAAATCCGTTCCTACATTTGATTTTAATATTAGTATCTTAGCAGGTCCATAAGACCCGTAAGACCTAAACTATGTTAAAGATTATAATTATGGTGGATTTTTGTTTTTTAAAAATAATTATGGTTGAATAGAAAGAGAGTAAAAAGCAGCTTTTTTTTATAACTAAAATAAAATAAATTAAAAATAGCAAGAACACCGGAAATTTCCAAGAGCGGATAAGGTTAAGCTTGATTGCTACATAATTAAAAAATGAGACACTATGTATAAAATCGTCGTTTCTTTAATTTATCAAATTTACTATAACACATGGGAAAAGATTTAGCTACTTTTTGATTATATTTCTTCAAAGAGAAGATACATGATTCAAGGAGTCAATAGAGTGTAGAGAAAAAAGGAGGTGAGTAATTGTTCTTCTAAGTAATTCAAAGTAAAAATATACAACACATTAGGATTTGTTTGATGCCGTATATGATTTTGGTTCTACAAAAAATAAAGAATACCAAAGATTGGTTTTAATCTGAGAAGGGATTAAGGCTTCTAACAAACGTATTCTTGTACATATTCCAATCATCAATGTGAACATGTAAGAGGCCACTTGAATAAGGCAAGGTCAAACATAACTTGAAATCCTATTCCTACACCTCATTTTCTATATCAATATTTAATAAAATACTCTTCATTATATTTATACGATGATTTCTTTAAATAAAATAATATTAAAAATTTATTTTAAATAAAAAATATTTAAAATTAATTTTATGACAAAAATATAATATTTACTATTAATCAATTTTACTATTGCATTAAACATAAAAATATATTATTAATCTAACTTATTAATCAACTTCACTACTTCATTAACTAATAAAATACATAATATTAACAAGATTCTGATATTAATTTATTATTTAGTTAATAAATTTTAAAAAATTTAAAAAATAAATAGTAAAATAAAATTGGTTAATATTAAACAATTTTATAAACTAATATTTACATAATTTTAATCAATTTTATTTAATATTTATTATTTTTAAAATTTTAAATTTTATTAATCAAATTATAAATTAATGTCATAACTTGATTAATATTATGTATTTTATTGATTAATGAAATAATAAAGTTGATTAATAAATTATCAGGAAAATATGTGATTAATAATATATATTTTTATGGTTAATGCAATAATAAAATTGATTAATAACAAATATTATTGTTTGTTACGAAATTAAATAATTTTTTGAATTTTTTATTTAAAATAAAATTTTAATATTATTTTATTTAAAAACTATTGCTCACCATATAAATACGGTGAACAATGTTTGGTATATGTATTGGTGTAGGAAATGGAGTGTATGAATAACATTACTCCTTAATAAACGAGTAAAGTCGATAATAAACCAATACAAATTTAACAAGTTTGAAATCGATTAAACTTGTATTATGAATTAAATGAGATGAATTTATGTTGAAAACAATGGTGATTTGGAAGTGTTGAGAAATAAGTGTGAAAAGTCTCACATTGATTGATTAGAAAGTGGAGATTGAACACTTTATAAGTGAGAAATCAATATACTTATTACCTTAAGATTTTAGATGAGTTTGTGGTGTATTTTTCACAAGATGTGTTGTTCATACAGAAAGAATGACCGTAAGAAAAAATGTTTTATGATGTTGTTGTTTGATATATGATGTTGTTTGATGAGGTTGTATTTGTATTTATTTTTGTGACACTTTATAATTTTTTATTCTAATTCAATTTTTTGTTGAATTGTAATTCCTTGTGCCGAAGTAGGTTGCTCGAAAGAACAAGGATATGTCGAGTTGTATTAGTGTATCGAAGTGTCGAACCATGTTGTTTCACACAGAATTTTGACTTAGGCCTATTTTTAGTAGTGTTAACTATTTTGGGCTTTTATAATTTTAGCATTGACTTAGGGAGTAAGTTAACCTAAATATATAAATAGAGGGGGTAACCCCTATTAATAAATGAACTCATAACATTGTACTCACAGAATTTTACAGTTGCAAAGTGAATAAGGAAGTTATCCACAGATTGTGGACAGAGAGAAAACTCTGCAGAAAATATTCTTCTTCTTCTCAAACGTTCTTTTCTTTCTTTCTCAATCGTTTTTTTCTTTTCATTATCATTGTTTGGTTGATAACAATCTTGTTTATCAAGATTGATAGAAATTCTCAATAGATTGTGGTGAATTTCCAACATCTGGTGTCGGGAGCTTCGGTTTAAGTGGTTTGTGGGAAGAAAACCATGATGGCAATGAATCATCCAAACGGGCATTTTCCAGCGAATCTTCTGATTCTCTAGAACAATAATTATGAGAATTGGTGCAAGCAGATAAAGATTATGTTATGTTATCAAGATCTTTGGGATCTTGTGAAGGAAGGAGTAACAACGCTTGCAAAAAATGCGACGGATCAAGAAAGGGTTGCACATATAGAATTGAAAAAAAAGATTATAAAACTCTCTTTATAATCCATCGATGTGTTAATTCAAATAAGTTTAAAAATGTTAGTGATGTAGAGTCGGCGAAAAAAGCATGAGAAATTCTGGATAAGTCGTTTGGAGGCGCGGAGAAGGTGAAAGAGGTGAGGTTACAAACTCACAAAAAGATGTATGAATTGCTTTTACCTGATTTCTTCACTAAGGTTACGAAACTGGTGAATCAAATCAAGGTATGTGGAGAAGTGTTGACATCAAGATCTGTTATTGGAAATATCTTGAGGTCGTTGGCTTCAAAGTTCGACCACGTCTCGGTAGCCATAGAAGAGCGAAACATTTGTCAAAACTGACAAAGGAAGAGCTTCAAGGGGCGCTTGAAGCTCATGATCAAAGAATGGCTGAAAGAGTTGCAGGAAAGTCGAAGAGTGATGTGGCTTTGCAGACGCAATCAGCAAAAGAAAGTAAAGGAAAAGGAAGCTGGAATGGAAACAAAGGTAGAGGAGGCTACAACAATTCTACTGGTCGAAATCAGCAAGAAGGAAACTGGTCGAATCAGAGAAAATCCTGAACCAAGGCAACCAAAGAGGTATTGTCGCAGGTAGAGGAAAAGGTAGTGGTTGAAAGCCAGACAAAAGTCACATTCAGTGTTACAATTGTCAGAAGCATGGTCATTATTCTAGTGATTGTCCAGAAAAGCAGAAGAATTAAGAAACTAATGGAAAGTTGGCGAAACATGAAGAAGAAGAGATGTTGCTGATGGTCACAACAAGAGATAAAGACAGACTCAAGGATCAGTGGTACTTGGACTCAGGATGCTCATCACATATGTATGGAAGGAAAAATTGGTTTGTCAACATAAAGCCCTCAATGAAGAACATGATGAAATTTGAAAATGATAATACTCTTGCAGCTGAAGGTGTTGGTGATGTTCTGATTATGAGGAAAGATGGCAATAGGTCAGTAATTTTAAATGTATTATACATACCAGGCATGAAGAGCAATTTTCTCACCATATGGAAGTTAGTAGAAAAGAACTACAAGGTGTTGATAAAGACAAGACGATGAGAGTTCTCTACTCAAATGGAATGTTGATCTTGAAGGCTCCAATGTCTCATAATAGAACCTTCAAGATTGAGCTTAATGTGATGGAGCATAAGTGTCTTGCAACAACAGCCAATAGAGATGAATGGATATGGAATTATAGGCTTAGCCATTCAATTTCAAAGACATCATAGATTTGAAGAGAAGAAATATGGTTTCAAGATTACCAGAAATAGACATTCTAAATGAAGTGTGTGAAGAATGTGTGCAGGCAAAGCCGCACAAGAACAACTTCAGTAAGGATACAGGAAGCAGGTCGAAGGCAATTCTTGAAGTCATATACTCTGATGTATGTGGTTCTATCCAGGTGGATTCTATTGGAGGTAACAGATACTTTGTTACATTCATAGATGATTTTAGTCAAAAAATGTGGGCTTACTTCAAGAAGAAAAGTGAAGTGATTGAGGTATTTGCCAAGTTTAAATCTATGGTCGAAAGACAAAGCGGTCGAAAGCTCAAGATTCTGAAGACTGATAGTGGTGGAGAATATGTGTCGAAAGAGTTCGACGTATTATATATGAAAGAATGGATTATGCATGAGGTGGTGGCACCCTACAGTCCACGGCTGAATGGAGTTGCAAAAAGGAAGAATAGAACCATCATGAATATGGTGAGAAGTATGTTGAAAGGCAAGCATCTAACCAAAGAATTATGGGGAGAAGCTCTGTCTGAACAGATGTCCGACGAAGAAGATAGAAGGAATCACACCAGAAGAATGTTGGTCTAGTGTCAAGCCTAGCTTGAGTCATATAAAGGTGCTTGGATCTATAGCATATAGACATGTTCCAAATCAGTTAAGATGAAAACTTGATGACAAGTCGAGTTAGATGATCCTGATAGGATATCATTTGACTGGAGGATACAAGTTGTTCAACCCGGTGAACAAGCAAGTGGTGATTAGCTGGGACATGATCATAGATGAGCTTAAGGAATGGGATTGTACTGATAATGTTAAGAAGTGTAGCGGTAAATTCATGATCATCAAGCTATGGATAAGCAAGATATCAAATAACAAGAGTCGACACCGCGCTTTTATTGTTTCCAAGGGAAAAGGGAAAAGTACGAAAAAAAACCCAAAAATAAGAAGTTTTCAAATCAAAACTAATAAAATTCCAGAGATTACAGGTAAGGGGGTTGGTTACACAGAGGGAAGTTGTTAGCACCAAAAGTGTCCTAGGTACTCCTAGGGAGCCCTTTCTTGTGTGCATGAGTATTTTGTACAAAGTGATGTTTACAAACAAATAGAGTGGGGGATGAGAAAAGAATTTATTAATTATATTTTTGTGTTTGACAAGACCTTCGGACTTGTGCCTGTAACACCCCGATAATAATAAAATGATTATTTAAATTGAGTTAATAATATATTTATTAATTTAATTAAATAATTGGAAATTTTATTATTATTATTATTGGATTATTATTATTATTGGAAAATATATATAAGTTGGAAATAAAGAAAAGAGCCCATTTGGAGTAAAAAGGTTTTTCGTGAAAACAGAGAAGCGGCTCAGAAAGAGGAAAAGAGCAAAGAGGCAGAGCAAGAGGAAGGAGGTTGAAGAAGGGAAGAGCTGAAGCTTAAAGATTCGCCGGATTAACTCAGGTAAGGGGGGTTTATCGTCGATTAATGGGTATTATGGGATAATATGTAATGGGTAGTGATAAGCCGTTGTTTGACCCTAATTGGGATTGGTGAATGCTGGAATTACGTTGGTTAAATTGTGTTAAAAACTGAAATTTAATCCGTGATTGTGTGAGTCGTGTTTTCCCGAACGTATAGCTTTTTACGGAATTGGAATCAGAGGTCCGGAAGTCCTCCAATGGCGGAAAATACGGAGAATTCTGCATTCTGCCTTGAGTTAGCGCAGGAACAACTTCTGTCTTGCGTTAACCGGTTAACCCAGGGTGTTAACCGGTTAACACTGTTTTGAATTGTGAAAATGTGCTGTTTTGCTTGCGTTAACCGGTTAACCCAGGGCGTTAACCGGTTAACACTGTTGTGATTGCTGAAATATTGCTGTTGTGCTGCGTTAACCGGTTAACCCAGGGCGTTAACCGGTTAACACTGTTAAGTTTTGGGACAGGAGGCGTGTTGTGCTGCGTTAACCGGTTAACCCAGGGCGTTAACCGGTTAACACTGTTGCAGAGTGGAAAATTGGCTTTTTAATGTTGTGTACATAATTGAGAGTTGGCCTATGTTGGCGTATGATGTAATAGGGATTATATCCCGCTGTTTTGAGCAGTATCGATATTAGTAGAGTGTGCTAATACTGTGTTTAATTGATTTACATGATAATGATGTGTTGATACATGTGTTGATGATGTATGATGATATGCATACTGACGTGAATGTATATATTATGCATGTATGTGTGAATGGACTGTTGTATGGCTTAGAGTGTGAGCATATGTCTATTCTTGATTTGTTGTTGATGTTGCATTGCTAGATGATTAGCGTGCATGGCATAGCCTCTGGGGCTGTAGCTAATTCCCATGGTGAGGAATTAGTGAGTGAATCATTGTGGATTTGTTGTTGATGTTTGCATACTAGATGATTAGTGTGCATAGCATAGCCTTTGGGGCTGTAGCTAATTCCCATGGTGAGGAATTAGTGAGTGAGTCATTAGATCTCAAATGAGTGGGACTAGTGAGCTTAGTAGCCGTATCTGGATTTGATCGGTGAGCTTGAACTATATGTTCAAGAATAGTCGGTACCGCATGTGTGGAGTCTCATTGCATAATGTATGTATGGCGTATAATATGAATGGATGTATTCCAATATTATACGTGTGTTTGTGTTGTTGTAGAGTATGATTTGAGATTATACTTGTGTGTTATGGAATGTTGAGTATGATGTGAGCTGATGTGCTGTTACTGATTGTATGTTGTGATTAGGGTGATTAATGTGTTAAATTACTTAACATTGCATGATATTTTATAATGCTTATTATATCGATTGAGGAACTCACCCTTACAACTGTTTTTCAGGTAACGAGAACTGAGTTGAGTAGGAGCGAATGATTGGAGTCTAGTGTAGTCTCCTTAGTGGGTCGTGCTCTGATAGATGTAACATCGGGAGGGGACGTTTTATTTTGTTGAATAAGTTACATGTGAATGTTACATGTTGTACATGAGTGATGAGATCTCTATCCGTTGCGTTTTATGCAAATGCTTATGTTTTGAATTAATAAAGAGCATGACATTTATAATTGGTGAATAGTTTGAATAATTGTGTGACACCCTTGAATGGCATAATTACTCTGATTGTTATATGTTTATTATTTTAATTAAATTTTGGGGTATTTTAGAAGGGTGTTACATTAGTGGTATCAGAGCATAGTCGGTCGAGTCGAGTCGTAATTATTCTGTTTCCCCTGTACGGTATAGGTGTTGTGTAACCCTATCAGTACTTATTGTTTTAGTTTGTTTGGGTTTTTTAGAATAGAGATGGCTGGAAGAGGTAGAGATGATGTTGCGATTGCTGAGGCTCTGGGTATGCTAGCTGGAGTACTTGGAGGAAATCCGAATGTTGTGGGAATGGGAGCTGCTCGTCAACTGAGTGAGTTCCAGAAGAACAATCCTCCAATGTTCAAGGGAGCATACGATCCAGATGGTGCTCAGAAGTGGTTGAAGGAGATCGAGAGAATCTTCCGAGTAACTGAGTGTGCCGATAACCAGAAGGTCAGGTTCGGTACGCATATGCTGTCAGAAGAGGCTGATGATTGGTGGGTTGCTACCCGCACTGAGTTGGAATCTGCTGGGAATACTGAGATCACTTGGGCTGTGTTCAGAGAGAGATTCCTGAGGAAGTATTTTCCAGAGGATGTCAGAGGAAAGAAAGAGATAGAATTCTTGGAATTGAAGCAGGGCAATCGGTCTGTGACTGAGTATGCTGCGAAGTTCACAGAGCTGTCAAAGTATTACACTCCCTATAATGAGGCTGCTGGAGAATTTTCGAAATGTGTGAAGTTTGAGAACGGGTTGCGTCCCGAGATCAAACAGGCTATTGGATATCAGCGGATCAGAGTGTTTTCTGACTTGGTTGACTGTTGCAGGATTTTTGAACAGGATTCCAAGGCCAGAGCAGAGAGCTATCAGCAGAGGGTTGATAGTAAAGGCAAGAATCAGAATGATCGTGGAAAACCGTATGCAGTTGGCAAAGGTTTTCAGAAGCAGGGTGTGATGAAGAGGCCTAGTGGGGGAGACTCTAGTGCCCCTGCTAAGTGTTATAGATGTGGTCGGGCTGGACATCGTGTCCATGAGTGTACCAGTGCTGAGATGAAGTGTTTCAAGTGTGGAAAAGGTGGTCATTTGGCTGCAGAGTGTCGGTTGAAGACTGTAACTTGTTTCAACTGTGGAGAGTTCGGTCATATCAGTCCACAGTGTCCTAAGCCGAAGAAAGAGAATCAGTCAGGAGGCAAGGTCTTTGCTTTATCGGGTTCTGAGACTTCTGCAGATGATCGTTTGATCCGAGGTACGTGTTATATTAATGGCTTTCCTCTTGTAGCTATTATTGACACCGGTGCTACTCATTCCTTTATATCTTTGGATTGTGCTGTGAAACTTAAGTTAGAGATATCTGAGATGTATGGTAGTATGGTGATTGATACTCCTGCAAAGGGTTCAGTGACTACTACTTCAGTTTGCTTGAGTTGTCCTTTGAGTATTTTTGGTAGAGACTTTGGGATAGACCTTGTGTGTCTTCCACTAGTGCAGATTGATGTTATCTTGGGAATGAACTGGTTGGTGTTTAACCGAGTTTCTATCAACTGTTTTGATAAGACTGTGATATTTCCTGAGATTGAAGAAGGAAAGAGTTTGTTTCTATCAGCCAGGCAGGTGAATGAGGAAGTAGCAGATGGGGCGGAGTTGTTTATGCTGTTAGCGACTCTGGAGGCTAAAGATAAACTGGTGATTGGCGATCTAGCCGTGGTGTGTGATTTTCCTGATGTGTTTCCAGGAGAAGTGAATGAATTACCGCCAGAGCGTGAAGTTGAGTTCTCGATTGATTTGGTACCTGGTACTAGACCGATATCGATGGCTCCGTATCGTATGTCTGCTGTTGAGTTAGCTGAATTGAAGAGTCAGTTGGAAGACCTGTTGGATAAGAAATTTATTCGTCCGAGTGTGTCACCATGGGGTGCACCAGTGTTGTTGGTTAAGAAGAAAGAAGGTACTATGAGGTTGTGTGTGGACTACAGGCAACTGAATAAAGTGACGATCAAGAATCGGTATCCTTTGCCGAGGATTGATGATTTGATGGATCAGTTGGTTGGTGCGAGTGTGTTCAGCAAGATAGATTTGAGATCTGGGTATCATCAGATACGTGTGAAAACTGAGGATATTCAGAAGACTGCTTTCAGAACAAGGTATGGACATTATGAGTATTCTGTAATGCCTTTTGGTGTGACTAATGCGCCTGGAGTATTTATGGAGTATATGAATAGGATTTTCCATCCGTACCTAGATAAGTTTGTTGTGGTGTTTATTGATGACATTTTGGTGTATTCGAAATCTGAAGAAGAGCATGCTGAGCATTTGAGAGTGGTTTTAGGAGTTCTACGAGAAAAGAAGTTATTTGCTAAACTATCCAAGTGTGAATTTTGGTTAGAAGAGGTTAGTTTTCTTGGTCATGTGATTTCAAGAGGTGGTGTTGCTGTTGATCCTTCTAAGATAGAAGCGGTATCTAAGTGGGAAGCTCCGAAGTCTGTTGCTGAGATTCGAAGTTTCCTTGGTTTGGCTGGTTATTATAGGAAGTTTATTGAGGGATTTTCTAAGTTGGCGTTACCGTTGACGATGTTGACTAGAAAGGGGCAAGCATTTGTTTGGGACTCAAAATGTGAAGGAGGTTTCCAAGAGTTAAAGAGAAGGTTGACTACTGCTCCTATTCTGATATTACCGAGTCCGTCGGAACCATTTGAGGTTTACTGTGATGCTTCATTGTTGGGTTTGGATGGTGTGTTGATGCAGAATAAGCAGGTTATAGCTTATGCTTCGAGACAACTGAGAGTTCATGAGAAGAACTATCCGACACATGATTTAGAGTTGGCAGCTGTGGTATTTGTTCTGAAATTATGGAGGCATTACTTGTACGGGTCGAGATTTGAGGTTTTCAGTGACCATAAAAGTTTAAAGTATTTGTTTGATCAGAAAGAGCTGAATATGAGACAGAGGAGATGGTTAGAATTTCTGAAGGATTATGACTTTGGTTTGAATTACCATCCGGGTAAAGCAAATGTAGTGGCTGATGCATTGAGTCGGAAATTATTACATATGTCTATGTTAATGGTTAGAGAATTGGATTTAATTGAGCAGTTTAGAGACTTGAGTTTGGTGTGTGAGAGTACTCACAATAGTGTTAAATTGGGAATGTTGAAGTTAACCAGTGGTATTCTGGATGAGATCAGAGAGGGTCAGAAATCCGATGTGTTTTTGGTTGATAAGTTGACCTTAGTGAATCAAGGCCAAGGTGGTGAATTCAGAGTTGATGAGAATGGTGTTTTGAAATTTGGTAATCGGGTGTGTATTCCGGATGTTACCGAACTTAAGAAGAGTATTCTGGAGGAAGGACATCGTAGTGGCTTGAGTATTCATCCTGGAGCTACGAAGATGTATCATGATTTGAAGAAGTTATTTTGGTGGCCGGGAATGAAAAGAGAGATTGCGAGTTTTGTTTATTCTTGTTTGACTTGTCAGAAGTCAAAGATTGAGCATCAGAAGCCGTCTGGGCTAATGCAACCGTTGGCTATTCCAGAGTGGAAGTGGGATAGTATCAGTATGGATTTTGTTTCTGGTTTGCCGAGGACAAATAAGAATTTTGAAGCCATTTGGGTGATTGTTGACAGGTTGACAAAATCGGCTCATTTCATTCCGATCAGAATGGATTATCCGTTAGAGAGATTAGCTGAGTTGTATATTGAGAAGGTTGTAAGTTTGCATGGTATTCCGTCGAGTATTGTTTCGGACAGAGATCCTAGATTTACATCGAAGTTCTGGGAAGGTTTGCAGAGGGCTTTGGGAACTAAGCTGAGATTGAGTTCTGCATATCATCCGCAGACTGATGGTCAGACTGAGAGGACGATTCAGTCACTGGAGGATCTTTTGAGGGCTTGTGTTTTGGAAAAGGGAGGTGCTTGGGATTGTTATTTACCTTTGATTGAGTTTACCTACAACAATAGTTTTCATTCGAGCATTGGTATGGCACCGTTTGAAGCTTTGTATGGTAGGAGATGTCGGACACCGTTATGTTGGTATGAGTCCGGTGAGAGTGTTGTGGTTGGACCGGAGATTGTTCAACAAACTACGGAAAAGATTAAGATGATTCAGGAGAAGATGAGAATTGCTCAGAGTCGTCAGAAGAGTTATCATGATAAGAGGAGGAAGTCACTTGAGTTCCAAGAGGGAGATCATGTGTTTCTTCGTGTTACTCCGATAACTGGTGTTGGTCGAGCTTTGAAGTCGAAGAAGTTGACACCTCGATTTATTGGTCCTTATCAGATTTTGGAGAGGATAGGGGAGGTAGCCTATCGTGTCGCTTTACCGCCGTCGCTTGCGAATTTGCATGAGGTTTTTCATGTGTCTCAGTTGAGGAGGTACATTCATGATCCGTCGCATGTAGTCCAAGTAGATGATGTACAGGTGAGAGATAACCTGACTGTTGAAACATCACCTATGAGGATCGAGGATCGAGAGTTGAAGCAGTTGCGGGGTAAAGAGATTGCCTTGGTGAAGGTAGCTTGGGGAGGACCAGCAGGTGGCAATGTGACTTGGGAACTGGAGAGTAAGATGAAGGAGTCTTACCCAGAGTTGTTCGCTTGAGGTATGTTTTCGAGGACGAAAACTCTTTTAGTGGGGGAGAGTTGTAACACCCCGATAATAATAAAATGATTATTTAAATTGAGTTAATAATATATTTATTAATTTAATTAAATAATTGGAAATTTTATTATTATTATTATTGGATTATTATTATTATTGGAAAATATATATAAGTTGGAAATAAAGAAAAGAGCCCATTTGGAGTAAAAAGGTTTTTCGTGAAAACAGAGAAGCGGCTCAGAAAGAGGAAAAGAGCAAAGAGGCAGAGCAAGAGGAAGGAGGTTGAAGAAGGGAAGAGCTGAAGCTTAAAGATTCGCCGGATTAACTCAGGTAAGGGGGTTTATCGTCGATTAATGGGTATTATGGGATAATATGTAATGGGTAGTGATAAGCCGTTGTTTGACCCTAATTGGGATTGGTGAATGCTGGAATTACGTTGGTTAAACTGTGTTAAAAACTGAAATTTAATCCGTGATTGTGTGAGTCGTGTTTTCCCGAACGTATAGCTTTTTACGGAATTGGAATCGGAGGTCCGGAAGTCCTCCAATGGCGGAAAATACGGAGAATTCTGCATTCTGCCTTGAGTTAGCGCAGGAACAGCTTCTGTCTTGCGTTAACCGGTTAACCCAGGGTGTTAACCGGTTAACACTGTTTTGAATTGTGAAAATGTGCTGTTTTGCTTGCGTTAACCGGTTAACCCAGGGCGTTAACCGGTTAACACTGTTGTGATTGCTGAAATATTGCTGTTGTGCTGCGTTAACCGGTTAACCCAGGGCGTTAACCGGTTAACACTGTTAAGTTTTGGGACAGGAGGCATGTTGTGCTGCGTTAACCGGTTAACCCAGGGCGTTAACCGGTTAACACTGTTGCAGAGTGGAAAATTGGCTTTTTAATGTTGTGTACATAATTGAGAGTTGGCCTATGTTGGCGTATGATGTAATAGGGATTATATCCCGCTGTTTTGAGCAGTATCGATATTAGTAGAGTGTGCTAATACTGTGTTTAATTGATTTACATGATAATGATGTGTTGATACATGTGTTGATGATGTATGATGATATGCATACTGACGTGAATGTATATATTATGCATGTATGTGTGAATGGACTGTTGTATGGCTTAGAGTGTGAGCATATGTCTATTCTTGATTTGTTGTTGATGTTGCATTGCTAGATGATTAGCGTGCATGGCATAGCCTCTGGGGCTGTAGCTAATTCCCATGGTGAGGAATTAGTGAGTGAATCATTGTGGATTTGTTGTTGATGTTTGCATACTAGATGATTAGTGTGCATAGCATAGCCTTTGGGGCTGTAGCTAATTCCCATGGTGAGGAATTAGTGAGTGAGTCATTAGATCTCAAATGAGTGGGACTAGTGAGCTTAGTAGCCGTATCTGGATTTGATCGGTGAGCTTGAACTATATGTTCAAGAATAGTCGGTACCGCATGTGTGGAGTCTCATTGCATAATGTATGTATGGCGTATAATATGAATGGATGTATTCCAATATTATACGTGTGTTTGTGTTGTTGTAGAGTATGATTTGAGATTATACTTGTGTGTTATGGAATGTTGAGTATGATGTGAGCTGATGTGCTGTTACTGATTGTATGTTGTGATTAGGGTGATTAATGTGTTAAATTACTTAACATTGCATGATATTTTATAATGCTTATTATATCGATTGAGGAACTCACCCTTACAACTGTTTTTCAGGTAACGAGAACTGAGTTGAGTAGGAGCGAATGATTGGAGTCTAGTGTAGTCTCCTTAGTGGGTCGTGCTCTGATAGATGTAACATCGGGAGGGGACGTTTTATTTTGTTGAATAAGTTACATGTGAATGTTACATGTTGTACATGAGTGATGAGATCTCTATCCGTTGCGTTTTATGCAAATGCTTATGTTTTGAATTAATAAAGAGCATGACATTTATAATTGGTGAATAGTTTGAATAATTGTGTGACACCCTTGAATGGCATAATTACTCTGATTGTTATATGTTTATTATTTTAATTAAATTTTGGGGTATTTTAGAAGGGTGTTACAGTGCCTATGTACCAACATAAGAATGAGGGATCAAAACCTCGTAGTTCGTGATACAAAT
Source organism: Lathyrus oleraceus (assembly GCF_024323335.1). Taxonomy (NCBI): domain Eukaryota; kingdom Viridiplantae; phylum Streptophyta; class Magnoliopsida; order Fabales; family Fabaceae; genus Lathyrus; species Lathyrus oleraceus. The sequence continues at coordinate 518,599,952 of NC_066584.1, forward strand.
TTCAAAGTGGGTGCATTGCTTTTAGCAAAAGTTAGGTTTAAAAGGCATAAAGGCCTAAAAATGGTTTGAATAAGTTAATTCTTTTTGGATTTTGAAAATTTTAAGTCAAGTATAGTTAAGTATATTTACAAGTTTGATTTAAGAAAAGAAGTTTTGAAATGCAATGGCATAAGGCCAAAGTTTCTAATTTGCAAAGAGTCTAAGTTAAAAAGACAAGCACAAGCAAAGAAGTTTTTAAAAGGAGGGAGATATTTTGAAATTAAAGAGATGGGGAGGAGATGAAGAGACTAATCCTAAGCATAAATTTAAAAGTTAAGAGTTGAAAAGATTTGACCAATGGGCTGCAATCCAATAGGCAAGAATGCCATATAGAAACCCAAATTCCCTTGGACATTAGAATCAAGCAACAAACAATGCATAACATATTAACTTGAAGAGCAAAGCATCAAATAAAGATAGCCACATCTAAGCTTTAGCCACTCCATAATCTTCTTCAAATTGGCCTATGTAGCAGATGAATTCCACAAGTCACAAGTTCAAAATAACAACTTCACAATGATCATGTTGCAGATGAAGTCAGATGGATCTTCAATGATGTATCAGATGAAGTTTCAAATTGCAAGCACTTGGTTATATGAAAGTTGGCATTGGCCAAGTCCTTTTGCATATGGATGTTGTCTAAATTCTAAGTCCAATTGTCCAAGATCAAACCAACAGTCCACACAATAGTTTTTTAGGGTTTTTGTTCTTATTATGTACATTAATGGTCAAAGACCACACAAGCAAACAAAATATACACAAACAAAATATATCACACAATATGGTCCAAGTGGATAAAGTGAAAATGACATTAATATAAACAATTAGAATGGTACGAATAATGGCAAATAAATAGAGCTTAAAATTAAAGGGCATTAAAAGTAAATGGCTTGAAATTAAATCTTAGTTGTTAATGAATTAGAAGTTAGTATTGCTTTTGCTTTTTTTATTTTTTAAGTCATTATTTGGAGAACACTCAACCCACTTATCATAAGCATGGATCCTTGAACCAAGACATCTTCCAAAGGAAGGAAAAAATGCCAAGTTTCCTCACAATACCATGAAAGAGAGGAGACTTACAATCTCACTAACTAGAATGCTATGCCTTTTTGTGTCAAAAATTTAGCGCTATGTTAAGCAATCGTAATTGGACTTATATAGAAGTCACAACTATTTGAGGCTGAGCAATAGAATTTTGGTGTTAATTCATGTTAGAGACATAGTATAATGGACTATGCTCATGAAACATACCACACACAAAAATAATATGCAAAAGAGGTGGCTTAATATCATCCATACTTATGTTGATTTTTCAATCAACTAGCCTTAGGACCTAGAGATATCATAGGACAAATGAAATGGATGCATAAAGAAGGGAAATTAGATGAAGATGAAGGGGAATAGATCAAAACTCAAATTGGACAAAGGAGGACTTTTACCAAATTAAGATTATTCATTCATTTTGGGAGATGGAATATACATTCCATCAATCCCCTGAATCCAATGATCTTAACCTAGCAAAGTCAAATCAACCTTGACTAAGGCCCAACAACACAAGTCAAACTTATACAAACAATTAAAGTGGCTCAACACAATTATTTGACATTTATTCAATTTAAAAATACTAAAAATAATGCATTAAATTAAATATGGTTTGTCAAATTACTAAAATCTCATCAAAACACCAAAGAAATGGCCATAAGATTTATCATAGGTCAAACAAGGTCAAAGGACCTTGGAGAAAAAAAATTCAGAATTTTTGGAAACTTAAAAGTATTTTTAAACAATTAAAAATATTCACAAAATCAATTAAATCATGAAAAATATTAATAATGATCCAAAAAATAATTTTAATTCAAAATATGAAAGAGGCTTTTATTTAAAAAAAATTGGTGAAACTCTCATATTTTTTGGATCAATATTAAAATTAATATGAATTAATGAAAATAAAACAAATTAAATGAAATTCAAATAATAAAAAAAAAACGTGGACCACTTGATCTCCCTCATTAATTGAGGTGGCAGATCAAGTGGATGAAAATGAACGCTCCATGGTACACTTGAGTCAGCGCGCCACACCAATGGTAATCAGAACCAACGTGTGAGATTAAAACATTTCAAATGAGATCAATGGCTCAAAATCTGTCCAGCACACAACCGGGGCTGGAACTCCGGTCACCTTCTCAGGCGAGGCTCATCGGACTGGTTCAGTCATCACCATCAAAAAATATGAAAAAGGAGGACATGATCTGAAAGAAAAAATGGCGTACAGCACGAGTCTGACCTCAATTTCAACTAACTCCAAATATATAGAAAGATATGAGGAGTTGAATTTTGAGGTGTGTCAACTGGGTTGCTTCGATTTGACCTCAAAGCAACTCAATCTTCTTGCCTACATTGGTAGGACTTCAGACAACCAAAGATCCAAGAGAATTGATGAGAATTGAGTGAGAATCGAAGAGAAGAAGATTTCTGAAAATTACCTTCAATGATGTGCAGAACTGGATCTTGCTTGCTTCAAACTTGACTTGATCACACTCGAGGAGCTTGCAGAAGTGATTTGGCAATGGAACAAAGCTTTGGATCCTGGAGTTTTTGAATATCTAAACAGTGAGATTCAAACTCAATTTTCAAGTTGAAAATTCTTAGGTTTTCCTTTGAATTGTGAGGGTTTCAATTGGGGGGCAAAGCTGACGCGCAAGGTGTGTTTGAAATGAGCTCAAAGGCCTTGTATTTATAGCATTTGGGATTGATAATTGCACACTTGAAAATTTGCTAAATTTGGCAATGTGATGCACAAGCTTGCATGGGCGTGTACAGGCCCATGAAGCAATCCACTTTGATCCAATTTCAACAGTACTGAAGTTCAAATGATGCTTGAAAGGCAAGGCAATGTGAAATGGAGTTTTGGACATTTGATTTTTGCACTTGATGCAGACCTGTTAAGACCATGTGTAGCCCTAGCAAACCTCATCCAAAATGCATGAAATAGGACTCTTTGGAAAGCTTAGATTAAGTGGAACAACTTTGATGTTGGACACGCTTCCATTTGGGACTTGGATCATGGTGAATTTTGAGGTGGAAGTTTGGAAATTTCAACATGTTGAAAATTTTCCTAAGTGTTAAGTCATATATCTCAATATTCCACCTTGCTTAACTTTTTATGTGAGCTCCAAATGAGAAATGTGTCTTCATGAGAGTTGTATTTCTTTCAAATACCTTCAAAATGGTCACCAATTTCATGTCATTTGGATTTATAATGATAGAGTTATGCATTTTTGAAGTTAAGGAAAATCACTTATTCAATGTTTCAACATGTAAAATGACTTTCCAAGCAAAATTAGATCTATACTACAATATGAAAGTTGTTTGTAATGTAATTTAGAGTAAATTTTCTCTTGGAATCATTTTGATATGGTGAAAATTGTAGGATATAGGATCTAGGGAGACCCAGTTTTGATCAAATGAATTCATTTGGCCAACCACCATCAACCAACTTGCTAACTTCCCATTATCTTGACTTTATAGGCTCATGGTAGATCATATATTCGTAAGATGATTAATTTTTAAATGTCCCTTGAGAAATTTGATCAATTGGTGAGATAGCTTGTTGGGAAGTTTCTTAAGATACCCAGACAAACTAGGGTTTCCAAGGTGAATCACCTCCAAATTCTTGAAGAATGCTTGACCATTATAACATGTAGAGATCATTGGGACTCATATATGATGCTTTGAGACATTGTGAATCAATCCTTGGTTGTGCTCTTAGCTATGAGGGTCTTAAACCCTAGATATGAACTTGATAGATCAATGATGATCATGCCCCACCTACAAAAGAGTTAGGCAAATGCAAAGACATATTTTTGGTATTTTGGTTAGTAAAATGATGATATACAAGTATGATACAATCACATAGTGCTTGGTGATCTCTCCCAAAGCAAACCCAATGAAATAGGGGTAAGGAGGATGCCAAGGTATGATACCAATGCCAATGCATATGATGAAATTGCATGAGGGGTCTTAGGGTCAAAATTGGGGTCTTACAAGAAGGATTCAGTGAGAATCTTATATGATGAACTAGCTAATGGAGTCGAAAGAGAAGTTCGACAAGAAATTAGAGGTGAAGAAGGCCCAATCAAACCTCAAATCATATATGATTACATCAAATGATGTGGTCAATGAAGAAGGTGAGCTGGTACACTATGCTTTCTATGCAGGTGTAGAACCGGTCAATGCAGTTGAGGCATTGGAAGATTCGAAGTGAGTGAAAAAGCAATGAACGAAGAACTAAAGTCAATCAAAGTCAATAACACTTGGTCACTTGTCAAATTGCCCCAAGACAAGAAGGAAATCGATGTGAAGTGGGTATACAAGGTGAAGTTGAATCCCAAAGGAGAAGTGACTCGACACAAGGTGAGACTTGTGGCGAAAGTATTTCTTCAGAAAGAAGGAATCAACTTGTAGCGGGGTATTCGTTACCTTTAGATTTATTGACTAAATCAAAAGTAAGCATACAATTTGAGTCGCCACCGCACTTCTATTTATCCAAAGGAAAGGTTAGAAAGCGAACAAAAACCAAGTAAGAAGTTTTATCAAGTCAAAAACTAATAAAAATGTCAGAGATCTGAGTAAGGGGGTTGGTTATGCAATGGGAAGGTTTTAAGCACCCAAGACATCCTTAGTACTCTAAGGGAGCCCTTTTTGCAAATATGTATTGTAGGTTGGTATTTGTGAAAAGATTTGTACAAACATGATTGGGGAGATGAGAAGAGAATATACATATTTACAATTTTGTTGTTTGAATGGATGAACCCATTGCCTACGTACCATCACAAAGGTAGGATCAAAACCTCGTAGTTCGGCGTAAAAATCTCAAAAAAGATTGGTGAATTGATTTGATCAAAAGCCTTAAGGTCTTTTGTTATCAAAGGGATAAAACACAACCTAAACCAACAATCCACCATGTGAGGAGAGCTTCAATATACTAGTGAGGGATCCACCCTATAATAAGTATGGAAGACTTATAGTCCAATCACTAAGGATAAGGTGAGGTTTATATCAAGCACTATGATAATTCAAACCTATGGCTAATGTTTATGAAAAAGGTTTTAACAAAGGTGGCCATTGGAACCACAAAAACAACTTGAAGTGAGTTGTATTTACAAGTTAGAAGTATTCACAAAATGAGGTCAAAGTTGACTTAAGATTCATTCACAATGAGTACTAGTGAAAAGAGTTTGAAAAATCAAAGGCATAAGGCCTAGGTTTCTAGTTTGAAAATGATGTCAAAGTTTGCACAAAATGAGTTTGGCTTGGGTTAGAGTGGAGAGAAGAAGATAAGGGCTAGTCCTAAACATGCAAGGATAAATGAAGAGATAAAACTCCTGGAGTTCCTTTTCTTGAGATCATAAAGATGATTCAAGATGCTCTTTTCCTTTGGACTTAGCAATCACTCAAGAAATCAAACAAATATTATATTCAAGCTCCTAGGATCTCCATTAGGCTTGTCTCTTTTAACTTGGTTATTCATGACAATGGTCCTTCTTACTATATCAAGATGGAATTCCTATCAGACAAGAACAAACAATCAAAAGGTTCACAAAACCATAAGTGGAATGGACAAAGAATGAGTTTAGATTAGGGGTCCTTTGGAGTCAACTTTTAAGATTTAGCATTCTAAAGGCATGAGGCCTAGTTGCTCTTCAACAAGTTTAGCATTCTAAAGGCATGAGGCCTAGTTGCTCTTGAACTCCTTTAAGCATAGGTAAGGTCCTAATTCTAAGTCCTTTCTCCTTTTTGCATTGGGTTTACACAAGCAAAGACAAAACAAACACAAAGCAACAATATACTTATATACAATAATGAGCTCAAATGAGCAAAAGGAAAATGGCATAAACATAAAATATGAGCTAAAGTGAGCAAAGGGAAAAAGCAATATGAATAAATGAGCAAGAAAGTAAATTGCATTAAAGTAAATTGCAAGAAATTAAATGCTTGAATTAAAGTTAATAGTTAGTAGTTAATGTTAGTGTGTCATAAGACAATTTAGCAATATGTTAAGCAATCGTAAGTGGACTAATATAGTAGTCACACCTATCTGAGGTCGGTCAATAAAACTATAGGCAAATAAGCACAAGTTAGAGATCATGACTAGTAAACCAAGCTCCTACAACTTGCCATGCCAAAAGAAAAGAAGGAAAGCCTTGTATGGATTTTAGGTTATTTGCTTGACTAAGAAGCAACCTATCTTGGACACAAAGCAACTCACTTGATCTTTGATCAAGTTGAGTTTGATTTGGATCAAAGAAGGTTAAGCCTCTCATATGTCAAGACTAACCACAAATCATTAACTCATTGGCCAAAATAAAAAGAAGAAGAAAAGAGATGAAGATGAAATGAACAAAATGAGAATTCAAATGACATAATCAAAACACAATGATCAAATATGAACCAAGTCATCATCAACCAATGTAAAACAGAAGAGAAATGAAGATTAGAAGTCAACAAAGTCAAACATATTTTTTGGTATTTTTGAAATTAAAATAAATGCAAAATTAAAATGGTTAATATATGGTCAAACCTTAAATTCAATTCAAATCAACTTCAACAAGTCCAATTGAATCATCATAGGTCTAACATGGTCAAACAAGGTTTGACAAATTTTCTCAACATTTTTTGAAAACAAAAACTATTTTAAAATCAATTAAAAACAATAAAATATAACACAAATGAATTAAAATCTCAAATAAATCTCAAATCAATTAAGAAATTGATGAGAATATTTTTCATAGACTTATCATGATCCATATGTGTTAAGAAAATATTTTTGGAATTTTTGGATATCAAAAAGTATTTAAAAACTATTAAAAACAAAATAATTCACAAAAAATATTAAATGAAAACACAAAAATAATTAAAAATCAGATTATGAAACTAGATTTTTCAAGAAAAAATTTAGTTGTGGTCTCATATTTTTGTGATTCCAAATAAAATAGTTATCAATTTTTGAAAATAAATGGAATTAAAAGAAAATAAAACAGAAAATAGAAAATATGAAAAAACAAGGAGCGCTGGATGGAATTCATTAATTGACGTGGACACATCCAATGGCTCAGAGGCGCGCTTCCACTATAGTCATTAGTCAAGCGCGTGATACAATGGATTAAAATAAGTCAAATAAACAAAAGGCCAGGATTAGAATGCTGGAAGGAGATCCAAGGGATCAGACTCATCCACGTGGGGATGGTGGTGGAAACCACCATCTTCTCCGGTGGACCAACCAACTCCGGCCACCAGTTGCAGGTTTTTGAACCTCAACCAAAATGCACGAGCCAGGTACCAAAATGAAGCTGGGGTGATGTACATCACCCCTGTAACCTTGGATTATCCTCAAGATCTCTATCAAGTGAGAAATTTGAGCTTGAAATTCAAGGTGTGCAAACTGAAATGCTTCAAAACATAAAATCAAGACCACCATTGGCACGCCTCTTGCTCGAGGACTTCAGAAAATGGTTTTAACACAAGCAATTCACATCATGGAGCAAGATATAGATCAAAATAGATAGAGGATAAACCTTTGAAGAACAACTTTGTGCAACACGATCCACTCAAACTCTTGCTTCCAATTTGATCAGGAGATGATGAAGATGCAAGGCTTAGGAATTGAAACTTGAAGATCAACTGATTTTGTTGAAATTCAAGTTTGAAATTGAGAAATAAAAATCAGAATTCCTTTGAGTATGGTTGGGTTTTAATTTCAGCAGAGCTTCAGGTTGCCTTAAGGTTGAGATTTGAATGAGGGAGGCATTGTATTTATATCTGAGCTACAAGCAAAGTGAGGTAAAACTCGTGTGCATGAAGCTTTGGTTCCTCCATGCATGGGCCTGTACAGGCGCATGTGAGGCCCAAAAGTTGATGGATTTGCAAGCTGATATCACAATGAGTTGAATTGGACGTGTAATTTGCCTTGTGTCTGCTTGTGGATGAAGATTCCAAGTGAATTGCATATTTGATCATAAACGTTCACCTCTTCGAAAGTCACACATAGAAAATTCAAACATAGGCATGTGAGTAATGGTTGGAAAGGTCTTGTCATAAGGAATAAAAGTTATGTTGGGAAAAAATCCATTTGGAGTTTGGAAATTTGTGAAAACTGGCCTTGAAGTTTGAGGTACAAAACATGTATAAGTTCCCTTTGAAATTTTTTGTCAAGAGTGACCAACTTATAACCCTTCTTTTTCAATGATTAAAGCCTCAAATGGAAAAACCTCCAACATAAAAGTTGTATATCTTTTCAAAATGATCAATTTAGACTTAAATGTTTCATCATTTGGATTTTTAATTAGAAAGTTATGGGCACTTGAAGTTGGACATTTTCAACATTCAATGGTTTTGGTCCAAAGTGACCTATAACTTTTTGTATTATCACATGTGTTTATTTTAGGATTATGAAATTTTGTCCAACATAACATTTGAGGTAGACATCTTTAGAGTTCCAATGCAATTGGTATCACCTCAAAATCATAAAAAATAAGGAAGTTAGGTCTTTGGGAAGTTGACCCAAAATTAGGGTTTTAGTCAAAATGACCTATAATGTTTTGAAATGAATGATGAATTTCCAAGTTTCAAATGGAATTTTTATGAACATTAAAGTTGTTAATATGGTTCTTAAGAACATGTTTTCTCTTGGGGTCATCTTCATTTGACAAACATATCAAAAGTTAGGTCTCAGGGATCCTCAGTTTAGTCAGATGACTTGACTGGTCAACTTCTCAAAGCCAAACATCAAATCTTGATGAATGAATGATTGAGGACACTCAAATAGGCTCATATATGCATAAAATAATTAATTAAATAACTTACCTTGATTTAATTTGATCATTGGTTGAGGTTGTTTCATGAGCAAGGCACAGTCAATGCATAGTTGAATTAGGGTTTCCTTGGGAAACAATCCTCAAGCCCTTTGGTTTATCTTGATCAAATTGGAAAATTGAGATACTTGGGAGACATATATGATGATTAGGAACTTTGGTAACCATTGTCATGCTTTCTTTCATCTTCATCTAGCCATTTCATTGAGCATAGGAGCCTCCTAGGAGCAAGGGCACATGTGATCACTTGAGCTTCAAAACAAAAGAAGTTAGTGACATATTTTTGTGCTTTTGGTTAGTAAAAAAAATAAGAAAAGCAATAATATACAATTCAAGCATGCTTGGTGGTCTCAAACCAACTCACACAAGTCCCAACCCTAGGGTTAAGGAGCCACACATGTTATGATCCTTGAGGCAATGCAATGAGCAATGATATGATGCCATGAGGGATCTTAGGGTAAAAATTAGGGTCTTACACAACTTCAATGAAGTTTTTAGACCTGTTGCTAGGATCGAAATAATCAGGTTGGTTGTTGGTCTAGCAAACGTGAGCAACTGACAGATGTGTCAGATGGATGTGAAATGTGTATTCCTGAATGGCCCCTTAGAAGAAGAAGTTTATGTTGCACAACCAGCTGGGTTTGTGAAACAAGACGAAGAAAGAAAGGTGTATAGGCTGCATAAAGCCCTGTACGGACTTAAACAAGCTCCAAGAGCTTGGAACAAGAAGATAGATGGCTTCCTAAGGGAGAAGGAATTTGTGAAGTGCACAATTGAACATGGAGTATATGTAAGAAGAAGATAGGGTGAATTACATATACTATGTCTCTATGTCGATGACTTGTTGATAACAGGTAGCTGCAAGAAGGAGATCGAAGACTTCAAAGGTGATCTCAACAAGGAATTCGAAATGTCAAATCTGGGTAACATTTCATATTTCCTTGGCATCGAATTCTACAAGAGTGGTAGAGGTTTCATGATGCATCAAAGAAGGTATGCAAGCGAAATACTTAAGAGATTTGAGATGCAAGATTGCAACCCAACTTCAACTCCAATTGAGCCTAGATTATAATTATCGAAAGATTCAGATGAAGATGATGTCGATCCAACCCAATATAGAAGAATTATTGGGTCACTTCGATACCTTTGTCATACAAGGCCTGACTTAGCATACAGTGTAGGTATGATGAGTAAATTCATGCAGAAGCCAAAGGTATCACATCTAGCAGCGGAGAAGAAGATACTAAGGTATCTGAAAGGAACTCTCGACAATAGCATTTTGTTTCCTGCAAATGATGAAGGAAAATAATGCAAACTAGTGGGATACACCTACTCAAATTGGTGTAGTGATGTTGAGGATCAAAAATCCACAACTGGTTATATGTTTATGTTAGGTGGTGCACTAGTTGCTTGGAGTTCGAGAAAGGAGTGAGTAGTGGAAATATCATTATATGAAGGAGAACACATAGTTGCTTCCCTTTATGCATGTCAAGCTAGTAGTGGAGTTATCATCTAGTAGACGAGATAACAACTAAGAGTCGTGGAACAGTTACCATGAATATCGACAACATATCAACTATCAATATGGCAAAGAATCTGACAGTACATGGTCGAAGTAAGCACATAAAAATGAGGTTCCATTATCTTCGAGATCAGGTAGCAGATAGGAAGATGAATTTGGAACATTGCAGAACTAATAATCAGATTGCATACATCATGACAAAGGGAGTGCAGGTCTATGTGTTCAGAAGATTAAGAGCTATGATAAATGAAGATAGCTTAGACACAATGAATTAGGTGATATGTTGAATTATGATTCCTTATGTCGAAGCAGGTTGCTCGAGAGAAAAAGGATGTGGCAAGTTGTATTAGCGTGTCGAAGTGTCGAAACATGTTGCATCACACAAGATTTTGACTTAGGCCTATTTTTAGTAGTGTTAACTATTTTGGGCTTTGGCTTAGGGAGTAATCTAACCTAAATCTATAAATAGATGGATCCAATCACATTCCCTATAAATAGATGGAGCTATTGCATTCATTTCCAAGCGTTGGAGAGTCAAGAAATCCCTGCTGCAACTTGAAATTTTTCCAGAAAATTCAACTATCGTGTTTTGAGTTTCAGCTTGTTTCAATCCAATGTATTGATTCTATTAGCACCTTCAGTATCCTCTGAAACTTTTGCAACAATTCCCAAACTCTGAGACCTTTTAAAGTGCTCTAACCAAATCGAGCTTCATCGGCCTCTGATCACTATTTGGACAAGGTAATTATGAGCATCCTTTGAACTCAAACAAGTTACCACAATGTAGTTCTTCACTCTCTGATGCTTTCCCCTAACTTATTTAGCGTTGATTGATCATGTTCATCATTTACCAAACTTCTCTAAAATTCCCTTTGCTCAGTTTATGTAAATCAATTTGGAGCATGAGGTTGAACTCGGGATGAGAAGAGGATCACAATGATGATGGTCTCGTGTTTTGAAGTTACCAAACGATGAAGCTCCGATGAGAGCTTACCAGAGAAGACGATCAAAGTTTTCTTAGGTTGCCAGAGTTTGGTCAGACACGTTGGAGGAACGAAATATTCTGATTGGTTGGAGTTAAACTGGATTATGTGTTTGGCTTGTTGTGCGTTCCATCGGGTTCTCTAACATATGGAGTGTTGGATTTGTCACTTCATTTAATGAGGCGTGATCCAACGCTCAGTGTTTTTTAATTATTTTTATTTTATTATTTTTAATTGATTTTTCTTTTAAAATTCACAATAATTTCATTTTTTATCCAAAAATCCGAAAATAATTTCTAAAATTCCATTTTATTTTTATTCATCTGATTTTTACTTTTTCACATTTTATTTCACTGATTTTCCATTTTTCATGAATTTTCTCTTTTCTCATTTGTTTTAATTGGTTTAAAAATGCTTTTCTGCATTTTTAAATTCTGAAAATTTTATTATATACTTCTTATTTTATTTCCAACCTTCCATAATTTTTTTGGCCATTTATTTGGTGTTTTAAAGGATTTTATTGATTTTTCCATTTAATTTCTATTTTAAAATTCATTTAAAATTACTTTTGGTGCATTTTTTATTTCATTTAATTGCATGTTATATTTGTGAACCCTTGTGAACTTCTATTGGCCTTGGATCATGATGGTTTGAACTTCAAGTCTCATCAAACTCAATGGATCTTAGGTGTTGATGGGGGTGAAAACATTAATCCACCAAAATGGATTTTTGATTTTGATGATGACTTGATCAAATCTTTGGTCCTATTTGGGTGGGACTTCTCTTGTCTCCTTCTTTTCCCTTTGATCAATTAGATGGCTTGTGTCCATCTTGTTCATGATGTATGCTTTGGTACTTGATAAACTTTTATCATTTCAAATCTACCTCCTAATTGATCATGGATCATTTAAGGTACTTTGGATTGATGCATAAGTTTGTTCTACGTGTCATGAAATATGGATTGAAGTAATGTACCATCCTCCTAGCCTTTGTGCTTGATCATCCCTTTTATTTCTTTTTTCATGTGGCACGACTTTAGGAGAATGATTTATATATCATTTCTCTAGCATGTATTAACACAAACACTATTATTGACCGGCCTCAAATAGTTGTGACTTCTACATAAGTTCAATTACGATTGCTAACATAATGCTAAATTTGTCCCAAAAGCAAAGGCATTTTTATAAGTGAGATTATAAGTCTCCTATTACTCATGGTAATGTGTGAAAATGTTGTTTTTTCTCCATTTGCAAGAGCTAGTGGCATACTTGTTGATCCTTATCTAAGTTGGAGTCCATCTTATGATGATGTAAAGTTCTCATACTTGTGGGTGACTAGTTGAGTATTCTCCTTAAAATGACAAAATGTCTTTCCATTAAAAATGAATCAAAACAAACACCTTTGTTATTTTTACCACGAACTACGAGGTTTTGATCCTTCATTGCACTTTGTTGGTACGAAGGCATGAGACTTCAAAAGTCTTGGCAAACACAAAAATAAGAAAAATGTACTGGTTTTCCCATCTCTCCAATCTTTTGCAAACAATACCATTTTTAAACCAAAATGTACATATTTTCAAAGAGGTTCCCATGAAGTACCATGGATGTTTAGGGTGCTAATGTCTTCCCTTTGCATAACTAACCCTCAGACCTTTGTTCTCTTTTTATTAGTTTTGTTTTAAAACTTCTTCGGATTGTGTTCGTACTTTTTCCCCTTTTCCTTTGGAAACAATAAAAGTGCGATGACGACTCTTTCTTTATGAGTTAAGTTAATCGATAGATTAATCTCAAAAATTTACCGCTACAGAAAAGTGGCTACTCTGCTGGGGAGTAGTCCCTAGTGGGTTAAGCCCATCTTTGTTTTTTGTGTATATTATGTTCGTTGTTGTTTGTTATTGTTTGTTATGTCTGGTTCTTGGTGATCTATGTGTGGTGAGATAAGTCCTATACCCGGACTAGAGAGCTCCTATGATAGGAGGGTGGTATAGTCATGTTTGGCTTACGTGGAGTTAATCCTTAATAAGATGACTTGAGATCCCCCACTTAGTGGAGGCCCCTTTGGGATTACGGATGTCACATGAGTAGTCGTAATTGGCATTAGTTTTTCCGAACAAGAAGCCCGAGAAGTTGAGGACCTTAGAACCCTTAACCCATTTTGGCCTTTTAGGATGTGGTTTGGTGGCTATTCAAATGTAGACTTGAATTAGTTGCCACACGATACTACACTCGGACGATTTTCTCTTGAGAATATTATTGGTTGACGAGTAGTCGTTTAAGCCGGTAATATCCAAAAGATGGAATCATGACTCTGGAAACTTTTTAGAACCTTGTTCTACAGGTGATTATACCCTTAATACATACATTAAGGGTTGGTTCTTACCCTTGGCTCCATGCTCATGACTCCGAACCATTGAACCTTGTTTGTGTGCTTTGTGTGATCTTGTTTGTGATTATTGCATCATGCACTCATGGTGCATTCATAAGAATTTTTCTCAATTTTCAAGGAACTTGGTGGCTCTTTTTTCAAACGTCGCAGATATTTTGATCATGGATATGGAAGGAGGAATACTCAGAAATATAGTTTCAGATGTCCCGATCTCATGGAATTAAGGAAGCTAGCATCTTTTGTGGATGATCCTAAGGGTTTCAGAGACCGTTTTGGGAGACTTTTATTTGTTCTATCTACTAGTGTTGAGGAGGGCCTTCTTTGTTCTTTGGTTTAGTTCTATGATCATGTTTATCAGTGTTTCACTTTCCTCGATTATCAGTTGTTGCCCACCATATAAGAGTATGTTTATCTTTTGGATATACCAGTTTCTGGTAGAGTTCCTTTTAATGGGGTGGAAGGAATTCTTGAGTCTCAAGTTATTGTCGAAGCCATTCACTTGAAAAAATATGACATAGATGTCAATCTCACTGTCAAAGGAGGTATCAGAGGATTGATTTTGAAGTTTTTGATTGAGAAAGATTTTTCTTTTGCTAATGCTGGTAGCATGGTGGCCTTTGAAACTATTCTTGCCTTACTCATCTACTGTTTGGTTTTGTTTCCCAACATTGACAATTTTGTTGATGATAATGCTATAAGGATCTTCTTGATTAGGAATCCAGTTCCAACTCTTCTCGGTAATACCTATTTATCCATTCATCATAGGACTTCTAAAGGGGGTGGAACTATTGTCTGTTGTGCGCCTTTACTGTACAAGTGGTTTATTTCGCACTTTCCACAATCTCCTATCTTCAAAGAAAACAAGGGTTGGTCTCAAAGACTTATGTCTCTCACCAATGATGACATCACTTGGTATTCTTCTGTTTACGACAACATTGAAATTATTGATAGCTATGGGGAGTTCTCTAATATGCCTCTTCTTGGTACAGAAGGGGGAATCAACTACGATCCAACTTTGGCAAGACGTCAACTTGGATTCTTAATGAAGGACAAACCTAATAACACTTTGTTAGAAGGTTTATTTTTCCAAGAAGGGAAAGACACTCAAGGGTTAAAAGCTAGAAGGATACGTGATTGTCACAATATTCATAGGAAAGGAAAAGGTGAGCTTGGATTGAAGAATTGTATAGGTTTGGAACCTTACACTAGTTGGATGAAGAAGAGAGCAAAGGAATTCAAAATGGCATACGCTTATGAAAGACCCGTGTCCTTGGTAATGGTCAAATCTCCCACTATCAAAGGCATAGAGGAGTTGAAAGAGGTTTTGGATAGGATGAAGCAAGAGAGGGATGATTGGGAAGACAAATTTCACACCTCACACCTTGAGAAAGTAGAATTGCATAAGCAACTAAAAGAGAAGGATGACTTGATAGAATTTCTTGAGAAACGTGTTGTGAAGAGATCAAGGGACCAAAAGGATTTATTTTCCTCTAACAAGTTCATCGTCTACTCATTTTCCTACTTCCGGCGTTTAGAAAGGCATTGTAGACCAGCTCGTGATAGAGAAGGATGTTATGAAAAGCAGCTACGAAAGAGAGATCAAAAGGCTTCGCAACAAGTATCAGCTTGGAGTTGGGTCACCATTGGACATGATTCCATAGATCTAGCTTCTTTCAGTTTGTGATCATTGAAATTATATTTCTACTTGTAATCCTTTACACTATTAATAAAATGAGATTTTTAGTACATCAAAATGCGTTTTTTTATTATGATGTTCGTAATTTATGTCTTAAAGTTCCTTGGAAACTAATAATAATAACATTTACATTTGCATTTGCATATCATGCATCATGTTGCATTTTGGTCTTGCTTTGAGTAAGTTCGCCAGGGGTCTTATTTCTTTCTTGGTATTCATCCAGACAAGTTATCTCACTGGTATAATACTTGAGCTAATCTGTTAAAGAAGATGGACTGCCTAGAGCAAGAGAATCGTGAACTCCGTGAAGAGGTCGCAACCTTGAGGGGCAGCTATGATAGGCTTACTGCTATGATGGAAGCTTTGGTGGTTGCTTAAAATCAACCACCTCCCCCTCCTCCTCATACTTCGCTTCAGAGGATCAGTGCTCCTTAGTACCATATTCCTTCTGGTTTTCCTTTGGGCATGCCTCTTAACTTCGTGCCTGAGGGGTATCAACTTGCTATTGAAGTTCATATGGCTTAACCTGTGATGTCAGTACTGTCGCATCCGCGAAAAAATAACCGGCGGGCTAAAACAAAAACAACACAGAGCCGCCACTGCGCGTTATTTATCCCAAAATAGGGAAAGGAAACGCTCAGAGAAACCTGGAAAAAGCATGGTCTCGCGACCAAAGAGAAAGGGTAAGGGAGTCGGTTACGCAAGGGGAAGGTATTAGCACCCCTCACGTCCGTCGTACCCGACGGGATCCACGTTCTAAAATAAAGAATAGGTTGCTAAAACATCACACACACACACAAGGAACGCAGGTGGGGTTAAGAGGAAGGGGGCTCTCTAGGACATCGCGTCATATGCCTACATATCTCGTCGGGAACGAGAATCAGAGCTGCTGTAGTTCGGCTCACGCACGCCAAACAACACACGCACCCAAACAAGCAAACATGGAGCCTGAATGCCAATCACTGGGCTTACATCAGCATCCGAACCAAAACACACGCACACTGGAACCCAGATGCCACTTGATGGACTTACACTGGCTTCCAAGCACACAACAAGCACAAACAAACACCATCAGGATACGGACAGCCAATCGCTGGGCTTACATCCATATCCTGACACACAAGCTTCAACAAGCAAACACACACAAAAAGGAAAAAAAGTGCCCGGAGAGACCTCGCACGGTCTCCTGCCTACATACCTCGTCTGGAACAAGGATCAGGGCGATGTAGTTCCCCCCAAAGGGGGAGAAAATCTAGCCAGAAACCAAGGGAAGACACACTACCAGGGAGCTGTACTCGAGCCTAGTGTTGTCATGCATCATTGCCCTACGTTGAGGTTTCTACCTACTTGCACAACTGCAAGCTAATCCTATCCAGGAAGAAAGCAAGCATACAAGCATACAAGCAAACAGAGCAAACAAATATTCACAAAGCACACACTATAACAAGTCAAGTGGGGCTCAAACAATGGGTTTGACTGCCGAAGCAAGTCATCTGTACATGGGTAGTATTCGCTCTTAACCTTGCCATTGCGAGGCTAAGGTGAAGCAGATGAAAGGTGAGTGAAGATTAGACTTCACAGCTCTTATCCCTGACTAGGGAGAGCTTCAGACAAAGGAGCGTGGGTCCAGAATGGAGGGACCCTTCTACGCTCGAGACTCTGACACAACTGTACAAAGTACAAGATCTTGGGTTTGTGTCCCAATGCATCAACACACAGCCGTGTGAGCAGAGGGACGACTCAACAGAATAGCGGGGGATAGATTGCATATCCCTATGATCCGCCAATTGCCTCATAGAGGTCTTTACCTGCTTGGGCACAAATGTAAACAACCACAAACATCGCCTCTTAAGGAGGACTTCAGACAGTTGCCTGGCCAAGTAACAGGCCAGGTCTTCCAGACTACATGAAGAATAGAAGTCCTACCTCAATTGGCTTAAAAACCAAGCAGCAGCAAGCAAGTTCTTAAAGAACTGTAAGCAACTTAATGTACCTGAAATCAATCAAGTATCATCAGTACTCAGACAAACCAACAGTAAACAGCAAATTGTCAATCAGTTAATCTGTACAAAGCAACACAAGTTAATGCACACAAGTGCAAGCTATAAGCTCAAGCCCAAGCATCAATCTCTACAAAACAAAGCCAATGTTAGTTCACAACATCAAACAAAACTCAATTTAATCAACTTGCACTTTTTCCCTTAAGCCTTTTGCCTTTCATCCTGAAAATCCACACCAAATGTGAGAAACAAGACCACTAGGCCAAGCCTAGGGTCCAAAGGTGATAAAAAATTCTAAACAGCAAGCAAAACCAATCCAAAATCACATTCAAACAAATCAAAAGCAAATGCAATTGGTCCCATGCTTATACCATTCACCATTATCATTTCATGCACAATTTAACACAAACTAGGTCAAACACAACACCAAATGACCAAACAGAATGACTTCAATCAAAAGCATACCAAAACAATTCCAAAAATCCTCAAATAATTCACACCTAAACAGGACACATTCAACAAGTAGCATGTCAATTTTCAGCTCTATTGGACAAAAGAAAGTAGGTCAATGAAAATCAAGAAGTCCAGACACAATTACACAAGCCAATTCAAGGCATCCAAACAAGCATCCACTTCAATAATTCATAAAACAGTGACAACATATTAGAAATGAATGGGATCAAAACCATGCTGTCCTACAATGTGTCTAGAATGCTCATGTCAAATTGCATCTTCATCCAATACCATATGAGAATTTCACAAACAAAATGCCAACATGTATCACACAATGTTACCAAATGAGCATACAGAGAAGAAAATTATCAATCAATTAGAAAATGCAACCAAAAATCCCAGCAAAATTCACATGTTATCTTGACACACCAATGATCATTCATGCAAAAAATTGGAGCAATCAAACATTTCTAGGCCAGGCAAATAAAATCAGAAAGTTGACCTAGCTTGGTGTGACACAAATTGTCACACCTTACTTCAAAAGATTATATCTAATCAACCAAGTATCCAAAAACCATAAACTTTACATGGAAATCACCATCAACATGTCCAGAATAAGCACAAAAATTTTCATTCATTTCTTTGGAAGTATGAGCATTTCATGATGGTTTTGGCAAAGTGTATACAAAATGCACACATGAACAAAATCAATAGGCCAATCAAATTTCCACACGTGCAAAAATTTCAAAAAAATCATCATAAAATTCTACACATTCTCATGAGCATGGCACAAAAAATTTCACAAGATTTGGATAAGTTTTGAGTGAGTTATCAATTTTCTAAGTTGTGGTAACAAAATTGAAATTAAAATGAAAAACAAAATAGAAATAATAATAATTAAATGGCGTAATGGCATTGTGGTAATTCTTAAAACATTGGCCAAAACGGCGTCGTATTGAGACGCGGCCAGGAAATGTTCTCATTGGCTAATCTGCGCGCCAAACACACTTTCAAAAACGCCAAGGCAAAATTTGGATCAAATGAACACTATTCATCGTTCTTGAGCAACACATTCCAGAAATCTCCAGAAAACCAAGAACATCAAATTTCAACAGAAATTGGCAAATGGATAACCATTGGAACTGTCCTTCCTCCTAGATTCCAAATATGTAACTCATTTATCCTAAGTTCTACTGTATAATCGGGATCGATCAAAAACCTAAACACACATCCAACTTCAAAACACGATTTCTTTCTCTACAGTTAATCATTTCACAAACTATTCATATCAGGATGATCTACATGGAATGAACTACAAGAACCACCTAATGATTTACACAATCGAAGAGTTCGAATTTTGCACCTTATGATGAAGCAGTGCTGAATCTTGATGTTTCTCGATGCCAAAGCTCCAAACAGATGTAGCACGATGATAGGGAAGGCGAGTGGAATGCTTAGGTTAGCTCAAAGTTGCTCCAGATGTGAGAACTTTCCAAATGCCATTGATGAGCATACTTTGAACAGTGGAGATTCAGAAGGTTTCAGCACGAATCTTGATGAAACAGTTGGAGAAGAAGGTTTATGGAACACGAAGCAACAAGAATTTTGCACTTTGGTGAAGAATTGAAGAAGTTTGGATCCAAAGAAGCTTGATGAAGATTCTTGAGTTTTGTGAATTTGGAGGGAAAGTTAGTTATGGATCTTGAAAATTGCAATCGTGATTTGCATTCTGTTACAATTATGATTAAATACTCCACTCTAATCACTCACTTAATCACTAATTAGCAAAAAATGCATTTGATTAGTGTAATGTCATTTTCAAGTGCAAGGGCAAAAATGTCATTTCACATTAGGCCACATGACAGCTATGTGACAGCTCAGACATCCTCTAAATGCTATTTGGAATGTGTTGGCTTTGATCCCATGGCAATTGGCTTTGTATTTCTCATTTTCACTATGCTATGCCAAAATTGCATTTTAAGTGCAAGTTCAAAAGTAGCCTAGCCAAAAATTGATCCTTGACAGTTCATGACAGTTCAAACCACTTCTATTTGGCAAATGTGATGTGTTGCAAAAATTCCCATTCCAAAATTCCAAGTATTTCTCAAGTTGGACCATTTTGCCCTTAAATTCAATTAGTACACTTGAAAATTGACCTTTTGCATTGACCATTTTAGAAGAATTTTGATTATGCACCATGAAAGTACATGTTAAATGGAGTTTTCTCATAAAAAGATCACTCATTTTGGACACTCCATGTGAAAGTTATGCCACTTTGATTATGGGTCTTTTTTGAAATTGAATGGACCATAACTTGCCAACCATGCATGGGAATTTCAAGTTCTTGGACTTTTTGGAAAGGTGAGACCAAGATCTACAACTTTCATGTTGAACAAATTTTCATTTGGAGCTTTCTTGGACATGTAATCTTGTGGTGAAAAACTTTCCATTTTTGGAAACTTCCATTACAAGTCACTTTCTATTTTTGGCAATTTTTGTTCTGACTTTATTTTCTCCATTCTTGAGCTTTGACATGTCAAATAACACTTGTTCTTACATGAATGAAGTGTATCCAACTCAATTCCCCCTCCAAATCCATAAAATCAAGCACAGTTGACCATAGTTGACTTTTTCAACTGATAGATGAATTTGGCAATGCACTGATCAATCTGAGCCCCAATCTTCTGATGAAATGGCTCAAGGATGAAACCCTAGCCTCCATAAGCTCCATATAATCATAAAATGATCCTCATATCCATCATAGACCCCTTCTCCTTGCTATGCCCTGATTGGCCCAATGCAACTGATTAGGGTTGACCAGTGGTCAAAACCCTAATCTCAAGGAATCCTGATCAAACTCCTGATGATGACAAACCATGATGATGATGATGTATCATTGCAACCAAGATGAAGATCAATCCCTTTGAGAATCACAAAACCCTAATTTGGACCTCCATATCCTCAGATGATTAATGACCAGTCCAAATGAAACCCTAGCTTGCACCATGACCTCCTATCTTCTGATCAAGACCTGGGAGAATGGCTTGCACAATGTAACCACATGTTATGCAATATGCAATGCCTAATGACCTAAAAATGCAATGTAATATGTTAAGCTAGTCCCAAGAGAGGAGGGCAAATTTTGAGGTGTTACAGCTGCCCCTATTCAATCCACTGTGAACCTGTCGATATGAACAGCCTCGGCTTTCAGATGATCAGGATGAAGAGTGATTGAATACCAAGAACAGACGAACGATTTGCACTCCGATGGGAAACTAATTATCAATGCCTGTCAGAATCGGCAAAGTAGCAATCTTGAAGAAAAATTCGTCTGGTACGGAGAAAGTCGGCCTGGATACCAAAATAAATGGTAACACAGAGATAACTATGGCCTGAACACCACATCCGCTAGGGATTGTTATTCTCTTCCTTTTTTGCTTTTCTTGAACCCCGAAATTTTCTCTACGCAAATGATCCTCAAATCACTGCATTTGAACCCCGCTCTCCTGTTTGCCAAATAATGAACCCCATTCTCCAGTTTGAACCCCAGTCGCCTAACGATAACTCGCGATCGCCAATATGAACCCCGTTCTCCAGAAAATGCCGCAACACTTACCTTTCTCCATTTGAACCCCGTCTCCAGAAAATGCCTCAACATCTTCTTTTCTCCGTTTGAACCCCGATCTCCAATCTCTCGTGATAATTCCGCTGGCAACACCGGAAATAACACCAAACACCACTCTGAGGGCGACATGTCAGAGGGTACACCTTCACAAAAGGAAGGTAACATGTGCATCTCTTCATCCGAAGACACCTATAACGACCTCCATTGGCATCCACCAAAGCCTAAGGTGACACATGAACAGAAGATAATCCTGAGGACCTCATCCCGGATAAAATCTTCATCTCCAATCTCTACCTCCATATGAACCCCAGAAAATGCCTCGGCATTTCCTTTTCTCCGGTTGAACCCCGAAAATCGCGCTGATCGCGTAACATCCTTCGATTTCACTTCCATCTCTGCTCGACGGAAAAACTCGTCCAGTATCGCGCTACTGGAGAACACAGCTGATCTGACATCATGATGCTAAACTCCTCAGAGTGACATCTTCACCATCCGGCGAATCCAAAACTCCAAGCGGTAACCACGGCTTGAATTGCGCTGATCGCAAAACACTTCCCATCTCTGTCCGACGGAAAAGCAAATCTCCTCCAGTATCGCACTACTGGGGAATATCTTCGATTCAATCATACAGCTAAACTCCTCGGAGTAACACCTTCACTGTCTGGCAAAAACCACTTCTCAAACAGGAACCACGGCTTGAGACCAGCTTATGCTTGCAATATGATGCATGATTGATTTTTTCTGCGTAATGCTCCATAATCATGGAAATGCTACGCGATTTACTATTTTCTATGCAACATGCTATGCTATTTTTCATGATGAATGTATAAAAAGGTATCCC
The DNA here is from genome assembly GCF_024323335.1 of Lathyrus oleraceus. Taxonomy (NCBI): domain Eukaryota; kingdom Viridiplantae; phylum Streptophyta; class Magnoliopsida; order Fabales; family Fabaceae; genus Lathyrus; species Lathyrus oleraceus. The sequence goes on from NC_066584.1 coordinate 518,622,366, forward strand.
CCTCAAGGGACTCTTCTGGGGAGCACGAGACACTCCGCTAAGGAACTCGTCAATACTCCGATTCCGCCCTGATGGGGAATAAGCACTGCTGCTGGGAAAAGGTAACCCTTGCTGGGGAAAATCTCTTTTTCACCCAATCCGCTCGGGAAACTGCCGGGGACAACAACCACCAACATCCTGTGGGGATACAACAGTCTTCGACTTGCTGAGGATATCAATCCCGACTCTGCTTCGGGAAACCCTCACAGATACCTGGCAACTTCACTGGGGAAATGCTTACAGATACTCTGCTGGGAAACAGCAACCTCCAGGCCTGGCGACTAGGGAAGCATCGATCTGACACCTGCTGGGGATAACCACCTTGACCCTGCTAGGGAAATCGAGGGCTACTCCGCTGGGGACAACCCATGTAATCCATAGGTAGGATACACTCGGCCAGGGATGCAGATATCAGTCTGCTACGGAAACTCATCCAATCCACTGGTAGGATGAACACTGCTGGAGATATATTTCATTGAAACCCGCTCCACTCGGGGAATAGCAACCTTCTGGCCTGGCTGCTGAGGAAACACCACTTTAAACCTGTTGGGAATAGCCACCTCGACTCGGCTGGGGAAGTCACAGACCTCGAATCTGCTAGGGAGTTGGTCCTCCTGACTCTGCTTGGGGACTTAGCTGGGGAAATGAGAAAAGTTGGTACAGAACACCCATCGACTCGTCGAATCACGGTATCCGCCTCCCAATCTCGTATCAGCTTTCCACTTTTGAGAACTCACAGACCCGTCTGGACCTTTTCTGCTCCATCATCTTGTATTCCAAATCGCTCCGCGCTCGACGGAAAGCGTACTCCTGGGATTTATACAGACTTTTCAATCTTCCGACTTTGAAGAGTCTTCTTGATTAATTCCAAAGGTCGTCGTGCGCCTCGACGTCTCTCACCGCTTCTCCATTCATTCGTCCCTGAGCGAACTCTCTGCGGGGAATTTCTACAGACTTTCAAGTCTTCCGACTTTGAAGAGTCTTCTTGATTACTATCAAGGATCGTCGTACGTCTCAACGTCTTCGTCATTCTTTCATACATTCGTCCCTGAGCGAACTCTCTGGGGATCTGTTACAAAGCTTCCACATCACAACCTGCAAGTGAGCGAAAATGTCTAACAGTTCCTGCAAAACAGATCGTTAGATAAAACCGTGCCCCGGGCGTGTCAAGATTTCAACACTTGGGTCACTCAACCTTCCAAATAAGATTTCAAGCTTTCGATCTTATAAACATGCATTGGAAGGGACCTGTATGCCTTAAAATGCAAGATTCTTTATCAAAATAATCGGATGTTTTTGCAATCAAAGCGGTAATGAAAACAAAAAACAAAATTATTTGACTGAATATGCATTTTATTGATTGAAAAAGTGTGGCTCAAATTGAGCAATACAAAGGAAGCAATTCCTGAAAAGAGGTAATTGCACAAAAGGAAAAATCTATCCTAATGGCAATGTGAAACCCGTGATCTCATCGAGTTCCAACTCGGTTACACCCCATATGTCCTCAGACTCTCCGTACTTCTGCCTTCTGAACAAGACGATTCTGATTGATCCCCACCGGGTATTATCCATGATGCCTTAACCAAAGCGCAAACGATCATGCTGGACGCAGTTGTTCGTTTCAATCCCTCTTTTTCCTGGACCGCCCTTTCGGGTTTTCAGTCCACCGGGATACCCTTTTTTGCCCAAGTCGCCTTTTCAGGTTTTCGACTTGCCGGGTGTACATTTTTTCGTTTATATCCCTAATTTTTGCCCGAACCTTTTTCTGTTTTTGGTTCGCCGGGATGCCCATTTTTGCCTGGACCATTTTATTCTTTTCGTCCAGCGGGTCTCTTTATACGAAGTATTTTTTAACTGCGTCCGCATTCACAGGGGATGGAAAATCCTCGCCATCCATGGTCGTTAACAACAAGGCTCCACCAGAGAAAACCTTCTTGACCACGAATGGACCTTCATAATTAGGCGTCCATTTGCCCCTTCGATCGTTTTGAGGAGGAAGGATCCTTTTCAGCACCATATCACCCACGTGATACACCCAAGGTCGTACCTTCTTGTCAAAAGCACGCTTCATCCGTTGCTGATACAACTGCCCATGACAAATGGCTGCTAGCCTCTTTTCCTCGATCAGGCTCAACTCTTCGTACCGGGTCCTTACCCATTCAGCCTCTTGCAATTTTACGTCCATCAGGACTCTCAAAGAGGGAATCTGAACCTCAACCGGTAGCACCGCTTCCATTCCATATACCAAAGAGAAAGGAGTTGCCCCAGTAGATGTACGCACCGACGTTCGATACCCATGCAACGCAAACGGCAACATCTCATGCCAGTCTTTGTAGGTTACCACCATTTTCTGCACAATCTTCTTAATATTCTTGTTGGCTGCCTCAACCGCCCCATTCATCTTCGGACGATAGGGAGAAGAATTGTGATGCTCAATCTTGAATTCCCGGCATAACTCAGCCATCATCTTATTGTTCAAATTAGAACCATTATCAGTAATGATTCTCTCGGGAACCCCATATCTGCAAATGATGTCTCTCTTGAGAAATCTGGCAACGACCTGCTTCGTCACATTCGTATAAGAGGCTGCTTCCACCCACTTGGTGAAGTAATCAATAGCCACTAATATGAATCGATGCCCATTCGAAGCTGTAGGCTCAATCTTTCCAATCATATCAATGCCCCACATAGCAAACGGCCATGGAGACGACATTAAACTCAACGGGTTTGGAGGCACGTGCACCTTGTCAGCATAAATCTGGCATTTATGACACCTCCGCACGAAATTGAAACATTGGGCCTCCATTGTCATCCAATAATAACCTGCACTTAGCAGCTTCTTTACCATTGCATTCCCACTAGCATGGGTACCGAACGATCCTTCATGAACCTCTTTCATCAACTGGCTTGCTTCTTTATCATCAACACATCAGAGCAAGACCCAATCAAAATTCCACTTGTACAACACCCCATCCTTATTCAGGTAAAACACCATGGCCAACCTCCGCAGAGTCTTTTGGTCCTTCTTAGATGCTCCCTCAGGATACTCATGAGTCTCTAGATAGCGCTTGATATCGTAATACCACGGCTTCTCATCATCAGATGCTGTATCAACAGCAAACACATAAGCCGGTCTATCCAGACGACCCACTTCAACACTGGGGAACTGATTCCACCACTGCACCTTAATCAAGGCAGCCAAAGTAGCCAGAGCATCTGCCAAAGGGTTCTCCTCTCTGGGCACATGATGCAACTTCACCTTAGTGAAAAACGTCAACAATCTCCTTGTATAATCTCGATACGGCACTAGATGAGATTGATGCGTATACCATTTTCCGTTAACCTGATTTATCACCAGAGCTGAATCTCCATATATGACAAGGTTCTTGATTCTCAAATCAATCGCCTCTTCAATCCCCAATATACAAGCTTCATATTCAGCCACGTTGTTGGTGCACTCAAACGTTAGCCGGGCAGCAAAAGGAATGTGAGATCCTTTCGGCGTAACCAAAACAGCACCAACACCGCTTCCATTCACGTTAACGGCCCCATCAAACATCAGAATCCATTCGGATTCAGGGTCAGGCCCCTCCTCCGGGATCGGTTCCTCACAATCTTTCGATTTGAGAAACATGATGTCCTCATCAGGGAATTCAAACTTCATCGGTTGATAATCATCAATGGGTTGCTGAGCGAGGTAATCAGACAATACACTCCCCTTGATCGCCTTCTGAGAGGTATACTGGATATCATATTCTGTCAAAATCATTTGCCACCTCGCAACCCGTCCGGTCAATGCTGGCTTTTCAAAAATGTACTTGATTGGATCCATCTTGGAAATCAACAAAGTGGTATGAACCAGCATGTACTGCCTTAGTCGGCGAGCAGCCCAGACCAAAGCACAGCAAGTTTTCTCGAGCAGTGAATATCTTGTTTCACAGTCGGTAAACTTTTTGCTAAGGTAGTATATGGCATGCTCTTTTCGACCAGACTCGTCATGCTGCCCCAATACACACCCCATAGACCCCTCGAGGACTGTCAGGTACAGAATTAACGGTCTCCCCTCCACAGGAGGCATCAGAATCGGAGGCTCCTGCAAATACTCTTTTATCTTTTCAAATGCCGCTTGGCAATCATTATTCCACCTGACCGTTTGATCTTTTCTCAACAATTTGAATATCGGTTCACACGTGGCTGTTAGATGAGATATGAACCGTGAAATGTAGTTCAATCTACCTAAGAAACCACGAACCTCCTTCTCTGTTCTTGGTTCAGGCATTTCTCTTATCGCTCTTACTTTCGCAGGATCAACCTCGATTCCTTTCTCGCTTACAATAAACCCCAGCAATTTACCGGACCGCACTCCGAACGTGCACTTGTTTGGATTCAACCTCAGTCTGAACTGTCTCAACCGGTCGAACAACTTGGCCAGATCTACCAAATGCCCCTCTTCTGTTTGGGACTTTGCTATCATATCATCAACATAGCATTCAATTTCATGATGAATCATATCATGAAACAAAGTCACCATGGCCCTCTGATAAGTAGCACCGGCGTTCTTGAGACCAAATGGCATCACCTTGTAACAAAAAGTACCCCACGGTGTGATGAACGTTGTTTTCTCCATATCATCTGGCGACATTTTGATTTGATTATAGCCAGAAAAGCCATCCATGAAGGAAAACACCGAGAATTGAGCTGTATTATCGACCAACACATCAATGTGAGGTAGCGGAAAATCATCTTTCGGACTAGCTCTGTTCAGATCCCGGTAGTCCACACACATTCTCACCTTCCCATCTTTCTTCGGGACTGGCACAATGTTCGCGACCCATGGCGGATAATTAGTGACAGCAAGGAAACCAGCATCCCACTGCTTCTGCACTTCTTCTTTAATTTTCATCGCCATGTCGGGTCGAGTTCTGCGCAACTTCTGCTTCACTGGAGGACAATCTGATCTCAACGGTAGCTTGTGCACAACGATATCGGTATCCAACCCTGGCATATCTTGATAAGACCAGGCAAAGATGTCGACATACTCTTTCAACAACACTACTAATCTGCTTTTGACACTTTCCTCCAAAGCAGCCCCGATTTTCACCTCTTTCTTAACCTCATCGGTACCCAGATTTACAACCTCAATCAGCTCTTCATGCGGCTGAATCACCTTCTCCTCTTGTTTCAACAACCTGGCTAATTCCCCTGGCAATTCACAATCTTCTTCGTCTTCTTCTTCAGCAAGATAGATTGGATTGTCGAAGTCATATGAGGGTATAACAGGATTATTATCAATGAGATCCGGAGAAGAATCACATCTGCATGAATGTTGATTCATGCATTGCTTTAGAACCGGTGTGAGAAATCGAAAAAGAAAAAATGAAACATTGCCATTTTTATTTTGTTTTTATTTTTAAACTGCAAAAATAAATGAAAAACAGGGAACACCGCTTTTAACTGAAAAACATCCTTTATTAATGATGCGAATTTGCAAATTAAACATGAGGTGGCCCTTACAATGAACCAATACGTGTCGGGCAACACATATGGCTTTCATGCACATAAAACTGAAAACAGGAAAAATATTACTCTTCCAGCAAAGTGACCCGGATGATCTTTTCAGCCTTCCAGTTCTGGATTCCCATTCCTGGTGCGCACGGCTTTATCCACCGGTCCATGTCACAGTCGCTGTCAGCATCGTCACTCATCATGCAGATGTGACCCGGATCCAGCATTCCGGCACTCGTGAAGGTGACCGACGTACGACGTCCTTTGCTTTGTCCTGAGCCTCGGCCCGGCTGGTACCCCACTCCAAATCGGTCTTTCTTCGCAGGGACATCCATCATTCTGCCCCAACTAGGAGCCTTTCCACTCTTAACCACCTCAGCAGCCTATTTGTATGAAGCAATGGACGGTTTCTCTTCCTCTTTAGCAAACAGAGCATTCTCCACCTTAACAGTTTCAAATGCCTGGCTAGGCGTCTCCCAGATTTCGCCGTCCATCTCCACATATTTAAACGAGGACAAGTGGCTGACAAAGATGTCCTCCTCCCCGCACACAGTGACGACTTGGCCCTCCCAGATGTACTTCAACTTCTGGTGCAAAGTCGATGTTACTGCCCCAGCAGCATGAATCCACGGCCTACCCAACAAGCAACTGTATGCCGGCTGAATATCCATGACATAAAAAGTCGACTTGAACACCTCTGGGCCTATCTTTACTGGCAGCTCAACCTCTCCAAACACAGCCCGCTTTGATCCATCGAATGCCCGCACTATCAAATCGGTCGGAGTCAAAATAAGCCCATCACAGTTAAGCTTTGCCAGAGCCTTCTTCGGCAACACATTTAATGAGGAGCCGGTATCAACCAGCACATGCGAAAGCACGGCCCCTTTACATTCCATAGCAATGTGTAGTGCCCTGTTGTGATTTCTCCCATCCACAGTTAGATCCATGTCTGTAAAACCCAGCCCATGGCTGGCATGCACATTAGACACGACCGTTTCCAACTGATTGATTGTAATCTCTTGAGGAACATAGGCTTTCTTCAAGATCTTCAATAAAGCCTCCCTGTTCCCCTCAGAGCTTAACAGCAACGACAGGATTGATATTTTGGACGGAGTCTGCTGCAGATGGTCAACTAGTTTGTACTCAGACTTCTTGATGATTCTTAAAAATTCTTCTGCATCGTCATCAAGTTTTTCATCCGACCCCGCAGGCGCCGATGTCACATCAGGAGTACCACTATTCGCCACAGCCTTTCCTTTTGCCCTAGCTAAAGCCTCGGCCTTTTCTTTTTTCTCTTTCTCTCCCTCTCCTCCCCTCAGGGCCTCCGGAGCAAATAATCTACCACTGCGAGTGAAACCGCTGGTACCGGCATTATCCACCTTTGAAACAGTGGTTTCACTAGCAGTCTGTTCCTCCATCTTTTCACCATTACAGTATACCTCCCCACCATAGTGCCACGGCACGGCATCATTTTTGTCATACGGAATTGGTCCAGGTACCGTGATGGTAACTGGAGCCGCTTCAGGAAGGTTTGACAAATCCACCGGATCAAAGTAAATTGTTATGGTGGAGACCTCATCCTTCCCAGAATTCGCCTTCTCAATCATAATATCCCCATTGTCCATCAGACCCTGGACAGTCTTCCTCAGAAGTTCGCACCCATTAACAGAACCAGTGCACTCAGCACAATTATCTTCACAACCCGGATGAACCCCATTTTTCAACAACAGACCCTTGACCTCAGCCAACGGAGTCTTCAACTGGTCCACAGACAACAACCCAACTCGGCGCTCCTCAGAGATTGCATTCACCCCCCTTTGACCATGTGCGGGCATGGGATTCGCATTGACATTGGGAGATGGTGCGAAGTTGATTGCTTTTGAATCCACCAGGTCTTGAACTGTGTGCTTAAAAGCTTTACAGTTCTCAATGTTATGTCCGGGCGCACCTGAGTGGAATTCACATTTTGCGTTTTCATCATAGCTGGCTGGCCTTTGATCAGGTCTCAAAGGTGCCAGAATCCTGGTTTGCACAAGCCCCAAGTCCATCAGTTTCTTAAACAGAAAAGCGTAGGTCACCGGAGGTCTGTCAAACTGCCTGTCCACGGCTTTACCCCTTACCTGATAACCAGCCCTCTGAGGCCTCTGCTGGAAGGGTTGCCTTTGTTGTTGAGGTTGCTGCTGTTGCGGTGCAGGCTGATGCTCAGCAGGAATAGTTACCGCAGCGGTATGCTGGAAGTAACGATCCCTACTGGGTCCCCGTTGAGCATACACGGCGCTGGTATCGCTCTCTTTCTTCCTCTGACCATTACTTCCAAACGGCTTCTTCGACCTAGACGACGAAGCTGCACCCTGAATCTTACCAAGCTTTAACCAGCTCTCAATCCTCTCTCCAGCCACCACAATATCAGAAAAGTTGGTCACTGGACAACCAACCATCCTCTCAGCAAATGCCCCTTGCAGGGTCCCCATGAAAAGATCCGACATCTCTTTGTCGACAAGAGGAGGTTGTACTCTGGCCGCCAACTCTCTCCACCGTTGGGCATACTCCTTAAATCCTTCATTATTTTTCTGAGACATACCCTGCAGCTGGGTACGACTCGGAGCCATGTCAGCGTTGAACTGATATTGCTTGAAGAACGCGTCCCCAAGATCCTGCCAGTTCTTGATATCTGAGGACTTTAGCTTGGTGTACCATTCCAGGGAGCCTCCGGACAGGCTGTCCTGGAAGAAGTACATCCATAGCTTCTGATCCATGGTGTACGTAGAAATCTTGCGGACAAAAGCTTGAAGATGGGTCTCTGGACAAGAACTTCCATTGTAACGGTCAAACGTGGGCGCTTTAAACTTCTGCGGGATCACAATCCCCTCAACAAGCCCCATATTCGACATGTTAACCACCCCAGGAGTGGCATAACTTTCCAGCACCTTAATCTTCTCAGCCAACAGCTGAATCTCCTTACTTTGAGGCTGGACCCCATATTGCCCCAAGGGCTCATTATGCATTGAGAACTGATCGGCTTCCCTGTCTTCCTCTCTGTCGTCATCAAACCCGTAGAATGGAGGCAACAGACCGTCCTTCATATTCTGCCCCAGACCGGGCCCAGGTTGACCACCAGCACCAAAACCGGCAGCATTGTTCACAACACCAACAGTTGTCCTCTTACCCCCATCACGAGAACCACCCAGCCCCTGGTTGGAGACACCATCCAGGTTTACACCACTATTTGCTACTGAAGCCCGCTCGAGCTTCTCAACTTTATCAGCCAGAGCTTTCTGACCAACTGCAAAGCCTTGCATGATGTTGATCAGCTCGTTCATCTTATCCTTCAGCTCGAGAATATCTGTGTTGGGAAGATCCATGAGTCTGGGAGTATTGCGCCTGGTAAAATATCTGTGAGGGCGTGTTGAGTGCAAAGGTACAGTTCTTCGAGCGCGAGCAATGATTCCTGTAACAATCAAGCACGTTAGTAACAGATACCTGCAAAACAAAACACAAGTTATTATGATCAATGCATGAATGCAGTGTCTATCCATATGAAGGACATTTTGTCCCTTGATCCTGGCATCATCGAGACAAATAATAATCCGGCATCAATATTCTGATAATCAACATTTGATTCATCATGCAGATCGGAGATATGTGATTGAGCATGATACCCCCAACCATGTGTGTGCTTGTGTGAGTGCATATGGTAAAGCAAATAAAGCTTGAAGATCGATCACTGAATGAAAAAAACCATCACATAACCAAAAGTGCACAATAAGTGCCATAGTCATACATCAAATCAGATGAAATTCAAATACAATCCTCCAGAATCAGGAAAGAAATACAAGCAAATGGATTCCGTCAACAAGCCTGACGGTAATCCAACACAAATGAAAGCTAGCTGGATGAGGGTCCCACAGATGGCCCTATCTCAGCTTCCATCTTCGCGAACTCTACGGCGAACCTGAGCTCGGTGTTCTCCTGCTGCAATCTCCCCACTTCTTTCTGATGAATCTTCATCTGCCTGAAGTAATGATCTCTCTCAGCAACGTAATGATCCCTCTCAGCAATGATCTTCAGATTCTATGACTCCTTAACCTTCAGCTTTGCCTCCCACTCGGCAATGAGAACTCTGACTCTGTCGTCCCTCTGATCCTTCACCAAGATTTGCCTCCTCTTCTGATCCTCAATAACCTTTGAAGCTCTGGCTAGCTTCTCCTTAGTGATGTCATGCTCTCTGGTAGATGACGCTAAGGCTTGGTTAACTTTCCCATAGTAGGCAGTGTCTATCTCAAAGCGCTTTGCTTCCATGGCATGTCGCTTGTCTTGATCTTCCATCTTCACTTTGATCTCCTGGTTGGTCATCTGAATTCGAGCGACACTCATCTCCAATTCCGCTTTCTCCGCAAGCAACTGATCTCTGGCTCTCTTCATCTCGAGGAATTCTTCCATACTGACAGAAGAACTTGGACCCTCGATCATAGGACGCCCAAGATCACCTCCCGGAAATGGTAGATGTGTAATCTCAATTCTCTTCCGCAACCAATCGTCAAATAATGGAAAATACCGACAGTTGACCTTCCCATAAGGAACTTTGCCCTTCCTCTGAATATCACGCCACTCATCCAGCACTTGCCTCAGCTTGGCCTGATTGCCATCAATCGGGAAGTAAAAGGACTCCTGAATCTCTCGACTGAGAGGAGGACCCTCTACAGCAAACCCCATCTGTCTCCTGAGAAGCACCGGGTTGTAATTGATGCAACCCTGAACTCCCACAAGAGGCACATTGGGTAAACTCCCACAACTGTATATGAAATCCCGTCCAGCCAGACCATTATGAGTCCATGCTATATCATCAGCCCGCAAACCCATCAACCTGAAGGACCACTTAACAGTAGGATCAAGATGAGCAAAAGCACCTTGGGACGGCAAATACCCCATAAACCACCTGAAGAGTAACTGAGCACAGCACCGGGTCAGACCACCACGCCGCTTCTCGTTTCTGTTATGAACCGAGTAGTAAACATCTGCGATCAGAGTAGGAATAGGGTTTCTCTGCATGAACAATCTGATAGCATTATGGTCAACAAAGTTCTTCTGATTAGGAAACAGAATAATCCCATAAATGCTCACAGCAATCAAAGCACAAACCGTCTTCCAATTACCCATCGCAGCATGTTCCTTGGCATTAGCCTCCAAGAAACTCAGATGAAATCCAGGTAACTTCCCCTTTTCCTTCAAACCCTCCTTGATCATTTCCGGACTCAAATAAAGAGCACGGGAAATCTCAAGGACATCGGGCTCCACCCTAGTAACATGGAAAGGAATCTGATCACGGATCTGCACACCCAGGATGCCAGCATAGTCCTCCATCAGAGGCCCTAACAAATAATCTGGAAACACAAAGCATCTCAGCCCCGGGTCATAGAACTGGAGAAGGGTATGAATGGCGCTCCTGTCACTGTCAGTGAGTCTGAAAACCATCTTCAGGATACTACCGTATGCCTCTCTGAACATCCCCACATGGTCGGGTGTAATCAATGCTATCATATCCTTCAGCACACCAATCTCAGGGTCGAAGAAACTGTAGGCCACATCATGCTTCAAACCGGTCCTCATATCTGAACAGAAAGTCTCTCAACCAGAATCTCGATCAAAAATGTCCCTGCATATGGGTAAACATGTGTTAGATGCAGGTAAATGCAATGTGAAATGATGCTGATGAATGAATGCAATGCATTGCCATCCTCCAAGTCATGTGATCATCTGTACTGAAACCTGGTCTCTGAACTGATCATAACCATCTGAGGGAACCTGTAACCACCAATCCATCTCAAGGGTTCCGAAATAAACGGAAGACAGATACATCATCATCATCACCAGACAATCTCTGAGCAGATACCCAATAACCTCTGAATCGGCCCAGGGAATCCTGAAATAAACGGATCCCCACTGATAAATAACTCGGACAGCACTCCGGCGTCTCGGCAATAAATGACCATAAATCCGACTTATAAATATGACTCTAATCCACGGAACAAAAAGTCACCATCTGAGTCACCGTCTGAACATGCATCTGTAAGAATCACCCTCCCCTCACAGGTAAATTCTAATCAGGTCACCCTAAGGCGGATAATAGTCTCGACAATCGGGCAGAGATACTCAATGGGTTTGCCCTTTCGGGTGTGCCATTGTAGCTCCCTTAAGATCGTCTAAACCAAAGATCCGGGAAATGATCGGTCACCAGAGTCAACAGCTCAAATGAAGTAACTCAACCAAAGTGGAGTACCCCACAGAGGAGAGCACTATCAAATGAACCTCGTCCGGCTTGTGGTACATCATGCTGCCAGGCACATATTGACCTAACATGAAAGAGGCAACATGAGACCACACTAATCCTAGGTGTATACTCAGGCCTGGGTTTTAGCCCCACTCAGAACACCCACCCCAAACAGAGGAACCACCTGCACAGAGGACGGCAACATAATAGTATGATGCATGCAAATATTTATGCAAATATATACATTGGTCAGAATAATAAATGATATAAATAAAGCAAAACAAGCAACCTAAACTATCCTAGAACGCTAGGAAGGACTCGCTTAGGGAAGCTGGACCAGCACAGGTCAACATCGACGTGTCCCCAGCAGAGTCGCCAGTTGTCGCATCCGCGAAAAAACAACCGGCGGGCTAAAACAAAAACAACACAGAGCCGCCACTGCGCGTTATTTATCCCAAAATAGGGAAAGGAAACGCTCAGAGAAACCTGGAAAAAGCATGGTCTCGCGACCAAAGAGAAAGGGTAAGGGAGTCGGTTACGCAAGGGGAAGGTATTAGCACCCCTCACGTCCGTCGTACCCGACGGGATCCACGTTCTAAAATAAAGAATAGGTTGCTAAAACATCACACACACACACAAGGAACGCAGGTGGGGTTAAGAGGAAGGGGGCTCGCTAGGACATCGCGTCCTATGCCTACATATCTCGTCGGGAACGAGAATCAGAGCTGCTGTAGTTCGGCTCACGCACGCCAAACAACACACGCACCCAAACAGGCAAACATGGAGCCTGAATGCCAATCACTGGGCTTACATCAGCATCCGAACCAAAACACACGCACATTGGAACCCAGATGCCACTTGATGGACTTACACCGGCTTCCAAGCACACAACAAGCACAAACAAACACCATCAGGATACGGACAGCCAATCGCTGGGCTTACATCCATATCCTGACACACAAGCTTCAACAAGCAAACACACACAAAAAGGAAAAAAAGTGCCCGGAGAGACCTCGCACGGTCTCCTGCCTACATACCTCGTCTGGAACAAGGATCGGGGCGATGTAGTTCCCCCCAAAGGGGGAGAAAATCTAGCCAGAAACCAAGGGAAGACACACTACCAGGGAGCTGTACTCGAGCCTAGTGTTGTCATGCATCATTGCCCTACGTTGAGGTTTCTACCTACTTGCACAACTGCAAGCTAATCCTATCCAGGAAGAAAGCAAGCATACAAGCATACAAGCAAACAGAGCAAACAAATATTCATAAAGCACACACTATAACCAGTCAAGTGGGGCTCAAACAATGGGTTTGACTGCCGAAGCAAGTCATCTGTACATGGGTAGTATTCGCTCTTAACCTTGCCATTGCGAGGCTAAGGTGAAGCAGATGAAAGGTGAGTGAAGATTAGACTTCACAGCTCTTATCCCTGACCAGGGAGAGCTTCAGACAAAGGAGCGTGGGTCCAGAATGGAGGGACCCTTCTACGCTCGAGACTCTGACACAACTGTACAAAGTACAAGATCTTGGGTTTGTGTCCCAATGCATCAACACACAGCCGTGTGAGCAGAGGGACGACTCAACAGAATAGCGGGGGATAGATTGCATATCCCTATGATCCGCCAATTGCCTCATAGAGGTCTTTACCTGCTTGGGTATAAATGTAAACAACCACAAACATCGCCTCTTAAGGAGGACTTCAGACAGTTGTCTGGCCAAGTAACAGGCCAGGTCTTCCAGACTACATGAAGAATAGAAGTCCTACCTCAATTGGCTTAAAAACCAAGCAGCAGCAAGCAAGTTCTTAAAGAACTGTAAGCAACTTAATGTACCTGAAATCAATCAAGTATCATCAGTACTCAGACAAACCAACAGTAAACAGCAAATTGTCAATCAGTTAATCTGTACAAAGCAACACAAGTTAATGCACACAAGTGCAAGCTATAAGCTCAAGCCCAAGCATCAATCTCTACAAAACAAAGCCAATGTTAGTTCACAACATCAAACAAAACTCAATTTAATCAACTTGCACTTTTTCCCTTAAGCCTTTTGCCTTTCATCCTGAAAATCCACACCAAATGTGAGAAACAAGACCACTAGGCCAAGCCTAGGGTCCAAAGGTGATAAAAAATTCTAAACAGCAAGCAAAACCAATCCAAAATCACATTCAAACAAATCAAAAGCAAATGCAATTGGTCCCATGCTTATACCATTCACCATTATCATTTCATGCACAATTTAACACAAACTAGGTCAAACACAACACCAAATGACCAAACAGAATGACTTCAATCAAAAGCATACCAAAACAATTCCAAAAATCGTCAAATAATTCACACCTAAACAGGACACACTCAACAAGTAGCATGTCAATTTTCAGCTCAATTGGACAAAAGAAAGTAGGTCAATGAAAATCAAGAAGTCCAGACACAATTATACAAGCCAATTCAAGGCATCCAAACAAGCATCCACTTCAATAATTCATAAAACAGTGACAACATATTAGAAATGAATGGGATCAAAACCATGATGTCCTACAATGTGTCTAGAATGCTCATGTCAAATTTCATTTTCATCCAATACCATATGAGAATTTCACAAGCAAAATGCCAACATGTATCACACAATGTTACCAAATGAGCATACAGAGAAGAAAATTATCAATCAATTAGAAAATGCAACCAAAAATCCCAGCAAAATTCACATGTTATCTTGACACATCAATGATCATTCATGCAAAAAATTGGAGCAATCAAACATTTCTAGGCCAGGCAAATAAAATCAGAAAGTTGACCTAGCTTGGTGTGACACAAATTGTCACACCTTACTTCAAAAAATTATATCTAATCAACCAAGTATCCAAAAACCATAAACTTTACATGGAAATCACCACCAACATGTCCAGAATAAGCACAAAAATTTTCATTCATTTCTTTGGAAGTATGAGCATTTCATGATGGTTTTGGCAAAGTGTATACAAAATGCACACATGAACAAAATCAATAGGCCAATCAAATTTCCACACGTGCAAAAATTTCACAAAAATCATCATAAAATTCTACACATTCTCATGAGCATGGCAAAAAAATTTGGATAAGTTTTGAGTGAGTTATCAATTTTCTAAGTTGTGGTAACAAAATTGAAATTAAAATGAAAAACAAAATAGAAATAATAATAATTAAATGGCGTAATGGCATTGTGGTAATTCTTAAAACATTAGCCAAAACGGCGTCGTATTGAGACGCGACCAGGAAATGTTCTCATTGGCTAATCTGCGCGCCAAACACACTTTCAAAAACGCCAAGGCAAAATTTGGATCAAATGAACACTATTCATCGTTCTTGAGCAACACATTCCAGAAATCTCCAGAAAACCAAGAACATCAAATTTCAACAGAAATTGGCAAATGGATAACCATTGGAACCGTCCTTCCTCCTAGATTCCAAATATGTAACTCATTTATCCTAAGTTCTACTGTATAATCGGGATCGATCAAAAACCTAAACACACATCCAACTTCAAAACACGATTTCTTTCTCTACAGTTAATCATTTCACAAACTATTCATATCAGGATGATCTACATGGAATGAACTACAAGAACCACCTAATGATTTACACAATCGAAGAGTTCGAATTTTGCACCTTATGATGAAGCAGTGCTGAATCTTGATGTTTCTCGATGCCAAAGCTCCAAACAGATGTAGCACGATGATAGGGAAGGCGAGTGGAATGCTTAGGTTAGCTCAAAGTTGCTCCAGATGTGAGAACTTTCCAAATGCCATTGATGAGCATACTTTGAACAGTGGAGATTCAGAAGGTTTCAGCATGAATCTTGATGAAACAGTTGGAGAAGAAGGTTTATGGAACACGAAGCAACAAGAATTTTGCACTTTGGTGAAGAATTGAAGAAGTTTGGATCCAAAGAAGCTTGATGAAGATTCTTGAGTTTTGTGAATTTGGAGGGAAAGTTAGTTATGGATCTTGAAAATTGCAATCGTGATTTGCATTCTGTTACAATTATGATTAAATACTCCACTCTAATCACTCACTTAATCACTAATTAGCAAAAAATGCATTTGATTAGTGTAATGTCATTTTCAAGTGCAAGGGCAAAAATGTCATTTCACATTAGGCCACATGACAGCTATGTGACAGCTCAGACATCCTCTAAATGCCATTTGGAATGTGTTGGCTTTGATCCCATGGCAATTGGCTTTGTATTTCTCATTTTCACTATGCTATGCCAAAATTGCATTTTAAGTGCAAGTTCAAAAGTAGCCTAGCCAAAAATTGATCCTTGACAGTTCATGACAGTTCAAACCACTTCTATTTGGCAAATGTGATGTGTTGCAAAAATTCCCATTCCAAAATTCCAAGTATTTCTCAAGTTGGACCATTTTGCCCTTGAATTCAATTAGTACACTTGAAAATTGACCTTTTGCATTGACCATTTTAGAAGAATTTTGATTATGCACCATGAAAGTACATGTTAAATGGAGTTTGCTCATAAAAAGATCACTCATTTTGGACACTCCATGTGAAAGTTATGCCACTTTGATTATGGGTCTTTTTTGAAATTGAATGGACCATAACTTGCCAACCATGCATGGGAATTTCAAGTTCTTGGACTTTTTGGAAAGGTGAGACCAAGATCTACAACTTTCATGTTGAACAAATTTTCATTTGGAGCTTCCTTGGACATGTAATCTTGTGGTGAAAAACTTTCCATTTTTGGAAACTTCCATTACAAGTCACTTTCTATTTTTGGCAATTTTTGTTCTGACTTTATTTTCTCCATTCTTGAGCTTTGACATGTCAAATAACACTTGTTCTTACATGAATGAAGTGTATCCAACTCAATTCCCCCTCCAAATCCATAAAATCAAGCACAGTTGACCACAGTTGACTTTTTCAACTGATAGATGAATTTGGCAATGCACTGATCAATCTGAGCCCCAATCTTCTGATGAAATGGCTCAAGGATGAAACCCTAGCCTCCATAAGCTCCATATAATCATAAAATGATCCTCATATACATCATAGACCCCTTCTCCTTGCTATGCCCTGATTGGCCCAATGCAACTGATTAGGGTTGACTAGTGGTCAAAACCCTAATCTCAAGGAATCCTGATCAAACTCCTGATGATGACAAACCATGATGATGATGATGTATCATTGCAACCAAGATGAAGATCAATCCCTTTGAGAATCACAAAACCCTAATTTGGACCTCCATATCCTCAGATGATTAATGACCAGTCCAAATGAAACCCTAGCTTGCACCATGACCTCCTATCTTCTGATCAAGACCTGGGAGAATGGCTTGCACAATGTAACCACATGTTATGCAATATGCAATGCCTAATGACCTAAAAATGCAATGCAATATGTTAAGCTAGTCCCAAGAGAGGAGGACAAATTTTGAGGTGTTACAAGTACCACCTACCATGGTTCATGTTGTTCCTTGTGTTGAAGAAATTGTTTTTCATGTTGACCAGAGTGAGACGGTTGGTGTTTATGAAAGAATGGACGAGTTCCAAGATCAATTTCAGGCTATGCAGAAAGAGGTTCAAGCTTTGAGGGGGAAAGATATGTTTGGGAAGAATGCTCATGATTTGTGTTTGGTTCCTAATGTGAAGATTTCATACGAATCAAGGTTCCAGATTTAGAAAAGTATAAAGGCAACTCTTATCCTCTGAGTCATCTGGTGATGTATGCTCATAAGATGTCGACTCATACTAATAACCATCAATTGTTGATCAACTACTTTAAAGATAGTTTGATTGGTGTTGCTCTGAAATGGTATATGGGACTCGATAGCACTCATATATGAATGTTCAATGAACTGGTTGAGGCTTTTGTTCTCTAGTAAAAATATGGTGTTGACATGGCACTGGACATGGATCAGCTCTATGTTATGTCTCGAAAAGATAAAGAAACTTTCAAGGAATGCACGCAAAGATAGCGCGAGATTGTTGCACAGGTTAGTCCTCCGTTGGAAGAAAAGGAAATGATAAAGCTGTTTTTGAAGATGTTGAGTCCGTTCTATTATGACATAATGGTTTCAAGTGCGCCTAGTGACTTTACTGAGATGGTAAATATGGGCTTGAGATTAGAAGAATGTGTCTAAGAAGGACGATTGAAAGAAGGTGGTTTGACCAAGCACCATGTGATTGTATCATACTTGTATATTATCATTTCACTAACCAAAATACCAAAAATATGTATTTGTATTTGCCTAACTCTTTTGTAGGAAGGGCATGATCACCATTGATCTATCAAGTTCACATCTAGGGTTTGAGACCCTCATAGCTAAGAGCACAACCAAGGAATGATCCAAAATATCTATAAGTATCATACATGAGTCCCAATTATCTTTTCATGTTATTTTGATTAAATTTCTTCAAGACTTTGGAGTTTGTTTGCCTTGGAAACCCTAGTTTGTCTGGGTATCTTGAGTAACTTCTTCAACAAGCTTCCTCATCAATTGACCAAATTTCTCAATGGGAACTTCAAAATTCATCATCTTATGCATATATGATCTACCATGAGCCTAAAAAGTCAAGATAATTGCAATTTAGCAAGTTGGTCGATGGTGGTTGGCCAGATGGATTCATCTGATCAAAACTGAGTCTCCCTAGACCCTATCTCCTACAATTTTCATCATATTAAAATGATTCCAAGTGAAAAGTTACTATAAATGACATTACAAACAACTTTCATGTTTAGGTATAGAGCTAAATTTGCTTGGAAAGTCATTTTCTATATTGAAACATTATAGGTCATTTTGTCTAAACCCTAATTTGAAAGTCAACTTCCCAAAGCCATAACTTGCTCAATTTTTATGAAATGAAAGATTTACAAGTTGCACAATCCAATTCAAGATTTATAATTCAACTTTTATGTTTAGAGTGAGAGCTAAATCAAATTTTATGAGCATGTGATATGAGGATACATTATAGGTCATTTTGGACCAATACCATTGAACAATTGATTTTCCTCAATTTCAAAAATGCATAACTCTCTCATTATAAATCCAAATGATGTCAAATTGGTGACCATTTTAAATATCTTTGAAAGAGATACAACTTTTATAAAGGCACGTTTCTCATTTGGAGCTCACACAAAAAGTTTAGTAAGGTAGAACATTGAAGTATATGACTTGACACTTAGAAAACTTTCCAACATGTTGAAATTTCCAAACTTCCACCTCAAAACTCAACATGATACAAGTTCCAAATGTAAAAGTGTTCAACATGAAAGTTGTTCCTCTTGATCTAATCGTTTCAATGAGTTCTAATTCATTCATTTTGGATCAAGTTTGCTAGGGCTGCGCATGATGTTAACAGGCCTGCATCAATTGGCAAAATCAAAACTTCAAGTGATCATTTCATATTGCCTTGCCAATCAAGCTTGATTAAGACCTCATTTCAGTTGGTTTTGGACCTTAGTGCATTGCTTCATGGGCCTGTACATGCCCATACAAGCTTGAACATGACATTGCCAAATTTGGAAGAAATTGCAAGTGTGCAAATAACACTTGAATTTGCTATAAATGGAGACCCTTTGAGCTCATTTCAAAGGATCCTTGCGCGCTAGTATTACCTCCACTCTTCAAACCCTCACAATTCAAAGGAAACCGTGATAATTTTCACTTGAAAATTGAGTTTGAATCTCACTGTTTGGAGATTCAAAAACTCCAGGATCCAAAGCTTCTTACCATTCCTAATCCACTTCTGCAAGCTATTGGAGCAAGATCAAACAAGAATTGAAGCAAGAGAGATCAAGTTCTGCATAACATTGAAGGTATTTTCCAGATTTTTTCTTCTCTTCTATTCTCACTCAATTCTCATCAATTCTCTTGGATCTTTGGTTGTTTGAAGTCCTACCAATGTAGGCAAGAAGATTGAGTTGCTTTGAGGTTAAATCGAAGCAACTCAGTTGACACACTTCAAAATTCAACTCCTCATATCTTTCTATAGATTTGGAGTTAGTTAAAATTGAGGTCAGATACGTGCTCTATGCCATTTTTTCTTTCAGATCATGTCCTTCTTTTTCATTTATGTCATGGTAATGATTAGACCAGTCCGGCAAAGGTCGCCTGAGAAGACGGTCGACGCTTTTCTCCGGCAATGATGTGGCATGGTCCTGAACCAATGATCCAGTTTAAAATGTTTTAATCATAAGAATTGGTTTGGATGACCAGTTGTGTGGCGCCCTGACCAAGTTCCATCACGGAACGTGCGTTTGTGTCCATTTGATTTGCCACCTCAATTAATGAGGGAGATCAAGTGATCCATGTTTTTTTATATTTTCTTGTTTTCATTTTATTCCTTTGATTTTCATTAATTCATATTAATTTTAATATTGATACAAAAAATATGAGAGTTTCACCAAAAAAAATTAAATAAAATCCTCTTTCATGTTTTGAATTAAAATTATTTTTTGGATCATTATTAATATTATTCATGATTTAATTTATCTTGTGTTTATTTTTAATTGTTTAAAAATACTTTTAAGTTTCCAAAAATTCTATAAAAAAAAATTCCAAGGTCCTTTGACCTTGTTTGACCTATGATAAATCTCATGGCTATTTCTTTGGTGTTTTTGATGAGGTTTTAGGAAATTGACCAACCATATTTAATTTAATGCATTATTTTTAGTATTTTTAAATTGAATAAATGCCAAATAATTGTATTGAGCCATTTTGATTGACTTTGTAAGTTTGACTTGTGTTGTTGGGCCTTGGTCAAGGTTGATTTGACTTTGCTAGGTTAAGATCATTGGATTTAGGGGATTGATGGAATGTACATTCCATCTCCCAAAATGAATGAATACTCTTAATTTGGTAAAAATTCTCCTTTGTCCAATTTGAGTTTGATCTATCTTCCCTCTCTCTTCATCTCATTTCCCTTCTTTATGCATTCATGTCATGGACCTATGATATTTCTACATCCTAAGGCTAGTTGATTGCAAAATCAACATAAGTATGGATGAGATTAGGCCACCACTTTTGCATATTCTTTTTGTGTGTGGTATGTTTCATGAGCATAGTCCATTATACTATGTCTCTAACATGCATTAACACCAAAATTCTATTGCCCAACCTCAAATAGTTGTGACTTCTACATAAGTCCAATTACGATTGCTTAACATAGCGCTAAATTTTTGACACAAAAGGCATAGCATTCTAGTTAGTGAGATTGTAAGTCTCCCCTCTTTCATGGTATTGTATGGAAACTTGGCCTTTTTTTCCTTCCTTTGGAAGATGTCTTGGTTCAAGGATCCATGCTTGTGATAAGTGGGTTGACTGTTCTCCAAAGAATGACTTTAAACAAACAAAAAAGCAAAAGCCATACTAACTTCTAACTCATTAACAACTAACATTTAATTTCAAGTCATTTACTTTAATGCACTTTATTTTTTAAGCCTTATTCATTTGCCATTATTCATACCATTCTAATTGTTTATGTTAATGTCATTTTTACTTTGTCCACTTGGACCATATTTGTGTGATATATCTTGTTTGTGTATATTGTGTTTGGTTGTTTGGTATTTGACCACTAATGTACATAATAAGAACAAAAACCCTAAAAGGCATCTTGTGTGGACTGTTGGTTTGATCTGAGACAATTGAACTTAGAATTTAGGCAACACTCCCTATGAAAAGGACTTGGCCAATGCCAACTTTCATCTAACCAAGTGCTTGTAATTTGAAACTTCATCTGATACATCATTGAAGATCCATTTGAGTTCATCTGCAACATGATCATTGTAAAATTGTTATTTTGAACCTGTGACTTGTGGCTTTGTGGAATTCATTTGCTACATGGGCAAATTTGAAGAAGATCATGGAGTTGCTACGCTTGAATGTGGCTATCTTTATTCGATGCCTTGCTCTTCAAGTTGATATATTGTGTATTGTTTGTTGCTTGATTCTAATGTCCAAGGGAATTTGGGTTTCTATATGACACTCTTGTCTATTGGATTGCAGCCCATTGGTCAGATCTTTTCAACTCTCAACTTTTAAATTTGTGCTTAGGATTAGTCCCTTCATCTCCTCCCCATTTCTTTAATTTCAAAATATTTCCCTCTTTTTTTTAAATCTTCTTTGCTTGTGCTTGTTTTCTAAACTTAGACCATATTGCAAATTAGAAACTTTGTCCTTATGCCATTGCATTTTTAAACTTCTTTTCTTAAATCAAACTTGTAAATAGACTTAACTATACTTAACTTAAAAATTTCAAAAGCCAAAGAAGAACTAACCCATTCAAACCATTTTTAGGCCTCTGTGCCTTTCAAACTTAATCTTTTTGTTAAAAAGCAATACATCCACTTTGAAATTTATACCACGAATTACGAGGTTTTGATCCCTCATTTTTATGTTAGTACGTAGGCACAAGTACGAAGGTATTGTCAAACAGAAAAATATAATTAATGAATTCATTTCTCATCCCCCCATTCTATTTGCTTGCCAACATCATTTGTAAAAAATACACATGCACACAAAAAAGGGCTCCCTAGGAGTACCTAGGACACTTTGGGTGCTAACACCTTCCCTCTATGTAACCAACCCCCTTACCTGTAATCTCGGGCATTTTATTAGTTTTGATTTGAAAACTTCTTATTTTTGGGTTTTGTTAATACTTTTCCTTTTTCCCGTGGAAACAATAAAAGCGCGGTGGCGACTCTTGTTATTCGATGTCTAGCTTATCCATAGCTTGATGATCACGAATTTACCGCTACACTCTTAAAATCGGCCGTGATTGCATATGATGGTCAGAAGACTGTTGTTTCTCTGTTGATTATTCGTTTGATGGGTCCTACGCCTTACAAGTCTGATAAAGTCGTGCCTTACAAGTATAATGCTACTATGGTGGAAGACGACAAAAAGGCGCATATTCCTTCTTTCTTGTATGTTGTAAACATTTCTGATGTAAGTGGTATGACCCAAAATGGTCGGATATTTGTTGTTGCAGCTCCTAAGAAGATTGAAGATGTTGTGATAGAGAAATCAACTCAAGAGAAAACTCATGTTATGTAGACCGGCCAATCCAGCAGTGTGAATCAGAATGCTAATCAAGATGAAGTGCTGAAATTGATTAAGAAAAGTGATTTCAATATGATGGACTAGTTGTTGCACACTCCATCCAAGATATATGTATTATCTTTACTGATGAGTTCATAAGCTCATCGAGACGCTCTGTAGAAGGTCCTAGAGAGAGGCCTATGTGGACCACGACATGACAATTGATCAATTTGATGGCATTATGTCTAATATTACTGCATGTAACAATCTGAGTTTCAAGGATGAAGAGTTACCCGAGCAGGGGAGGAACCACAATTTGGCCATGTATATCTCTATGAAATGTCAGGAAGATTCCCTGTTCAATATGATGGTCGATATTGGTTCTTCTCTGAATATGCTTCCTAAATCCATGTTGTCTAAGATTGCTTACCAAGGTACTCTGATGAGATTCGGTGAAGTTGTTGTGAAGGCCTTCGTTGGCTCGAGGAAGACTGTGATTGGGGAGGTTGATCTCCCAATAAAGATAGGTTTGTACTTATTTTAGATCACTTTTCAAGTGATAGATATTCATCCCGCCTACAGTTGTTTCTTAGGACATCTATGGATTCATGAGGATGGGGCAGTTACATCAACTCTACACCAGAAGTTGAAGTTTGTGAAGAATGGAAAGTTAGTGATCGTGGGTGGCGAGCAGACCATGTTGGTGAGCCATCTCTTTTCATTTTTGTGCATTGATGCTGACGAAGATAAGGGAACATCGTTTCGAGCTCTTTCTGTTGATAATATTGCTAATAAGAAGAATGGTGAATCCATGTCATACTTGAAGGATGCCCAACATGTGTTGAAGAATGGTCAATTTACTAAGTGAAGACAAATTGATGAGCTTGCCGAGAACAAGAACAAAGTCGGTTTGGGTTTTTCACCTGGTGCAACTCGAAGAGATTTGAAGCGAATTCTGAAGGTGTTTCAGAGTGTTGCCTTTATTCATTCCAGAGATCAGTCTGCTACCATAATTTTAGAAGATGATGAAGAGTAAGAAGTGTCAAACTTTGTGACACGTGGATCGATATCCCAGAACTGGATTGATGTTGATGTTCCTTCTGTTATTCACTTATCGAAGTAATGTGTTTTTTTTGTCATTTTCAAAAATATTTCACTATGCCCAAGGTGAAAGTGGATCTATGTGGGTTTTGTTTCAAATTTTGTCATAATTAATAAAATGTTATTTCGTTTATCCATATTATTATTTTCCTTTTTCTTTTTCTGGAAAAAATAGTAACATGAAAAACAAGATAATAATCACTTTTATATATGTATCATAATATGCGTTTATTTGTTCATATTCTAAAATCAAGCATAAAATCATTGTGCAGATTAATTGTGTTGATTCTAAGTGTTGGCAGCAATTTTGGTAAAACAAAGAGTGTTCACAAGATGTCATATGTGATGTCTTAACATGAGATATCCTATGTACCTGCTGGAGTTAAAGAAGATATGCAAGCAGGATTGTTTCAGAATGCCACATACAAAGACAAGGCTTCTGATATTGGTTGTACCTGCTGGAGCTTAACTGGAAGACATATTCATGCAGGATTGTTTCAGATGACATACACAATGTCATGGTATCTGATATGGTTGTACCTGCTATAAAAAGAAATATGGAGTATGCAGGATTTTTCCAGATGTCAGACCCGATGTCATGACATCCTGTACACAGAACATTCAGTATGAATGTCTGGTGTTTTGTGATTGCACAATTAATGGCAATCATTGGTTGATTGAAGATATGGCTAGCTGGCGCATTCTATCAGGGATTTCAACCAGATTTGTTTATTTTTCAGGAAGATCTTTACAGCTGTTATAAAGATTTGATTGGAAAATATATTTAGGGTTTTCAAGATGTCCAGTGTTTCTATAAAAAGGGACTCAGAAAACCTGTTTGAACACACAACCAAGACTGAGCGAAATTTAGAGAGAGAGCTAGGGTTTGTGTCTGTAGGTCATTCAAGTCATCCATAGATGATTGAATTGGACTGATTTGTCTTCTTGATCAAAGCTTTGAAGTAAGATCAAGAGTGTGTCTTCTTAATTGAAACTGTGAAGTAAAATCAAGAGTTTTGTAATTGAAAAGTATTTTCTTTTCACAAGGGATTGTTGTTTAAGATTACGGGGTTGTGATTGTAAGGGAAGTGAGTGGGTTCTCATATCTAAGAGTGCTTAGGTAGAAATTGCACGGGTAGAGATTAGGTGAGAAAGACTGTAACTTGGTAAAGTGTACGGATAGTCTTTGAACTAATTCTATTATAGTGGATTTCCTTCCTGGCTTGGTAGCCCCCAAATGTGGGTGAGTTGCACCGAACTGGGTTAACAATTGCTTGTGTAAAATGCTTTATAATTTTGTTTAAATTATCCATTGTGTATTAACAGATATCAGTGTCATGACATTACCTTCGACGTCTTATATCTGATACCAGAATTTCAATTGGTATCATAGCAGGCATCCTGCTCTGGCTCTGGGTGAGATCTAGGGAGAATACTTTTTGGTACAATGGAGAGGGATGGAGGATCTGTTCATAGGCCACCAATTTTGGATGATTCTAACTATGACTATTGAAAACCAAGAATGGTAGCCTTTTTAAAATCCCTTGATAACAAGGCTTGGAAAGCTGTCTTGACAGGCTGGGTGCATCCTGTAGTTACTAAAGAAGGAGAAGTCTCTTTTGAGAAAAAGCCTGAAGAACAATGGTCCAAGGAGGAGGATGACCTAGCCCTTGGAAATTCTAAAGCTTTGAATGCCATCTTCAATGGAGTGGAAAAGAATATTTTCAGGCTGATAAATAACTATGAAGTAGCCAAAGAGGCTTGGGACATTCTCAAGACCACTAGTGAAGGCACCTCTAGGGTAAAGATGTCTAGACGTCAGCTGCTCACCTCCAAGTTTGAAAACTTAAGGATGAAAGAAGATGAAAACATTCATGAATTTCACATGAGTATCCTTGAGATTGCTAATGCCTCTGGAGCCTTGGGGGAGAAGATGTCAGATGAAAAGTTAGTAAGAAAAATACTCAGATCACTCCCTAAGAGATTTGCAATGAAGGTAACTGCCATAGAAGAGTCTCAAGATATCTCCAACATGAGGGTAGATGAGCTAATTGGTTCCCTCCAAACCTTTGAGTTAGGGTTGAATGATGGTGTTGAAAGGAAAACAAAGAGCATTGCCTTCATGTCAAACACAGAAGAGGATAAGAGTCAGGAGGGTGATGAAGATCTTGTAAATGAACTAGCTATGTTGGGGAGGCAGTTTAATAAACTATTGAAAAAGATGGATGTAAGATTAAAGGCAAATGTCAAGAACATCTCATCTCACATCAGTAAATCCAACAATGCTGGAAGAAAAACAAGAGCAGATGAGAAGCCCAAAGAAGGAAAAGAAGTTCAGTGCTTTGAATGTGATGGGTATGGACACATCAGGGCTGAATGTGGAACCTACCTCAAGAAACAGAAGATGAGTCTTGCTGCCACATGGTCTGATGAGAGTGATACTGAAGAGGCTGCAAATCTTGTGACTGCTTTGACAGGAAGATGGGAATCTAACGAAGAGTCAAGTGATGGTGAAGTAACCTTTGAGGAATTGGCCTCTACATACAGAGAGTTGTGTTAGAAAAGTGTTGAGCTGAACAAGCAGTCTTTAAATCAGGAGAAAGACATAACTCAACTTGAGAATGAGAAGGTAGAATTCTTGGAAACCATCTCCAAATTGAAAACAGAAGTTGTGGCTCTAAAGGTCAAGATAGATGAAGATCAACAAGTTGAGAGCCAGAAGATAGTCCAACTGGAGAAAGAAAAAGCAGAACATGTGGAAACCATCTTCAAGCTAAAGACTGAAGTTGTGCTCTTAAACTCAAAACTAGAAGAGACAACCAAGTATGTAAGGATGCTGATCAATGGATCTGACTCCTTAGACAAGATTCTTCCAACTGGACAAATCACAGGAGTCAAATCTGGATTAGGGTACCATGAAACTAAGGCTAGAAGTAGTTACACTAGCTGCAAACCTCAAGCTAAACCTAAATGCAGCAATAGTAAGAGCAGGTCCAAGATGTCACATCATATGTCACACCATCAGAAGAAAGAACAGCAGAAAAACAAGCACCAAAGATGGAGATGTCATTACTGTTGGAAATTTGGACACTCAAGGCCCTTCTGCTATAAGTTGTATGGTTACCTTACCTCCTTTCATCAACAGAAGAGAAAACAGCAGGATGGCAAACACCAAAAATGGAGATGTCATTACTGTGGGAAATCTGGACACTCTAGGTCCTCCCGTTATAAGCTGTATGGTTATCCTAGCCATGTTCATCAACAAACCTACTATGGACCCAGACCCAAATATCACAGGCCTATCAACAAGAAGCAATGGGTTCCTAAGACTAATGTTCTAAGTCTAATAGCTCACAAAGAAGAGTGGTATTTTGATAGTGGATGCTCTAGACACATGACTGGGAAATCAGACCTGATAACTGATCTTCACCCTCATGACTTAAGCTATGTAACCTTTGATGATGGAGCTAAAGGTGAAATAAAGGGGATAGGCAAGCTTGAGTGCCCTGGAGCTCCTAAACTTGACAATATTCTTCTGGTCAAGGGCCTGACTTCAAATTTAATAAGCATTAGTCAGCTAGGGGATCAAGGTCTGAGTATCATCTTCACTAAAACTGAATGTCAGATTGTGAACAAAGACAGTGAAGTAATTATGAAAGGAATTAGGACCAACAACAACTGCTACATGTGGAGCTCTCAAATGGATAATTCCTCTAAGATAAGCACAGTTGCAAGAAGAATCTTCAAGGGAAAAGAAAAGTGTCAGATAAGGATGCCAAGCCTCAAGGAAGAAAAGGTCATGATGGCCCAAACACCTGAACATATGACTGGTGGTATGAAGTCTGAAGGTAGTAAAAACCTTGCTGAGACACAAGGGACTATGAGTGCAAAGGAAATTAAGAAGACATCAGATGAAAGTAACAATGCTCAACCAAGTTGGATAAAAATTCTGACGATTACATACAATGTCACACTCGATGTTATGACATTATATTATGACAGCCTAGATGGTACACCTTTCAGCTGGACCAAGTACATCACTTGCTTTCATCACTCATGTAGAAAATATGTTGAAAACAAACTCATAGTTCTACAGCATGAAATGCAACTAACCAACAGGACTGCAAGGGATTGGTATGTTGTTCAACTAAAATATGAAAAATTAGGGGTTTGGTTTCTTGAGAAAATATGGCAATTAATGAGGAGTGGAAAAGGCAACAAGAATATTGTCTGCCCAATGAAAAGAAAAAGCCACATTACTAATGTACCATCTCTTAGTATTGGAAATAGCACACTCTGCCTGAACACAATCAAACTTATCAAAGAACCTCTGCTAGGGCAAAGAAAGTTTTCTCAAAAGTTCAGCAACATGTCTCAACATCCGTCAACATCTAGCTCAAAATCCTTTCAGACTAGAACTTCCTCCATGGAATTTTTAGATGAAGATTTGATGGAAGTAACTCCTCTGCGTATGATACCAGGTAACATTCCAAGCTCACCTTCCGTGGCTAAAGCTAAGCAAGGTAACACTCCTAAAAAATCGCCTGATAAGAGAGGACATGCACTCTACTGATCGCATCATAAGAAACCTAGTTACTATCATACTGAAGGAAGAGCATGGAGTTAAGGACACTTTTACCCCTCTGTCCAGAAGGGAACCCTCACCTGAGGTGGAAAGCCAAGCTGAGAAAGATGATAACTCATCTAAAACAGAAAAGGAAGTAGCTGCTGAGGGTCTGTGTTCTCTTGGAAAAAACTTACCTAGTATGTCCCCTGATACTGCTCAGGACATTAAGGAAGAAAGGTCTGAGGAAGAAGATGACACGTTGGTCAATCTTGTGAAAACAAGTGTAGCTAATAGACTGAGAAAGAGGAAGAGTATGGCTGAGATAAGGACATGTAGGAAAGAGAAAAGGGTTGCTGGTATAGGTCCCTCCAAATCTTGGAGTAAAGTAGAGGTCAGGAAGAAGAAAGACAATGAAAGTTCTGAATCTAATGAGAATGTTGAAGACGATGTTCCAGACATCTCCTCTGACAAAAGAAAGGCTGTAAAGAAAGTAGTTGCTGAGCATCTAGACAAATGGAGGTTTGTCACTGATCAAACCATCAGACATGCCTCCACCAATGCTGTAAAGTTACCCATTGCATTCCCATCTATCATTTGTGGGATCATCCTGGGTCAACAACCAGGAATCCTGAGTACAAGTGATATTCCAAGCAGGAGAAAAACTCCTTTGTCCATTCATTATAAGTTGTTTGAGGGAAGTCATGTCAATGATGTCATGACATCTGCCAGAAGGGAGTCTACAGCTAAAGGAAGCTTGATTGACCAACTGAAAGAGAACTGCAAGGAATTGGACAATGGTATAAGGGTGGCCAAGGCCAGAAAAGAAGCTCTAGAAGTTCTCATCTGTAGCCTGGAAAGGGAAGACATAGAAAAGGCTGGAAAAGACTCAAATACAAGATCCCAATCCAGTTCTGAAAGCTCAGAAGACTCTGAAGGTGAAGCTGAAGATGAAGATGAAGGTGAAGGAGATACTTCTTCTTCTGATTAATGGTTCCTGCCTGAATTGAAGACTTGGAGGGGTGCTGGAAGGTGTGGTGGAAGCTGGGCTGCTGGTGCACAGGTGTCTGATATGGTGCACAGGTGTTGTTGTTGAAGCAGATGTCAGTATGACATTCTGGCTGGTACAGGTGATGGAGTTACAGTAGCTGTTTTTTGATGAATGCACAGATTTAGGGGGGGAGAAGTACCCTTGTGCATTGTGCATTTGTGTGTCTTACTAGTTGCATCCATAACTAGTAATTCTGTTGATTGTTGCACAGATTGAGGGGGAGGAGAAATACCCTTGTGCATGTGTGTATTACTAGTAGCCATAGCTAGTAATTGTTTTTTGCTTCTGCTGCTGATTAAACTACTGTTATGTGGTTTAAACTGCTGATAGTTTGCCTTGTGAACAAAAAGGACAGATATATGTTTTAGCCAAAATTTGCCAAAGGGGGAGTTTGTTGATTCTAAGTGTTGGCAGCAATTTTGGTAAAACAAAGAGTGTTCACAAGATGTCATGTGTGATGTCTTAACATGAGATATCCTATGTACCTGCTGGAGTTAAAGAAGATATGCAAGCAGGATTGTTTCAGAATGCCACATACAAAGACAAGGCTTCTGATATTGGTTGTACCTGCTGGAGCTTAACTGGAAGACATATTCATGCAGGATTGTTTCAGATGACATACACAAACTGTAACTTGGTAAAGTGTACGGATAGTCTTTGAACTAATTCTATTATAGTGGATTTCCTTCCTGGCTTGGTAGCCCCCAAATGTAGGTGAGTTGCACCGAACTGGGTTAACAATTTCTTGTGTAAAATGCTTTACAATTCTGTTTAAATTATCCATTGTGTATTAACAGATATCAGTGTCGTGACATTACCTTCGACATCTTATATCTGATACCAGAATTTCAAATTGTTAAACCCATTGAAAATAATGACCCTATGCCCTCTCCCAACTTTGAATTTCCTGTGTTCTAAATGGAAGAAGAGGATGATGAAGAGCTTCCTGATGAGATTTCTTAGTTGCTTGAGCACGAAGAAAAGACCATTCAGCCTCATAAAGAGCCGTTGGAAGTGATTAATCTGGGTTCCGAAGATAACAAGAAAGAAGTCAAGATTGGGGCACTGTTTTGTCCAGATGTTAAGAAGAGTATGGTAGAGCTTCTTAGAAAATATGTGGATGTGTTTGCTTGGTCTTATCAAGATATGCCAAATTTTGATACTGATATTGTGGAGCATAGATTACCATTGAAGCCAGAATGTCCGTCAGTTAAACAGAAATTAAGAAGAAGTCACCCTGATACGGCTGTCAAGATTAAAGAAGAGGTGTAAAAGAAGATTGATGTTGGATTCCATGTTACTGCTTAATACCCTCAATGGGTAGCTAACATTGTACCTGTTCCAAAGAAAGATGGTAAAGTTCGGATGTGTGTTGATTATAGAGACTTGAACAAAGCTAGTCCGAAAGATGATTTTCCTCTGCCACACATTGACATGTTAATGATAATACAGCTAAGTCCAATGTATTCTCCTTTATGGATGGGTTCTCCGGTTATAATCAGATCAAGATGGCGCCCAAGGACATGGAAAAGACAACATTTATTACACCCTGGGAAACATTCTGCTATATAGTGATGCCTTTCGGTTTAAAGAATGTTGGTGCAACGTACTAGAGAGTCATGACTACTCTTTTCCATGAAATGATGCACAAAGAAATAGAAGTTTATGTTGATGATATGATTGCTAAGTCGAAGGCTGAATAAGATCATGTTGAGTATTTGTTGATGTTGTTTAAGCGGTTGAGAAAGTTTAAACTCTGATTGAATCCTAATAAGTGTACTTTTGGTGTCCGTTCAGGAAAACTATTGGGTTTCATTGTAATCCAGAAAGGTATTGAAGCAGATCCTAATAAAGTCAGAGTTATTCAAGATATGTCTGCACCAAAGACAGAAAAGCAAGTTACAGGGTTCCTCGGATGTCTGAATTACATATCCAGATTCATATCTCACATGACTGTGATGTGTGGGCAAATATTCAAGCTTCTCCGTAAAGATCAAGGTTGTGTTTGGACAGAAGATTTCCAGAAAGCTTTTGACAATATCAAGGAGTATATGCTTGAACTTCCTATCTTGTCTCCTTCAGTGGAAGGAAGATATCTGATTATGTATTTGACTTGTTAGAAGAGTCCATGGGACGTGTGCTTGGACAACTAGATGAAACTGGTAGAAAGGAGCATGTCATCTACTATCTGAGCAAGGAGTTTACAAATTGTGAATCTCAGTATTCCATGCTTGAGAAGACTTGTTGTGGTTTAGCTTGGGCTACCAAACGTTTACGCCAGTATATATCAATCATACCACTTGGTTGATATCCAAAATGGATCCAATCAGGTATATTTTTGAAAAGCCTGCTCTGGAAGGATAGCTCGTTGGCAAATGCTATTGTTTGAATATGATATTGAGTACCATACTCAGAAGGCGGTTAAAGGAAGTATTCTTGCAGATCATTTGGCTCACTAGCCAATTGATGATTATCAATTCATCAGGTTTTACTTCCCTGATAAAGACATTATGTACTTAAAAGCTAAAGATTACGATGAACCGTTGCCTGAAGAATGGCAAGAGCCTGCATCTTGTTGGGGTTTAGTGTTTGATAGAGTTATTAATGCTTATGGTAATGGAGTTGGGGAAATCATTTTTACTCCTAAGGGTTCACACGTCCCTTTTACTGCAAGATTGATGTTTGATTGTACGAATCATATGGCAGAATATGAAGCTTGTATCATGGGTCTTGAAGAGGCCATTGATTTGAGAATTAAAATCCTTGATGTGTGTGGAGATTCAGCCTTGGTGGTTAATCAAATTAAAGGAGAATGAGAGACTCGTCATCCTGGCTTGATTCCTTACAAAGATTATACAAGGAGGTTGCCAACTTTCTTCAATAAAATAGAGTTTCATCATATACCTCGTGAAGAGAATCAGATGGCAGACGCTCTGGCTACTCTGTCTTCTATGTATAAAGTAAATCATTGGAATGACGCGCCCAGTATCACAATTATGCTCCTTGATAGACCTGCTCATGTGTTTGCAGTAAAAGAAGTTACGGATGATAAGCCTTGGTATCATGATATTAAAGTTTTCCTCCAAAGTTAGGAATACCCGCTTGGGGCATCCAGCAAAGATAAGAAGACTTTGAGAAGACTGGCTGGCAATTTCTTTATGAATGAAGATATGTTGTACAAGATAAACTTTGACATGGTCTTGCTCAGATGCGTGGATAGACATGAAGCATACATGTTAATGCAAGAAGTTCATGAAGGATCCTTTGGTACTCATGCCAATGGACAGGCAATGGCTAAAAATATGTTAAGGGCGGGTTACTATTGGGTGACAATGGAATTTGATTGTTGTAAATATGTGAAGAAGTGCCATAAATTTCATATTTATGCTGATAAGATTCATGTGCCACTGACACTTCTCAATGTTATCTCATACCCATGGCCTTTCTCTCTGTGGGGGATCAATATGATTGGTATGATTGAACCCAAAGCTTCGAATGGACATCATTTCATCCTGGTAGCTATTGATTACTTCACCAAATGGGTTGAAGAAGCATCTTATGCTAATGTGATCAAGAAGGTTGTGGTCCAATTTATCAAGAATCAGATTATTTGCCGATATGGTCTATCAAGTAAGACCATTACTAATAAGGGTCGAACTTGAATAACAAGATAATGAAAGAGCTTTGTGAAGACTTTAAGATTTAACATCACAAGTCTTCTCCTTGCAGACCTAAGATGAATGGGGTTGTTGAAGCTGCAAATAAGAATATTAAGAAGATTATCCAGAAGATGGTTATGACGTATAAAGATTGTAATGAGATGCTCTCGTTCACTTTGCATGGATACCGTACGTTTATCCGCACTTCAACAAGGGAAATTCATTTCTTTATTGTGTATGCATGGAATCCGTACTCCCTGTAGAGGTTGAGATACCATCAATGCGAGTCCTGATGGAAGCCAATTTATCTGAGGTTGAATGGTGTTAGAGCATATATGATCAGCTGAATTTGGTTCAAGAGAAGAGACTGACGGCCTTATGTCATGGCTAGTTATATAAAAAGAGAATGAAGAAAGAATTTGACAAGAAAGTTCGACCCCGCGTATTCAGATAAGGTGACCTTGTGCTTAAGAAGATCTTGTCTTTCAACACTAATTCTAGGGGCAAGTGGACTCCTAATTATGAAGGCCCGTATGTTGTTAAGAGAGCTTTCTCTTATGGTGCATTGATTCTTACAACTATGGATGGTGAGGAGCTCCCTCATCCTGTGAATGTCAATACAGTCAAGAAATACTTCTCCTAGAAAAATAAAAGAATAACTCACTAAGTTGAAAACCCGAAAGGGAGGCTTAGGAAAAAATGAACATTTCGGTGGATTGAAAACCCGAAAGGGCGGTCCAGGAAAAAATTAGAGACATAAATATAAAATAATCACCCTCGGTAGATTGACCCCGAAAAAGGAAATCTAGGCAAAAGTTAGGGATTATGGCAAGTAATTGCATCAGGCCAGTTTGAAGCAACAATGCCTATCACATGTTCCTTTTCCGTCATCCTCGACCGAAGTCCAGAGCATAGTGGAATTCAAAGTTGTTAGGGAGAATAGCAGTCATTATATCTCAATGTATCCCTTTCCGTGTATTTACCATTTTCCAACTTTATAATGATTCGTGGAGTCACACCATTTGTGGACTCCATCAATAAAATTTGAGTATTTTGCCCATTTGTTTGTTATTCTTATTTTGTTTTAGTTTAGGAAATTTCATTTATTATTTACCATCATTTTTGAAGCAAAATATATATTTAAACAATCATATTCTTAAAAATTTACAAAAAAAGATATGTATTTTCCTCGACTTGTGAATACAAAAGAGGAATCTTAATGGTAATTCCAAGGATGGTAAGATCCTGAAGAATGGAATTCAGTGACTTCCCCAGGCCAAATTTTCTTTTGTTACGTATAATAGTCTCCCCTGGATCAGATTGCGAGAATGGTAGAATCCCTAACGAATCTCTTCCAGCATCTCCATCTTGTTCAGATTAGTCAAGTATCCGGTTGTACTATGTTATCAATCTCACACTTTTGTGCTTGTTTTGTCAACATAATCATACGCATGTGCATATCATCATGAGGTTTATTTACCATTTTGCATTTCTCGATGCTCCCCCTGCTCTCTGGAACTTTTCTCCCCACAGAGTGTGTGCGTCTTCTCTCCAATAGAGTGTCAACCTTAAGCAGAAAGAGTTTATCTTTTCTAATTCCCCACTGAGTTTGATCCTCATGGAAGATTTTGTTTCAATTTTTCTCTCCAGTTCATTATCTGGATGGAATCAATCTCCAGTTGAGTTCATGTCCTCATTGGATTGAGTCTTCTTTGACCGTTTCTCTCCAGTTCATTCCTGGGTTGAACTTTGGTCCCTTTTGAGATTATTACCTTTGTTAAGCTATCACTTGGCTTATAGTAGGTAATATCTCTTTTGCCTTTGGCTTATTACCTTTGTTAAGCTATCACTTGGATGATAGTAGGTAATATCTCTTTTACCTTTGACTTATTACTTTTGTTAAGCTATCGCTTGGCTGATAGTAAGTAA
Source organism: Lathyrus oleraceus (assembly GCF_024323335.1). Classification (NCBI taxonomy): domain Eukaryota; kingdom Viridiplantae; phylum Streptophyta; class Magnoliopsida; order Fabales; family Fabaceae; genus Lathyrus; species Lathyrus oleraceus. The sequence continues at coordinate 518,657,513 of NC_066584.1, forward strand.
TATCTCTTTCACCTTTGGCTTATTACCTTTGTTAAGTTATCACTTGGCTGATATTAGGTAATATTTCTTATCTTTGGTTGGTTACCTTTGTTAAGTTACCACTTAGTTGGTAGTTGGTAATCATTATGTTTTGGCTTATTACCTTTTTTAAGTTATCACTTGACTGATAGTAGGTAATGATTCCTCTTACCTTTGTTTGGTTACCTTTGTTAAGCTATCACTTGGCTGTTAGTTGGTAATCATTCCATTTTAGCTTATTATCTTTGTTAAGCTATCACCTGGTTGATACTTAGGTAATATTCCTCTCATATTGGAGTTGGAGTTTTCCCCTTTTGATGATTTCTTTTCCCTGGCGAGGTCTTGCTTTGATAAGTATTTCCCCGTTGGATCTTTAGTTTGTTTTCTAATTGTGCATTGGTTATTCTCGAGTCTTTCCTTTTCCCCTACGGAATTTTGTTTGTCCCTAGCCGGGTATCCCTGTAGAAACTAACCCCCCCCCCCCACACACACACACACACACAGAGATATTTTGGTTTGCATTCATATCATATCATAAGCATCTTGCGGTATCTTAAGGCCAAAAAAATGGGTCTTTAATATTTAAGTCTCTTTAATCTTTTCGAGACAAAGATTTCAACCTTCATATCTCTAAATTGAAGAAACTTAAATAGGGTCATCTGTCATACCCTAATTTTTAACCCTAAGATCCCACATATCATTTGCATCATTTGCACACAAACAATATCACATCTTGGTCCTTTATCCATCTTTAGGTTTGCTTTTTGTTGGCTTATTTTACCTTTGTGTTTACATGATTAATTTCTTATCTAACCACTGATCAAAATAGCAAAAAATATGTATTGTTTCCCTTAAGTTTATTATGAAAGGTAATGGTTTTTCAATCAAAATCATCTCAAAGTCTTTGGCTTACTTTTCAAAGAAAGTCAAAGGTTCATGTGTTTATTTCCATGCCTTCTTCAATAAGCAACTTCAAGCTTTGATAAATTTAAGCAATAGGAAATCAAGGACACCTTATCTTGAGTTCATATGATCACCCATGTGCTTTGAAATTCAAGGAAAGTCCAAGTACACAAGCTTGTTCCAAGAGGTTTGACCAAAAGTCAACCATTTTAAGTCAAAGTTCCAAGGATCATAACTCTTTCAATTCTCAACATTTTTGAATTCTTCTTTTTGCATATGACTATTCTCAACATCTTATACAACTTCTCTTTACATGACAAGAGCCAATTATGCTCGGAGGATCATCAAATGTTTTGAGACATTATAGGTCATTTGTGGACTTAGTGAAATTTAACCTATTTTCAAATGACTTTTTCCCAACTTTCAAAGACCATAACTTCTTAAATTTTCAACATATGTGGCTGATTATTTTTGCACAATATCATTTGTGATGCCATCTACAAGTTTTCTTCAAGGACCAAGGTTAGAATATGCTTTGAAGGTCATGGAATTCATTGAGACATTACAAATTATTTTCAGCCATGAAGTACTCAAATGTTTCTAAGTTATATGATCGGTTTTTCATGTCAACTTCAACATGACATAACTTTATGCTCAAGCTTCCAAATTCAACCTTTATTGGCACATTGTAATCTTTTCCATGATATTAACACATTTCAAAAAGAATGGGATCAAAAAGTCTCCTGAGTAGAGTACCCCATTGGGTTGAATATGGTGACTTGTAACTGAAGAAATAGCCATTGCCAGAGTCTTGAACTTCATTAATCTCAATTACAAGCCAAATTTGCATGTGTTTTGGACCTAAACATGTTTAACCAAGTCTCCAGAAGATAATTAACTCTTAAAATGCATCATTTGGCTGAGTTTTGAGGAGTTTCAAGTCACACTTTTCTCACATTCAGATCAAATTCATTTTGCATGAATTCTGCATCATTTCACACGTATTTGGATCCAATCATATTCCTTATAAATATAGGGAGCTATTGCATTCATTTCCAAGCTTTGGAGAGCCAAGAAATCCCTACTGCAACTTGAAATTTTTCCAGAAAATACAACGATCGTGTTTTGAGTTTCAGCTTGTTTCAATCTAATTTCTTGATTCCATTAGCACCTTCGGAATCCTCTGAAACTTTTGCAACAATTCCCAAATTCTGAGACCTTCTGAAGTGCTCTAACCAGATCTAGTTTCATCAACTTCTGATCACCATTTGGATAAGGTAGTTCTGAGCATCATTTGAACTCAAACAAGTTACCATAATCTGATGATTTCCCCTAACTTATTTGGTGTTGATTGATCGTGTTCATCATTTAATTTTATTTTTCGTGGCTTGCTTGTTTCTGAAACTTCTATGAAATTCCCTTTGCTCAGTTTACATAAATGAATTTGGAGCATGAGGTTGAATTCTGGATGAGAAGAGGATCACAATTGTGGTGGTCTCGTGTTTTGAATTTACCAAACGACGAAGCTCCAGTGAGAGCTCACCAGAGAAGACGGCCGTATTTTTCTCAGGTTGTCTGAGTTTGGTCAGACACGTTTGAGGAATGAAATATTATGATTGGTTGGATTTAAATTGGATTCTGTGTTTGACTTATAGCGCATTTCATCGTGTTCTCTAACATATGAAGTGTTGGATCTGCCACGTCAATTAATGAGGTGTGATCCAACGTTCCGTGTTTTTTATGATTTTAATTCTTTTTCTTTTATTATTTTTAATTTCTTTTTCTTTTAAAATTCATAGTAATTTCATTTTTTATCCAAAATAATTTCTAAAATTCTCTTTTGTTTTTCTTCATCTGATTTTTATTTTTTCACATTTTATTTCACTGATTTTCTATTTTTCATGAATTTTGTCTTTTCCCCTTTGTTCTAATTGGTTTAAAAATAATTTTCTGCATTTTTAAATTCTGAAAATTTTATTATATGCTTTTTATTTCATTTCCAACCTTCCATAATATTCTTAGCCATTTATTTGGTGTTTTGAAGGACTTTATGGATTTTCCATTTTATTTCTATTTTAAAATTACTTTTGGTGCATTTTTTATTTCATTTAATTTCATTTTATATATGTGAACTTCTGTTGGCCATGGACCATGATGGTTTGGACTTCAAGTTTCATCAAACTCAATGGATCTTGGGTGTTGATGGGGTGAGTATCCTAATCCATCAAAATGGATGATTGATTTTGATGATGACTTGATCAAACCTTTGGTCCAATTTGGGTATGACTTTTCTTGTCTCCTTCTTCTTCATATTTTTCTTTTCCCTTTGATCAATTGGATGACTTGTGTCCATCTTATTCATGATGTATGGATTGGTACTTGATAAACTTTCGTCATTTCAAATCTACCTCCTAATTGATCATGGATCATTTAAGGTACTTTAGATTGATGCATAAGTTTGCCTTATGTGTCATGAAGTATGGATTGAAGTAATGGACCATCCTCCTAGCCTTCGTGCTTGATCATCCCCTTTCTTTCTTTCTTTTTTTATGGCATTACTTTAGGAGAATGATTTACATGTCATTTCTTTATCATGTATTAACACAAACCTTATTATTGATCGGCCTCGGATAGTTGTGACTTCTACATAAGTCCAATTACGATTGTTTAACATAGCACTAAATTTGTCCCAAAAGTAAAGGCATTTTTATAAGTGAGATTGTAAGTCTTTTATTCCTCATGGTATTTTGTGAAAATGTTGCTACTTTTCCATTTGTGAGAGCTAGTAGTATACTTGTTGATCCTTATCCAAGTTAGATCTCTTCTCATGATAATGCAAAGTTCTCATACTTGTGGGTGACTAGTTGAGTATTCTCCTTAAAGTGACAAAATGTCTTTCCATTAAAAATGAATCAAAACAAACACCTTTGTCATTTTTACCACGAACTACGGGGTTTTGATCCTCCATTGCACTTTGTTGGTACGTAGGCATGAGACTTCAAAAGTCTTGGCAAACACAAAAATAAGAAAAATATACTTCATTTCCCATCTCTCCAATCTTTTGCAAATAACACCCTTTTCAAACCAAAATGTACATATTTTCAAAGAGGTTCCCATGGAATACCATGGATGTTTAGGGTGATAATACCTTATCTTTGTATAACTAACACCCAGACATTTGTTCTCTTTTTATTAGTTTTGTTTTAAAACTTCTTCGGGTTTTGTTCATACTTTTTTCCTTTTCCTTTGGAAACAATAAAGGCGTGGTGGTGACTCTTGCTTTATGAGTTAAGTTAATCGATAGCTTAATCTCAAAAAATTTACCGCTACAGCGTATGGAGGCCCAAATTGCTGAAGCCCAAAAACACTGTCTATTTAACTGGAAAATGAGAACTTTCACTAGTTGGACGATTTTAGACGGCAAAAACATGTTTTGAAGGTTGGAGAACTCAGATTTTCGAGGTGGATTCATATTTTCTAGAGCTTTTTGAGATTGAATATCAATTCATCTAATTTTTTTGTAATGGAGACATTATTTATCATGTTTTATTTTATTTCTATGGGTACCTAAACCCCCCAGTGCTAGGGGGTGTCCCTGATTCAGATTTGTAATGAATTCAAATTCCTCTTTGCAATAACAACCTTATTTTATCATACTTGATTTATTCTCTTGACTGATTTAGTGCTTTCTCTGTTGCATAAACTGAGTTTGATTTATGATGAACAATAAGGCTAGACTTCCATTGTTCAGGATCTGTTTGAGAATATTTTATAGTAAATGTCGCCTAGGACTAGGGATACCCTATAAAAACCGGATTATTCTTGATAGAATAATGCTTAATTTCATTCGTACTTTTCTATGGATATAGGAGTTAGGCTGAATGATTAAAGGTTTTCTTACTAAGGACTTAGGAGTAAACACTTGTAAGAATCGGTAATTAATTATCTAAAATATGTTGTTGCAATGTTAGTTTAGAGTCGTCACATAATTGAATCATACATTATCCCTAACATATTACTCATATCTTTATAGACCATACAATTACTTTGTTTACTTTATTCACAATTACTTTCATAATTTAACCAATCAATCCAAAAACCCTAATGCTTTTATTTAATTGAAATTTATCCAAAACTTTGTATCGTCAAGCAGTCCTTGAGATCGATACTGGGGATTTCCCCTCTTATTACTACATTGGCAAATTAGTACACTTGCTAATTTACTGATCAATAACTTCCTTCATAACCATCAACACCAGTAGGACACAAACATGATGGACGAGTTAGAGGTATTAGATCCCAAGCCTCTATTTGGTGAGATATGGGAGGTGCCGATCCCAGGGAACTTCAAGTTGCCATTTATGGCTAAGTTTAACGGACGCGGTGACCCATATGAACATGTAGCATCCATCAAATTTTATATTGCCATAATTGGGTAACATGACTCCTTAAAGTGTAAGCTCATGTCTGGAACCTTCAGAGTCACAAATATGAGATGGTTTATGGGCCTCCCTGAATCTCCGTAACCAACTATCAAGACTTGGTGAAGAATTTGATTCATCAATTCTTCACAAACAAGCATAGGAAGATGATCGGCACCAGTCTATTCAACATTCACCAAGGTCCCTTGGACTCACTGAGGGAGTATCTATCCCACTTCAACGAAGCAACAATCAAGGTAATCCATCCAAATCAGGAAATATTCCTAGGAGAAACTAAGTCTCTTCAGGATGACTTAACTAAGTCTCGCCTGAAGGACTCAACTAAGTCCCATATAAGGGACTCAACTAAGACTCACTGAGAAGACTCAACTAAGTCTCACCTGAGGGGCTCAAATATGTCTCGTTGGGAAGAATAAACTAAGTTTCACCTGAGGGACTCAACTAAGTCTCGCTTGAGGGACTCAACTAAGTCTCGTCAGGAAGACTCAACTAAGTCTCTCTTCAGAGGCTCAACTAAGTCTCTCCTGAGGGAATCAATTAAGACTCGTCGAGAAGACAACTAAGCCTCGCCTGAAAGACTCAACTAAGTCTCATTGGGAAGAATCAACTATGTCTTGCTTAAGGGATTCAACTAAGTCTCGTCAGGAAGACTCAACTAAGTCTCGCCTGAGGGACTTAACTATGTTTCGTCAGGAAGACTTAATTAAGTCTTTCCCGAGGGACTCGTCTAAGTCTCATTTGAGGTATATAACTAAGTCTTGCATGAGGGACTCAATTAAGCCTCTTCAATAAGACTCGACTAAGTATTTCCTGAGGGACTCAACTAAGTCTCGTCGGGAAGATTCAACTACGTCTCGCTATAAGGACTCAACTAAGTCTCGTTAGGATTATTCAACTAAGTCTCGTCTAAGGGGCCTAAATTTGTCTCGCATGAGGGAATCAACTAAGTCTCACCTGAGGGACTCAACTAAGTCTCATCAAGAAGGTTCAGCTAAACCTCGTCCAGAAGGTTCATCTAAAGCCTAAAAAATTAAAGGTAATAGTCAAGATTCGACTAGGATTTCGTGGAAAGTTTGAATATGAGTAAGGGATTAAAACACTTCGGACTCTACGAGTCCATGTACTTGAGGGAATGTGTAGTGGTGTATTGTAAGGGATCATGGGGGCGGGTCAGAGGCTTATGCTTCACCCATCGTTATTTCCAAGTTGCCTTTTTATTGGTTAGAGTGCCCCTCTTTCAGATAGAGTATCCCTTATCTGATACATCAGTTGGTTGTTTCCCGTCTCCTTCCATAAAGTGAAATCGTACATAAAACGGGTATTTGGTAAACAAACATTACATGGGAAGTTGTGGGATTTAACTATACTTTCTGGATTTTAGGGAATCAACTACCCATTTTTGGAGTGGTTGCTACGTCTTAGGGAGACTTGGGTTAAGGCTTAGGAGATTATAAATAAATAAGTATTATGATAAACAATAGTATATACACATAAATACATACATACAAGAGCTTCTCAATCCATCTTAATGACTAGGGGTTGTCACCCATTTATACTTTTCGCAAGTACAATATTGAAGACTAATTTTGACATCTTGTAACATAAATATATTATATTTCACAATTTTTTCAAAAAAAAAATGTATCTTAAAAATAATTTTTATAAAAAAAAACTATTTGAAAGCGATTTTTTTTTAAATTATGATATCTAAAAAATGGTATAGTAAAATAATTAAATATTTTAAAAATAACTATTTAAACTAATTTTTTTAATGTTATGAGGTAATTGATAATTCAAGTGTTGTAACTGTTACCACGGGCGTGTAACAGGTCACAATTGTGTGAAAAAGTAACACGAATGTTAAAAAAAGGGAAATTCTCGTTGGTGTAACCGATTACGCATTCTCAGTAACCGGTTACCCCTATTTTATTTTTAGAGTTTGTTTCAACTGTAACTTACAGGTACGAGATTTTCAGTTTTCTGTTATTTTTCATGTTGTAAATTGTGTTCCAATCCATTTGTAATTGTATATGTACCTTGGAGGTATTATGAATGAAAACTAATGATATTTCTCACCCTCAATTACTCTCTCTCTCTCTCTCTCCACGTTCAATTTCTCCATTATTCACCAAACTTGTGGTTCCAAGTTCTAACATTTGGTATCAATAGCCTAGTTCTAATCCACAAACACCTAGTGTGCAACATGAATTTGTCTCCAATAAAGAATAAATGAAAACCTACCCATCATTTATGCGAAGAATTATGAAAAATGGTGCAAACAAATAAAGATGTTGTTTGGCTACCAATATGTTTTTGAAGTGATCAAGAATAGGGTGAATCCTCTTGTCGAAGGTGTAACTGATGCACAATGAGCAATAGATAATAAAGAGAAGAAGAAAGGTTTCAAGGCATTTTTTTATCCACTAATGTGTGGATGGTGAAAACTTTGAGAAAGTTAGTGATTGTGAATCATTGAAGCAAGCGTGGGAAATCTTAGAGAAGGCATACGCAGGGGATGACAAGGCAAAGGTGGTGAGGTTACAAACTCACAAACGCCAACTTGAATTGATTCAAATGGAAGAAAAGGAGACGACCAATGATTTCACAATGAGAATCACTCGATAATTGAATCATGTGAAGGCATGAGGAGAAACAGTCACGGGGCAATATGTTTTCGCGAAAATCTTGTATTCTTTAACGTCAAGATTTGACAATGTGGTCGTAGTGATTGAGGAATCGAACGACCCTGTGATATTAGCAAATAGGAGCTATAAAGCTTTCTTGAGACTCATGAGCAAAGGATGGAGGAGAGAAATTATGATAAGGCAAAGATGGAGCTAGCTTTGGAAGCTTGTTTCAACGAGATGGACAAGAGATCGAAAGGAAAATGGCCCATGAAGAGTAAAGGGAATTTTTTAGAATTTTGGTGGAAGAGAGTCCTAAAGTTCCAAGAATTCGACTTGTTAAAGGGGTGAGAACACGTGCAACAAAAATGGTGGTCAAGGAAACTTTAGAGGTGAAAGGAAAAGTATTGATAAAAGCAAGGCGTGGTGCTTTAAATGTCAAATGTTCGGCCATTTTGAAAAAGAGTGCAATACAAACAAGAAGGAACCTCAAGGATATGGAGCCAAGGTTATAAGACAAGTGTTTGATGAGGAGAACACACTTTTCATCATGATCACATAGGGGGGATGCAGTAGCAGCATGCTGCGGGACAGCAGCAACGACAATTTTGGAAACGCTGCAGAAGCATGTTGTAATCGGTTAGTAAAAGTTGTAAGTTACAAGAAGAAGAAAATGTCATGATGAGTACGAAAGGTGCAGTTCAGTACATCAATAAATGGTATATGGACTTTGGATGTTCTAATCATATGATGGAGAGGAAATATTGGTTTGTTAAAATCAATCATGCCATGAATAACAAAGTGAAGTTCGTGGATGACACCACTATAGTAGTCGATGGGATCGGTGATGTTTTGATCGTGAGAAGGGATGGTGGGCATTACTTGATCAAATATGTATTGTACATTCTAGAAATTAAATGTAACCTTCTAAGTATTTGGTCAATTGCTTGAGAAGGGTTACAAGATTCACACGGAAAGCAAAGGACAACACGTTATGGATGCAAACAGGGTTTTAGTCCTTAAAGTTCCTATGGCTTCCAATAGAACTTTAAAGTTTGAGTTGAAGGTTATAAAGCATAGGTGTCTTGCTACAGCGACTATTCAAGAAGAATGGATATGGCATTGTTTTATTGGGCATCTTAATTTTCGAGATCTCAATGCATTGCAAAAGAACAAAATGGTAATGGGGTTTCCATTGATAAACATACTGGCTGAAATTCGTGATAAATGTGTGCAAGCGAAGCAACATAAGGGTGAATTCAACAAGTATGTAGGTTATAGAACTAAGAGTCACCTTGAGGTGGTGTATTTGAATGTATATGGACCAATGCAAGTTGACTCGATTGGTGGTTATAGATATTTTGTCACATTCACCGACAATCATAGTAGAAAGCTATAGACATACCTAATCAAGAGAAAGGATGAGGTATTTGAAGTGTTTAAGAAGTTTATGTCCATGATTGAGAGGCAAAGTGATCACAAGCTCAAAGTTCTCAAAACGGATGATGAAGGCGAATATGTCTCAAAATACTTTGAGAGATTTTGTGATCAAGAAGGGATAGTACATGAGGTTGTACCACCTTATACACCGCAACAAAATAGTGTCGCCGAAAGGGATAATCTATTGATTATGAACATGGTAAGAAGCATGTTAAAGGGGAAGAACTTACCGAAAGAGTTATGGGGAGAAGCATTATCCACAATTGCATATTTGTTGAATAGGTGTCTGAAAAAGAAGCTTGAGAAGGTAACACCAGAGGAAGCATGGTCAGGATTCAAACTGAATTTGAACCATTTGAAATTTTTTGGTTACGTAACGTATTGACATGTTCCGGGGCAGCTTAGAAAGAAGTTTGATGATAAGGGAGAGTTAATGATACTTGTAGGGTATCACTCTACCAGTGCTTACAAGTTGTATGATTCAGCAAACAAGAGGATTATGATCAACAGAGACGTCATTTTTAACGAGATCAAGCAGTTCTAGTATCTTGTGACTGGTTATGTAAAAGCTCTAACCAGTTACAGCATTGAAAATTCAGTTTCTGCAGAATTTGAGAGTGCAAAAATGGTCGTCGTCGAAGCTTGAATTGAATAGAATGTGAGAAGATCAACAATGCAAAGAGGTTTGCCTAAAATACTCCAATATTGTAAGATGTTCTGAAACAGAGAAGTCAATGATGAGGGTGATTTCTTCCATTGTTCACTTATGGCCGAATTGAAACCCGTTAAAATAGAAAAGGCTTTAAGTGATCCAGAATGGATTTGTGCTATGAAGGATGGGCTGGAATCTATTGAGAAGAACAATACTTGGGATTTGTTTGGTCTACCGGATGGGAATAAGCCAATTGGTGTGAGATGGGTGTTCAAAGTGAAGGCAAATATCAAGGGTCAAATAATCAAGCATAAGGCTCGATTAGTTTCAAAAGGATTCTTGCAAAGATAAGGCATAGACTTTGAAGAGGTATTTGCATCGGTTGCTAGGATTGAAACCATTAGGCTAGTTGTTGGTATTGAAAATAATAAAAATTTGCCCATCTATAAAATGGACATTGATCCGCTGTCGTGCACGGGTTAAAACGAGTAATTAAAAACAGTAGGTTAAGGAAGCAACACTCGAGAGTCATATCGCAAGGACTCTTGAATTGAATTTTACCAACTGAAAATGATGGGGGTTTTAAGGTTTAGGTTTTGAATAAAATAACAGTAAAAAGGATTTGATTACAAATAAGCTAAAATGGTTAATCCTACTGATTTGGGTTTCGACTTATCATTGGCTATTCTAAATCCAATCCCCTAAGAGGCTTCGATTCTATTCGAATATGAAATCAATTAGACAAGCGTTATCAATATCATGTGAGTTATGTTCCTATTTACCTCATTAAGCATGAAAATTTAAAGATTACGCTAAGCTAACATACAAGCTAAGTTAACATGCAATTAAAATTAGGAACATGCATACAATCAAATTTTATCACTTTTATCCTATGAGTAGCAATCAAATTAAGAAAACAAAATTGATCAAATTAAGAAAACGAATACATAGGTAGAATTGAACATAAAAAAAATTGAATTGGAATTAAAATAACCTCAAAATGGTGGAACCCCTAATCAGCAGAATTTGCCTTAAGGATTAGTTCTCCATGAAAATCGTACAAAGCTAGGAATTTCGTGAATAGTGAATAATGTGTATGAACAATATCCGTGGCTTATTTAGGTTAACGGAAACAAAGAATTCGGGTTTTAATCCCAACTGGATCAGAAAACATAAAAACCGGCCCAAAACTGGCACAAAACTAATTATTTTCTAAAGTTTGAAACTAAAACGATTTATTCGAGTCTTTTACACTCCGAATTTGCTTCTGACTTCAACATGAAACTTTTATCTTATCCTCTCAGATTTCCAACGCTTATTAGAACGCGTCAATCTAATTCTCATATCCCAAGTTATTACCTATGAAGCGAGAGGGCATAAGTAGTTTTTTATTCAGAACATACCATGCGAAATTAAAATAAATGTAAAAATAAACTAAGCTAAGGAAACTAAGCTATGAAAGTAGAATTGTTGCAACATAATAGTAAAAGAATGTGAGTGAAAATGCACTGAATAAATTCCCCCACACTTGAACTTTTGCACTCCAAACAAAATTCTAAAGTTAAAATTCAAAACAAAAAAATAGGAAGAAAACAGAGCATGCAAATTCAAAGACTTTCAAAATCACAAGGGTGCAAGTAAAATCCTCATTCTAAGCTTCAAGAAATATGGTGTTAGTGAGTAAAATTCAATGATATTCAAAGGAAGTAAGAAGATAATTTACCAAAGAGTATATCATAAGCAGCAAGATCCTCATGAAAAAATTCTCTCAACTCTCAAGTGTTTAGGTTTCTATTTAAACTCAAAGCACATCATGAAAACTAGCACTGCCATAAGCTTGAAAAGACTACAACATACACAAGTTAAATACATGCATACAAAGATGAAAAGGACTTTCATTAGGGTTGTAACTTGGCCAAGGTAAGAATAAGATAGATCCTAAGGGATACTAGGCTATAATTCAAAAGGTTAAAAGAAAATTGAAAGAAACTGTGGGAGTTGAACTAAATAAAACTTCATTCACTTTCAAACAACAACCTTGCAGTTATTTATCTTCTCTTTTTTATTTTTATTCTTCTTCTTTTTTTCTGAAGGAATATGTATTGTCATCCTTCTTTTCTTTTTCTATTTTTTTTCTTTTTCTATTTTTTTCTTTTTCTATTTTTTTCTATTTTCTGTCAACTTTTGAATGAAATATCACAACTATAATTATTCAACCCCACACAACTTCAAACAAGACTCTTTCAACCCTTTGAATAGGGTGATAATATTGATTTCCACTTTTTGGCTTGTAATGAGTTTTAAACAAAGAATGGGATAATAGGCTCAAGGGGTTTTTAAACAAGGGATGATATATTCAGGGTTAGCTTTTTGGCTAACTAGCTAAAAAAATAAGTTGTATTTATCATATTAGTGTGCACAAGTAAACAAAAAACTTCAACAAGATTCAATTCAAGTTCTAGAGACTAACATACATGAGTGAAACACACAAGAAATAAAAAGATGGATTTTTGAATGTTATCTAATATTAGGCTCAAAATTGAACAAGGTAAATGATCTACTACAAATGATGAATAATTAAGGGTTTAGTCCTACCTATCATACTAGGAATGCATAGCAAATCAATCACGTCACACCACGAGTCTTTAACCAATAGAACAGAGAAATTACTCACACAACACTTGCAACCTAAAAATCAATGAAAAAGCATGCAATTTTTTTTTAAGAAAACAACAAAAAAAAAACAAAAAAAAACAAGGAAAAATAAAATGGTTCCCTCCCCCACACTTAAGATACATATTGTCCTTAATGAAATAACATAAGTATAAAATAAGAGAGAGAGAGAGAGAGAGAGAGAGAGAGAGAAGAGATAGAAAATAACACACCCGAGGAGTCAAGACGGATACATGATTGCATAAGCAGTCTTTCCCAAAGATAGCTCTTCTACAATGTCTTCTTCCAAAGTGGGACTCTCATGGAGTAGTCTTGGGCAGTGTCCATTGTTCTTGAAATTTTTAGTAGTGCGTTCATCTTTTATTCCAGGATCAAAGAAGGATCTTCCATAAGTAAAATTGTCGAATGGGCAAATGAAAGTGGTCTCGTTTTTCACAACATCGAGAATCAAAGGATTAAGGGGTTGCCTCACTACTTTTGTTTTATCTTCAAGTGAGAACCTATGGATACTCATAGATGGGCTAATGTCACGAATGTCAACCAAGGTCCATCCAATTCCTTTTTTATGTTCCTGCAATAATTTATCTTCCTGCTCAAATTGAAGCTTCGATGAATAATATAAATCCTAGGGAAGTGGTTTAGGTTCAAATAAGGTGGTTGTACAATGGATGGTTTGGCTGGGGCAGCTGGGATGTCGAAAGCTTCAATTGTATAAACAGTTTCAGGTGCATAAACAGCTTTATCTACAACTTCATCTGTAGAAAAAATATCAACCTGCAAGGTAACCTCGTCTGTAGGAAAAATAGTAAGTATCATCAAAATCAGACAATGATGAGAAATCAGCTGAAAATAAGTCAGAATAAGTATGATCAACAAACTCAGAAAGCAATTCAATATGAAAAACAAAATGTTCCTCCATGGGATGTTTCATAGTATCAAAAGTGTTAAATTTAACAATGGTATTATCAAACTCCATGGACATTGTATCATCATCAACGTCAACTTTTGTTTTTGCTATTTTCATTAATGGTCTGCCTAAAATGATGGGTGCCATGTTTGACCTAGTTTCTCCTTCCATGTCCAAAATGTAAATATCATAAGGAAAAATTAAGTCATTAACTTGAACAAGTACATCTTCTACTACTCCAGCAGGACGGACATTGCTCCTGTTTGCCAACTGAATGGTTAAACATGTATTCTGAAAAGGACCAAGATCAAGATTATTATAAACAGAAGTGGGCATAACATTAATAGAAGTTCTTAAATCCAAGATGCAACTTTTGAATTTACTATCCCCGATGGTGCATTGAATAGCAAAAGTTCCAGGATCCTTGCACTTTTGGGGCATGGCCTAGGTGGGAGCTGAAACATTTTGCTTAGTTGTATCTTTTTCAGGTGCTTTAGGTTGAATGAAGACAGAAAAATTTCTTCCCACATTCACTCTCTCATTCCCCTTCAATCTCCTCTTATGAGTGCATAAGTTTTTAAGAAACTTGGTATATTTGGGAATTTGCTTAATTACATCAAGAAACTGAATGTTCACCTCCACCTTTCTGAATATGTCCAATATCTCCTTATCCTTATCTTCCTCATCCAACTTTTTGTTTTTTACAACTCTTTGTGGAAAAGGAATTGGTGGTACATAGTCTTTACCAATAACAACTTCAAAATCAGGCATGGGCTCAATAACTTTTTTATTTTTTCTAGGGTTGGTTCAACCGCTTCAACACTTTTTCCAGATCTCAAGGAAATTGCACTCACATTAGGGCCTTTTGGTTTCACTACTGTTTGGACAGGTAATTGGTTTGATCCTTGAATTTGTTGCATGACATTCATTGAAGTGGAAAGCTGTCCAATCTGTGTCTGCAAGTTCTGAATACTAGAATTTGTTCGCTTATGAAATTGGAGAATATTTACAGCCAATTGCTTGACAAGGTCATCTAGTGAAGGTCCGGAAGGTGCATAGGTGGTTACTTGTGGGGTTTTTTATGGTGGTGGTAGCGGTAGCATAAAGTGTTGTTGACTAGGTTATTATATGGATGGGTTCTTATGCCAAAGGTTTGGATGGTTACCTATTAGTGGATAGGTCATGAGTGTTGTAGTACCTGTACTAGTTGTTGCTTTGAGGGTTGTAGATTTTTGTTGCGTATGCTTGAGGCAAATCTAAAGTAGGACAAGTATCTGTTGGGTGTTCAAGAGAGGTGAAAATGCCACATAATCTTTCAAATTGAGTTTTTCTTACTGCTAGTTGTCTCACCAATGAAGTAAGCTCATCAATTCTGGTTTCTAAAGCCTCGTTGGAAGGAGAAGCTTGAATTCCATGCACTCTTTTTATTAGAACCACAGAGTTGCTTTTGGTTGTGAATTATTGTGAGTTGAGTGACATGTTTTCAATTCGAGTCTTAGCTGCAGTTGAGGTCTTATCAAAAAGAGCTTCTCCACTAGCAGCATCCAAAATACTTTTGTCCATAGGTAACATCCCTTCATAAAAGTATTGAATTAGCAATTGTTCAGAAATATGGTGTTGAGGACAACTCGACACTAACTACTTGAATCTCCCCCAATATTCGGCCAATGACTCCATGTCAACCCCTTTAATACCACGTATATATTTTATGATCTAAGCAACTCTTGAGGAAGAGAAAAACCTTTCTAGGAACACTCTTTTTAGATCATTCCAGCTTGTGACAGAATTTGGCTCAAAGTAATACAGTTAATCTTTTGTAGCTCCTTGAAGTGAGAACGGGAATGCTCTGAGCTTTATATGATCCTCTATGAATCCTTTAGGTCTCAAAGGTGTAGAGCATACAACCTGGAATTCCTTCAGATGCTTATGCAGATCCTCACTTGCAAGACCATTAAACCTTGGCAACAAGTGTATTAAACCAGATTTTAATTCGAAAGGTACAACAACAACAGGATATTCAATACATAAAGCATTATAATTAACACTAGGGAAAGCAAGTTGTCTCAGAGTTCTTTGATCAGCCATGTTAAACTCAAAATCAGAATCAACAAAGAATGAGAAAACACATAACCAATTCAGCAATGCAGCAACAACTAAGAAAATACCAACAATGTCCCTAATAAGTAAAAACAATTGGAATATGGAAAAACGATTAAAAGAAAAGAAAAAAATATAAAAATATAAAAATATAAAATTTAAACTAATAAAGTAAAATAAGAGTTTTGAGAATTTTTTCGGAATTTTTTGAAACTATGAAAACACAATAAAAAAAATCATAAAAAATAGAAAAATGATGAATTTGGGGTTTTAAGGGTAGTGTCCCGTGACTCTTTTCAAGAGTAACGATTTTTTACTCCTGATTTTTTTCTACTAAATTGGCATGGAAAAATTTCGATTCCGGGATGATTTTTCTAAAACTGGGTTCTCGGACCGGGTTTGATGGATACGCGCGAATTGGCCAAAACAGCAAGAATGGATGGGCCAAAACGCAAGGACGAACACCTAAGACTCTAATAATGGTAAAATTTGACAAGAGTCTTAGGCAACAGCGCCAATTTGATTCGTTGTCACGCACGGGTCAAAAACGAGTAATTAAAAATTGTAGTTTAGGAAACCGACACTCGAAAGTAGTATCGCAGTGACTCTTTTATTGAATTTTACCAACTGAAAATGATGGGGGGTTTAAGGTTTAGGTTTTGAATAAAATAATAGTAAAAAGGATTCGATTAAGAATAAGTTAAAACGGCTAATCCTATTGATTTGGGTTCCGACTTATCACTGGCTATTGTAAATCCAATCTCCTAAACGGCTTTGATTCTATTCGAATATGAAATCAATTAAACAAGTGCTATCAATATTATGTGAATTGTGTTCATGTTTATCGCATTAAGCATGACATTTTAAAGATTAGGCGAAGCTAACATATAAGCTAACTTAACACGCGATTAAAATTAGGAACATGCATACAATTGAATTTAATCAATTATATCCTATAAGTAGCAATCGAATTAAGCAAACTGATACATAGGTAGAATTGAAAAGAAATTGAAATTGATTTGGAATTAAAATAACCTCAAAGCGGTGGAACCCGTAATTAGCATAATTCTCCTTAGGGATTAGTTCTCCATCAAAATCGTACAAAGCTAAGAATTTCGTGAATAGTGAATATGTGTATGAACAGTAGCCACTACTACTTTAGGTTAAAGGAAACAAGGAATTAGGGTTCTAATCCCAACCGGATCGGAAAACATAAAAGTTGACCCAAAACTTGTCCAAAACTAATTATTTTCTAAAGTCTGAAACTAAAATTATTTCTTCGAGTTTTTTACACTCTGAATCTACTTTTAACTTCAACATGAAACTTTTATCTTATCCTCTTATCTATTCAAAACGTAATAGAACGAGTCAATCCAATTATCGTAGCCCAAGTTATGACCTACAAACCGAGAGGGTGTAAATAGTTGTTTATTCAGAAAATACCATACGAAATTAAAATAAATGTAACAATAAACTATGCTAAGGAAACACACTAAAATAGTAGAAATAACAAAAGATACTCTAGAATTTTTTCAACATAATAGTGAAATAATATGCCTGAAAATGCACTGATCAAACGTCAAATCTGCTTTTTGAACGGATCGCTTGAAGAAGGGTTGTATGTAGAGCAACCACTAGTTTTGTTGTGAGAAACCAAGAGTTAAAATTCTACAAGTTGAAGAAAGCATTGTATGGTTTGAAGCAAGCTCCAAGATCTTGGAACAAGAGGATAGATGGTTTCCTAAAGGAGGTTGGTTTCAAGAAATATGTATCCGAACATGGCGTGTATGTCAAGACGGATACAAGTGAAGATGTGGTTATCCTTTGTTTATACATAGACGACTTGTTGATAATTGGAAGTGATGGAAAATGCATTTCAAAGTTCAAGAGTGAACTTATAAAAGAGTTTGAGATGACTGACCTTAGCCTCATGACATACTTCATTGGCATTGAGTTCCACAAGCCCAAAAGGGGATTGCTCATGCACCAAAGAAGGCATGCACTTGAGATATTGAAGAAGTTTGAAATGGGGTATTGTAATGTTGTCATTACTCTGACTTAACTGAGGATACAGTTTTCGAAGAATGAGGATGAGCAAGATGTTGATCCAACTCAGTATATGAGACTGATTGGATCATTTCTTTACTTGTGTAAGACGCGACCCGACGTGACGTTTAATGTCGGTATTGTGAGTAGATTCATGGAGAGATCGAAGGTGTCTCACTTAGCAACAGTCAAGAGGATCATAAGATGTCAAATGGTCGATTGGCTGGGGAATTCTCTTTCTCGCATCGGACACATGAAGAAAATGAAACTTACTCAGTTTTACCAATTCCAACTGGTGTGGAGATAAAGATGATCGAAAGTCTACAGTTGGATACATCTTTATGTTCGGCGAAATACCAATTTCATGGTGTTCGAAGAAGGAACTGATAGTAGCACTCTCGTCTTGTGATGCCGAGTACATTACTGCTTCGTTATGTGTGTGTCAAGTCGTGTGGCTAATGAATCTATTGAAGGAGATGGGCAGCAATGAGGGTGATGTTGTTACGCTCTTGGTTGATAATGTTTTCGCAATTAATCTTGCTAAGAACCCAATTGCACATGGGAGGAGAAAGCAAAATGAGATAAGGTTTCACTACTTGAGGGAACTTGTCAGTTAAGGAAGGTTGAGATTGAGATATTGTAGAAGTGAATACCAAGTGGTTGATTTGTTGACTAAGGGAGGCACAATTGAAGTGTTCAAAGATTGAAGATGAACATGGACATGGAAGACTTGGAGCACTTGAATTAAGGTGGTGTGTTATGAAAAAATTGACAATTCTAGTGTTGTAATCAGTTACCACGGGCATGTAACCGATTACAGTTGTGTGAAAAAGTAACAGGAAAGCTAAAAAAAGGAAATTCTTGTTGGTGTAACCGGTTCCGCATTCGCAGTAACCGGTTATCACTGTTATATTTTTAGAGTTTGTTTCAGCTATAACCGGTTATAGATTTTGTGTTACCAGTTACAGGTACGAGATTTTCAATTTTATGTTATTTTTGATGTTGTAACTTATTCTCAATCCACCTGTAATTGTATATGTATTTTGGAGGTATTATGAATGAAAACTAATGATAATTTTCACCCTCAATTACACTCTCTCTAATTATAATTCTCAATCACTCTCTCTTATCTTTTACATTCAATTTCTTCATTATTCGTCAATCTTGTAATTTCAAATTTTAATATTTAGTTTAAGTTTTTATATAAAAATATATTTAAAAAATTTAAACAAAATAATGTAACAATATAAGAATCATTTTTAAAATAAACCGAAAGAAATGTACTATTTATTTTGTTTGATTAACAATAGCTATAATGGAAAGCTATTGCTACATTAATATTACTATAGTTGTTTCGTTTTATAAAAGGTATGGTTTGGCTTTTTTTGGTGTTGCGTCGGAAATTTCTCAAATATTACAACTTTGTATGTTGATTATATTTTGTAGACATTTATGTAAAGTCGACGATCATTTTTGTATGTTAACTAATAATTTATTAATTTAAAAGGTTTAAAATTTTAAAAATTAACTTTTTTTTGGGAAGAAAAAATTAACTTTTAAATCATGTAAAATGAACTTTGTTGTTCACAAACTTGAATTTAGTCTAGTTTGAGTAAAAGAAAATGTGTTTCAAAATCAAATTGAAATTTGAATTTTGAGTTGAATCAATTTTTATTGACTCGACTTAAGTCAAATTAAACTCAATTCAACTCATTTTCTACCTTAAATATAAAAAAAGTATTATATGATTATTAAGATTTAACCTTTAAAAACAATATTTATTTATATTTATAAATTAATATAAATCAGTATGTTGATATTTATAAATAATTAAATTCTTTTAACGTAAGGATTTTGAAATTTTAGAGTAGAAACATTTGTTCATATTAAGGAACATTTGTTCACTAATGTACTTTTTCTATTAAGGGCTCTCTGCTCTTAAAGATGACTTTAAATTCAGATTGAAGATGGAAACTCCTATTTTTGGATTTTTCAATTGACCTGAGGTAGAGAAATTAGTGGACCAAGTTCTCTGTGTGGATATTCACGATCTGGAAATACGAGGTGTTTATTTGGATGAGAATTAGAACTTCAATTCATTATATGTTAATATTCATTTGGTTGTTTGTGACCGTCTAAAAGCGCTTCTCATTTGTGAAATTCTGGCGTAGTCAGAGTTCAGATGTTCTACTCCAAGTCATGACATCTGATCCAACATTGTTACTAATACAGCAAGACAGTTATACAAATTAAAACCCAGTACTAATCTACACACATTCACCGATGTCACGACATCTACTACTATATCACCATAGAATGGAAGAACACCCAGTTCTGTCCATCTGGTACAAGGACACAGTAGAGATCAAACATAGCACTAACTTCTGTTGAGCCTGCACAGTTATCAGCATGATGTCTCAATAGTGATTTGGACATCACCTGTTACAGTATTACAGTTTGCTGGCCTTGTACTTGTATTTCCTAAAATAAAGGTTAAACACGTTAATCTAATTTCCACATATTAGGGTGCTAACAAATAGGCTATTTGTTAGGTTCATTAATTGTAGCTCAGTTGTTAGTTTCCTGGATTTCAGCTCAGCTGTTGGATTGCTGAAGAATAGCCTGAGAAAAATATTGAAACAGAAAAACTAACCTTCCTACAATTTAGCATATGCTGTCAGGAATGGATGTCACAACATTCATTTTGGACGTCCAGAACATAGACCATATGCTAAGTCTGTTATTTTTCTGAAAACAGACTGTACAAAATGATGTACTGTATAAGACCAACCAGTCTATATTTCAATATCAGCTTACAGTAATAAATGTCAAAACATCCAGTTTGACATTTACAGAATGTGCCTTATGCCAGGTCTGTTATCCTCTTGAAGAACAGACTGAGATACATACTGAACTGTAGCAGAAGACCAACCTGCCTTATTATTCAGTATATGCTGACAATGGTGAATGTCATAACATCCAGTTTGACATTCAAACAGTATGCTATGTACCAGGTCTGTTATTCTCTTGATAAACAGACTGAAATACATGCTGAGTTATAACAGACAGAATTATAACGTGCAGAAGGAAAACAAACACAGGAAATTGTTAACCCAGTTCGGTGCAACATCACCTACTCTGGGGGCATACCAAGCCAGGAAGAAGATCCACTATCAGTAGTATTAATTCAGAGTTAAACTCTCTCGTTTACAACTCTTCACTTAATCCCTACCCAATGCAATTTATACCTAGGAACTCCTAGATAGAAACCACCAGTTTCCATTTCTATCACTACAATTTCAAAGTAATGCTAAACAAGTTGAACTTGCTTCACAACTTAGTTCAAGACCATGACAACTCTTACCTACAGGCTTTGAGTTACAAAATAATCTCAGCTTTGAGCACTGAGAAACACATGGTAATCTTCCCACAGGTTGGGAGGTTTACCTCACACACACCCCTAATTTTTACATTGTTTGAGGCTCACTTCACCTAGGTTACAATCTGCTATTTATAACCTAAACACCCAACTGGATTTGGGCCTTAGAAATCGCAACAAGCTTCTCCTTTGTTGTTACAAAGTCAGCAGAAAACTCCTGCTATAATCAAGGTCTTCAATCTTTTAGTTCCTAAAATATCTCCATATATATCTCCATATTTGGAAACTGTATATTCTGATTGAGTCTTTAAGATCTCCACAAGGAAGTTAGGATATTCACCAAATATCCTCACTAATCCCAGAATATATGCCTGAATTAACTAATTCAGTTTTCTACACATGTGTGATGTCACAGTCACGATGTCGTGACATCGTACATGACATGTTGGTTCAGATGTTGAACTTCTTCAACCCAACATATTAAAACAACAGAGATGATTACATTATTTGTTTTACAAAATTAATGTCAATCCTAAGGTATTAACAATCTCCCCCTTTGGCAAATTTTAGCTAAAACAAATAAACATTACACTAGACATTACATCCCAATATGGGTATGCACTTCCTCTCTGTCATTATCTGCACCACCACGAACACCAAAGTTGGTGTACTTGAGGAAGTAGATGTACAAGAATCAGTTGTATCAAAACCCTTCCCCTCAATAGTAGAGCTTCCTGAAGAATATGTAATGCTGAGTACATAGATAATGTAACTCAGATCACAAGACACAACTGTCCTCTTAACTCAGATCACAAGACACAAGTGGTATACCCAGTTAGTGACTTTTGTGCCTGAAACCAACTTCTGCTCGCTACCATATTTTGCTTGCTTCTGGTACATCCTCAATACAGTGTTTCTCTCCCCCTTTTTAGCTAAACATTTATAAATGAAACCTTCACAAAACCAGATCCAAGCGCAGTATTGTAACACCCCAAAATTTGCCCTCCTCATTCATGCATTTATTTAGCATTTCATATTGCATTTCATCATGTCAATCAGAATTAGATCCAAGAAACTTTAAAAAAAAAAAAAAAAAAAAAAAAAAAAAAAAAAAAAAAACGAAAAATAAAACAAAACAAAAAAATAATAATAATTTTTTTATAAAAAAAATAAATAAATAAAAATAATAATAAAAAAATAAATAAAATATAATAGAAAAACTTGGACTTGGACCTCTCTCATTTGAGCCCACAAAGCCATGAAAATCAGGTTATAAAAGAGGGAGATCAGACAAAAAAAGGAAGGGAAGCAAAATACTCTGAGGTTTCCTTTAAACAAAACCCTTGACAAAACCTGGAGAGAAACCTGACAGAGAACTCAGAGCAACCCCCAGGCAGCTCTGAAAAATTCAATCTGACTCACACACTTTCATCTCACGCAAACCCTAACATTGTCTTGCAAAACCCAGCCGTGCCATTTGATTTCAACCGGTCTCTCCCATCAGGTTTGCCTCATTCCCATAATTTTATGCTCTTAATTTGGATCATCTGAATGTATGAGGTATGATGGATGAATTTCATTATGTTTTTGCCCACGGGTTTAATTATGCATGAATGGGTGAAACCTATGCCTTGAATGTTTAATCACATGATTTCTGAAATATATGCCACAGGGTTTGAGGTTTCTGAAACCATACTATTATCCATGAAAAAAATTCTTATCGTGTTTCACTAACCCTTTTGTTGAGTTTTTGTGAGGGCTCACAGACTCTTGCAGAGATGGTTTGCGTGGTTTTCCCACTTTATTTGTGGGATACCCCCTGGAGGTTCATTCCGATTACCTGCACTGACTCACCTTTCTTTGACGGCATTAGCTTGGGAGATCCCTGGGTTTCTTACTCCTTTAATTGCTGTTACTTCGGATCTTTATCCGTGTGGTACTTTTACCTCTTTTCCGCATTTTATCGCTTTCTTAGCTGGAAGACCTCGATAGGAGGCATTTGTTTTCTTTTGTTTATTTACTTCTGAGCCCCCTTGTTGGCACATTTACTTTATACATGTTTGTTTTGTATGTGTTCGTATCCCTGCAGGTAGCGCGGTTCCTTCGTCAAGGACTGCCTTTTTGCCCTTGAGCATCCCAAACCCTAAAACCCAAAGCAACACGTTGACTCCTTCTACTACAGGCGAGTAAGTCTCCAAAGGTCGAGCATCCGGTAGATTGCGTAGTGACGTCGTTCGTCCAAAACCCAATCCATAACCCCATAGTTAGCCGAACTACGTTTTACTCTGATTCTCAGGCCAGATGAGATACGTAGGCATAAGACACGATGTCTTAGCGAGCACAATTACCCTTAACCCCTAGGTAGCCGAGCTACGAAGACTCTGATTCTCATATTCAGATGAGATACGTATGCAGTGGATGTGACATCCGCGCGAGTCATTTTCATTTAACCCCATTTTTTTAGTAAATAACACATTAGATAAACTCACACCCTTTAGACAAGAACTACAAAAGTGGATCCCGTAGAGTACTACGGATGCGTAGGGGTGCTAATACCTTCCCTTCGCATAACCGACTCCCGAACCCAAGATTTGGTTGCGAGACCCCGTCTTGTCCTTTCCTTTTTCAGGTTTACTTCTAGCGTTTCTTTTCCCTCCTTTGGGATGAATAACGCATGGTGGCGACTCTTCTGTCATTTTCTTTCGCCGGTTGTTTTTTCGCGCACTGTATTTTTTAGGTTGCTACAGCTGGCGACTCCACTGGGGATTGAAAGAAGTTGACCTCTTGCTGGTCCATCTTCCCTAAGCGAGTCTCTCCTAGCTTGTGTGATTTCTTGTTTATTGGGTGTTCATGCTTTTGTACCTTTATTTGCTTACCTGCTTGCATGCATCTGTTGTATCTGTTGGATCTGTTTGTTTGTTTGTTGGGATGGGGTGTTCTATGAGAGATAAGCCCATTACCCAGGCTTGACTGTACACACAGGTTTTAGAGTGGCTAATCATGAGGCTTGCGTGGCGTGTTGCTACGTTAAGTCGTTCGTGAAGAACCACACCCAGACGAGGTTCCTTTTGGATATATTATGTCTTACGGGTGTTCCGTAACGGTAGGATGTTCCTCTAGAAATCGTCGACTCTGGTGACCATTTCCCGAGAACTCAGTCGAGGCCTCTCCTCCGAGACGTGATTATGTTAGCTCTGGTGGGCGCATTCTCGCTGCTCAATCCGAGGATCCCGAAACTGGGAACTTGCTATTAGGATGTCCTGTTGAGGGGAGTCAATGGAGGTCTTTTGTCCCGTAATAATACCAAACCTTCAGTGGTAAACGTATTATTCGCGACTGAAGGGCTGAAGTTGACGAACTTCTGTTCTTAGAACCTACTAGTGAGGGGCGGGCTAAATTCAGGAAACCTTAACCTCCAACCAACCCGGTTTTCTGGAGCAGAGTTTTGGTCTTGTATTATATTCCTCAGTGAATTTCTCTCCAGGCAGTGCAACCTGACAGATGTTCAAGCGGATCCATCAATTCTGATTGACATGCCTTTGCATTGCATAACATCATATGCATATTTGCATCCAACATCTCATGCTTATTCATTTGCAGGGTATTCCCTTTCAAAACGGGGGTGCCTTAAAACTGAACAAGCAGTGCATCGCATACCATGCATATTAACTCTTGTCTGTTTTGCAGGTGTCACCGCAGTGTCTAATGTTTGTTCCCTGAATCAGGCAGTTATTGGTCCCAAGCGAGTCCACAGGTACCCGACAAAGGAAAATCGTCCACAGCTAGCGATGGACCAAGTACAGAAAGAGCTGGCTGATATGCGTGAAAGGATGGATCAGTTCATGACATTGATGACTGGTATGGCAGAAGGCCAGGAAAAGCTGAGGGAATTGGTTGAGCAACCGAGACCCGATCCGGAGGTGGAGATACCAAATGCTAAGGGAAACCCTGGTAACCCTGGGAACGCTGATGACCCTGTGAACACTGGTAACGCGGGTAACGCAAGTGCTGATGGAAACCCGGGTAATGTTGGCAACACAAGGAATGTTGGAAATGGTATTGGTAGAAGGTACAATGTGAATCAAGGAATTCGGATTAACGGGCGCCCCGTTACTGAAGATTATCAGTATGATCAATTTTCTTTGCACGACGAGGCCCTCGAGACCACTCGTCGTATGGATGAGCTTGCTGAGAAGCTCAAATCTTTGGAGTCTCAAAATTCCTTAGGCTTTGATGTCACAAATCTTGGTCTGGTTCAGGGAGTAAGGATTCCTCACAAGTTCAAACCCCCTACTTTTGAGAAATACAACGGGGCTTCTTGGCGACGCACTCATCTCTAATCTTATCTGGGAAGGTTGGGAGCTCACACGGAAGATGAAAAGCTGTGGATGTACTATTTTGAAGACAGTCTAACTGGAGCTTCTCGTGAATGGTATTCTCATTTGTCTCGTACTACCATCAAGAGCTGGAAAGACTTGGCAGAGGCTTTTGTCAAGCAATATCAATACAACTTGGACATGGCTCCAAATCGGACCTTGTTGCAAGGTATGTCTCAGACTGCCAAGGAAACCTTTAGAGAGTATGCTCAGCGTTGGAGACAGATTGTTGCGTCCGTCCAACCCCCTATGTCTGAAAGGGAGATGGCGGACATGTTCATGAACACTCTTCAAGGCAATTATATTGAGAGATTGACTGCTTGCCCGTCAATCAGCTTTGCAGAGATAGTAATTGCTGGAGAAAGAATCGAGAGTCTGTTGAAGATGGGCCGAATTCAAGACAACAGTGCTTCCAACTCATCAGGTCCCAAGTAACCGTTTGCTGGTAACGGTCAGCGAAGAAAAGAAGGCGAGGCAAGCGTTGTGTATGCTGGCAGAGGCAGGGGTAGAGGACGCCCTAATTATTATCAAGATCAAGTGGCCGCAGTCACTATTCCAACACCTGTTCCTCAACCGCAATATCATCCGCAACAACAACCCAGGTACAACAATCAACAACAAGGAGGTAATCCGGGTCAGCAGAGACACTATCAACAACGTCCAAGGCAGACGGACCGGGTCATCAAGCCAATCCCAATGCCTTATTCAGTATTACTTCCCAAGCTGATTGACATGAATCTGGTTACGTTGAGAAATCTGACCCCACCAATCGATCCCAATAATTTGCCTAGAGGTTATGATGTTAACGCCAGATGTGTTTTTCACTCCAATGCACCTGGCCATACTACAGAAAATTGCAAGGCTCTCCAGTTAAAGGTACAAGATTTGAGAGATGCCCAGGCTATCAATTTTGCTCCCGTGCCTAATGTTATCCAGAACCCGATGCCGGCTCACGGCTGGCAAAGGATTAATGTTGTTGATAGTGGGGAAACTTTGAATTTGGTTTCTGATGTGACTAAGGTGAAGACTTCGTTATCGGTGGTTAAAGACCGACTTCTGAAAGGACAGATTTTCCCGGACTGTGGGGAAGAATGCAGAAATTGTCAAGCTGCCGAAAACGGATGTGACAGTTTGAGAAGGGGTATTCAGCAACTGATAGATGAAGGTTGTCTTCAGTTCGATTAGGCCCGTCCAGTGAAGAATGATGTATCGACGGTGACGTTTTATTTCACTCATGAAGAAATATATGTTCCCGAGAGACTCGCTCCGACAACAATATATTTCCCAGAAAGTACAGAACCAGCAGCGGTGAACATCGAAAGTTCAGCACCAGTTGCAATTTACTATGACATCCCTCAACCGACTTTGGTTGGTCCGATCACCATCACAATACCAGGACCCGTTCCGTATGAGAAAGACAGTGTTATCCCGTGGCACTATGGGGCTGATATCTACTGCCAGGGGCAGAAAGTTAACGAAGAAGACATTGACATTGGTAGCTCCGTTGTAGACAATGTTGGAGGGGTTGGTGGCTTCACTCGCAGTGGACGCCTATTTGCACCATCAACAATACGCGCGAATACTGAAGCCGAGGCAGCTGCCAAGGCTAAAGGGAAACAGATGGCCGCCGAAGAGGTTACTACTGAGGAAGATCCTCCTAAGGCCGCATTCGAGAAGGAAGTGGATGAGTTTATGAGGATTATCAAGAAAAGTGACTACAAGGTAGTCGACCAGCTAAATCAGACACCCTCAAAGATCTCCATTCTGTCACTATTGTTGTGCTCTGAGGCGCACAGAGCAGCCTTGTTGAAAGTACTGAATATGGCCTATGTTCCACCGGAGATAACTGTTAACCAGCTGGAGTCGGTAGTTTCCAATGTAAACGCTAGCCGGGGGCTAGGTTTCACTGATAATGACCTGACATCTGAGGGCAGGAATCACAACAAAGCCTTGCATATCATAATGGAGTGCAAAGGGGTGATGTTTTCCCATGTTTTGGTTGATACAGGCTCTTCTCTGAATGTTCTTCCAAAGAAAGCCTTAATGAAGTTGGATTGCGATGACGCCACCCTGAGGCCGAGTAATTTGGTTGTGAGGGCTTTTTATGGCTCTAAGAGAGTTGTCTTTGGTGAAGTTGAGTTGCCAGTTAAGATTGGACCGCAGGTGTTCAAGAGCACCTTTTATGTGATGGATATCCAGCCTGCCTACAACTGTCTGCTAGGTCGGCCTTGGATTCATGTTGCCGGTGCTGTTACTTCTACCCTCCACCAGAAACTCAAATATGAGCTAGAAGGTCAGGTCGTCACTGTCTGTGGTGAAGAGGATATTTTTGTTAGCCACCTGTCTACATTTAAGTATGTAGAGATGGACGGCGAGATGCACGAGATGCTGTGTCAGGGCTTCGAAGCCATAAACATCAATGAGGTCGCGCCCGAAGCTGTCTTTTCGCCTGAGTTTGAGAAGGTCGGAACTTCTATCTCTTCATACAAGCAAGCTGTCGAAGTGGTTAAAGTTGGTAATACCCAAGGCTGGGGCAAATTTGTGGAGCCAGTCATCAAAGAAGACAAGTTTGGATTGGGGTATGCTCCGGGATCTCAGAAGAATGAAACCGGTACTCTCTCCAGTGGGGGTTTGGTTTCTCCCCACATCATCAATGCTGCAGATGAAGATAAGGCTGACAGCGACTGTGACTTAGATAGCTGGATTCGCCCGTGTGTCCCGGGAGAAAAGCTCGACAATTGGTCGTCTGAAAAAACCGTCCGGTTTACTCTACTGAAAGAGTGATTTTTATTGTTTTCCTTTATTACATGCATAATAAAGTCTTACACTTTGCCCAAGGTGTAACGGCTCATTTGTAGGGCCATCCATTTAGTTACATTTCGCAATTATTTTTATCATCAATAAAGGACGGCTTTTGCAAACAATTTTGTGTTCTCTTTCTTTCAGTTTTTTCTACTTTTACAAAAAAAATGGCAATGTTTCTTTTTTCGTTTTTTCTTTCTTTCCAAAAAAAAATCTCTCATTCTAAGGTAAAGCATGATCCTACATCATGCAGAGTTGACCACCCGGATCTCACTACTAACGACACTGCTATGGCCAAGTATGACTTCGACAATCCTATCTATTAAGCCGAAGAAGGGGTTGAGGAAGATTGTGAATTGCCTGAAGGGTTAGCCAGATTGTTGAAACAGGAGGACCGAGCTATTACACCTTATCATGAGGTGATTGAGACCGTCAACATCGGTACCGCAGACGATAAGAAAGAGATCAAGATCGGGGCAAGTCTACAGGCCGAGAGGAAAGACCGTTGATCATGTACTTGACTGTGTTATAAAGGTCAATGGGTTGTGTGCTCGGTCAGCATGACGAGTCAGGTCGAAAAGAGCATGCAATATACTACCTTAGCAAAAGTTTACCGACTGTGAACAAAGATACTCATTGCTTGAGAAAACTTGCCGCGCTTTGGCATGGGCTGCTCGCCGACTAAGACAGTATATGTTGACTCACACGACTCTATTGATATCAAAAATGGATCCAGTCAAGTATATTTCTGAAAATCCAGCACTTAACGGAAAGGTTACTAGGTGACAAATGATACTGACAGAGTATGACATCCAATACACTTCACAAAAAGACATCAAGGGAAGTGTCTTGTCAGACTATCTTGCAGAGCAACCGATTGATGATTACCAACCTATGAGGTTTGACTTTCCTGATGAGGACATCATGTTTCTCAAATCGAAAAATTGAGAGGAACCACTCCCGGAGGAGGGGCCTGACCCTGAATCCAAATGGATTATGATGTTTGATGGGGCGGTCCACGTCAATGGTCGCGGAGTTGGTGTAGTGTTGATCACACCGGAAGGGGGTTCATATGCCATTTGATGCCAGAATAACTTTTCCCTACACCAACAATGAAGCCGAATACGAAGCTTGTATCCTAAGACTTGAGGAAGCCGTCAATATACAGATTAAAACCCTGGATGTATACGGGGATTCAGCTTTGGTCATCAATCAAACCAACGGGAAATGGTATACACCTCAGCCTCATCTGGCTCCTTACAGAGACTACACGAGAAGATTGTTGACTTTCTTTTGAAGAAAACCAATTTGCTGATGCTTTCTTTACCTTGTCTTCGATGATTAAGGTGCTATGCTGGAACTACGTACCCAGAATTGACGTATCTCGGTCAGAGACGAATGAAGAAAGCATTTGGTCAGAAAGTGCGCCCTCGGGGGTATCAAGTCGGTGAATTGGTACTCAAAAGATTTCTTCCTCCCAACACAGATCACAGGGGCAAATGGACACCGAACTATGAGGGTCCATACATGGTTAAAAGGATTTTCTATGGCGGAGCTTTGATGCTAACAACCATGGATGGCGAAGGATTCCCGTCCCCTATTAACTCAGACGCAGTTAAAAAAAATACTTCGCATAAAATAGACCCGCTGGACGATAAAAAGAATAGTCCAGGCAAAAAAGGGCATCCCGACGAACCAAAAAAAAAAGAATAAAGAGGTTCGGGCAAAAATTAGGGATATAAAAAAAGAGTACACCCGGTGAGTCGA
The DNA here is from genome assembly GCF_024323335.1 of Lathyrus oleraceus. NCBI lineage: Eukaryota > Viridiplantae > Streptophyta > Magnoliopsida > Fabales > Fabaceae > Lathyrus > Lathyrus oleraceus. The sequence continues at coordinate 518,687,639 of NC_066584.1, forward strand.
AAACCCAAAAGAGCGGCTCAGGCAAAAATGGGTATCCCGGTGGATTGAAAACCCGAAAAGGGGGCGATCCAGGCAAAAGTTAGGGAATAAGCGAATGACTGTGATCTGAGTTCATCAGTGTTATATCACCGTTTCATTCAATCCGGCAATCTTCGAAGGTTAAAGATCGACTAATCATCCACTTCAGAAAGCAAGATGAGCAGAGCGTCTTGAGGACATATGAGCCATAGCATAGTCGAAACTCAGTGGGACCCCGTATCCCCATTGCCATTAGGATAGTTCTCTTTTTTAGCGATCACCTCTTTTCAGGGATCAGCTTCCTGATACCCTCGCCTATTCCTGGCACAAATTTTCTCCCCAGTAAGAGTCGAATAATTCAGTTAAAGAGCCTCTTTATTTTTCATTTATCAGTTTGTTTGCAAAAATGTCCGAATTTTTGATAAAACATATTGCATATGAACATAATGGTGGCTTTTGCAGATGATTTGCACAGGAAAACATTTAAAATTGCTTTGAATGTGCTTAATCCCGGACGGTGAATTCAAACCGAGTAATTCCCCCGAGGCATACGTGTATTTTTGGTTGCAGGTCACAGGAACCGGATGCCAAGTCATGAATCCTCATCCCCAAGCGGTTGACAAAGTCTCTCCTCAGCAGAGCATATTCCCTAGCAGAGTTGACAGTATCCAGACTATATATCCCCAGCGGAGTTGATAGTGTCAGACTGTATCTTCCTAGCAACAACGGAGTGGTTGCATAACCAACAGATGAGAGGGTGGTGTTCCCAGTGTTCATCTCATTCCCCAGCAGATTATTTTTAACAGATTTGTTAATCCCCAGCTTGAGGGCGATTAGCAAGTTCATATCCCCAGCAAAGGTCGTTTCCTACGACATTTCCCCAGGAAGTGTTTTCCCCACAGACTCTCCTCACAGAGCCTCGCCGAACAAAGTTTCCATAGTTGATACTCCCCCCGCAAGGTCAACTTTTCAAGCGGCCAATTTATTTTTGGTGGCTCATTGGTCCCAGCAGACGGATCATTCCCCACAGAGCATTCAAGGATTGATACAGCGATCTGTTCCCTACCGGAGTTTGCTTCCCCATGCAGATTTCTTTTTATACCATGCATAACATTTGCATTTGCATGCATATCATATCAAGCACACACATAAGCTGATAAACAGGTTCTTCCAAGCAGACTGAAGAATTACTTTACAACCAAGGTCATGAGATCCAGCCAGAGGATCAAGCGTGAGTGATCCAGCCTGAGGGTCGTTTTGAAGATTCAGCCTGAGAATCGTTTTCCAGTGATCCAGCCTGAGGGTCATTTCGAAGATACAGCCTGAGAATCGTTTTCCAGTGATCCGGCCTGAGGTTCATTTTGAAGATTCAGCCTGAGAATCGTGTTCCAGTGATCCAGCCTGAGGGTCATTTCGAAGATTCAGCCTGAGAATCGTGTTCCAGTAAGCCAGCCTAAGGCTCAATTTGAAGATTCCCCAGTGAAGTCGCCTACAAGCTTTATTTCCCCAGCAAGCCCAAGTCTAATTGAGGAGTCGTTACAATATGTTCTAGCCCGAAGAATATGTACGAAGCCCAAAAGTGGAATATTCTCGAAGCTGCATATCTAATATGAAGGTTGGGTGTAGATTTCAAAAGAGGGTCAACCAGCGGATGCCTCAGATGCGGGATCCTAATGATGGGAATTTATCATCAAAACAATCCAGATCTAGCCAGAAGATCGAAATAGATTCAGCCAGAGAATCGAAACAAAGGAGATCTAGCCAGAAGATCGAAGAAGATCTAGCCAGAAGATCGAAGTCAGGTCTAGCCCGAAGACCGGAAATAGATTCAGCCAGAGAATCGAAACAATTCAGATCTAGCCAAAAGATCGAAGTAGATTCAGCCAGAGAATCAAAGGAAATAGATTCAGCCAGAGAATCGAAACGAAGGAGATCTAGCCAGAAGATCGAAGAAGATCTAGCCAGAAGATCAAAATCGTATCCAGCCCGAGGATCAAAATTAATATCCAACCAGAGGACTAAATTGAGTATAGGTTCAGCCAGAGGATTGAAACTCCAGATTAAACCAGAAGACTGATTTAGATCCAGCCAGAGGATCGGAAGAAAAATAAACAGCGCGGTGTATTTCCGCGTTTTTGTGGTGTTCTCGGAGCGCAAATTTTCGGTCTGTCTTTGGTATTCAATCAAAGCTCACCCCGTTTGTCTGATAAGCTGTCCGCTTTCATCCTACTCGGGTTAGCTGATGATTGAATAGGGGCAGCTGTAACACCCCAAAATTTGCCCTCCTCATTCATGCATTCATTTAGCATTTCATATTGCATTTCATCATGTCAATCAGAATTAGATCCAAGAAACTTAAAAAAAAAAAAAAAAAAAAAAAAAAAGAAGAAAAACGAAAAATAAAACAAAAATAAATAAATAAATAATTTTTTTACAAAATAAATAAATATATATATATATATATATATATATATATATATATAATAGAAAAACTTGGACTTGGACCTCTCTCATTTGAGCCCACAAAGCCATGAAAATCAGGTTATAAAAGAGGGAGATCAGACAGAAAAAGGAAGGGAAGCAAAATACTCTGAGGTTTCCTTTAAACAAAACCCTTGACAAAACCTGGAGAGAAACCTGACAGAGAACTCAGAGCAACCCCCAGGAAGCTCTGAAAAATTCAATCTGACTCACACACTTTCATCTCACGCAAACCCTAACATTGCCTTGCAAAACCCAGCCGTGCCATTTGATTTCAACCGGTCTCTCCCATCAGGTTTGCCTCATTCCCATAATTTTATGCTCTTAATTTGGATCATTTGAATGTATGAGGTATGATGGATGAATTTCATTATGTTTTTGCCCACGGGTTTAATTATGCATGAATGGGTGAAACCTATGCCTTGAATGTTTAATCACATGATTTCTGAAATGTATGCCACAGGGTTTGAGGTTTCTGAAACCATACTGTTATCCATGAAAAAAATGCTTATCGTGTTTCACTAACCCTTTTGTTGAGTTTTTGTGAGGGCTCACAGACTCTTGCAGAGATGGTTTGCGTGGTTTTCCCACTTTATTTGTGGGATACCCCTGGAGGTTCATTCCGATTACCTGTACTGACTCACCTTTCTTTTACGGCATTAGCTTGGGAGATCCCTGGGTTTCTTACTCCTTTAATTGTTGTTACTTCGGATCTTTATCCGTGTGGTACTTTTACCTCTTTTACGCATTTTATCGCTTTCTTAGCTGGAAGACCTCGATAGGAGGCATTTGTTTTCTTTTGTTTATTTACTTTTGAGCCCCCTTGTTGGCACATTTACTTTATACATGTTTGTTTTGTATGTGTTCGTATCCCTGCAGGTAGCGTGGTTCCTTCGTCAAGGACTGCCTTTTTGCCCTTGAGTATCCCAAACCCTAAAATCCAAAGCAACACGTTAACTCCTTCTACTACAGGCGAGTAAGTCTCCAAAGGTCGAGCATCCGGTAGATTGCGTAGTGACGTTGTTCGTCCAAAACCCAATCCATAACCCCATAGTTAGCCGAACTACGTTTTACTCTGATTCTCAGGCCAGATGAGATACGTAGGCATAAGACGCGATGTCTTAGCGAGCACAATTACCCTTAACCCCTAGGTAGCCGAGCTACGAAGACTCTGATTCTCATATTCAGATGAGATACGTATGCAGTGGATGCGACATCCGCGCGAGTCATTTTCATTTAACCCCCTTTTTTTAGTAAATAACACATTAGATAAACTCACACCCTTTAAACAAGAACTACAAAAGTGGATCCCGTAGAGTACTACGGATGCGTAGGGGTGCTAATACCTTCCCTTCGCATAACCGACTCCCGAACCCAAGATTTGGTTGCGAGACCCCGTCTTGTCCTTTCCTTTTTCAGGTTTACTTCGAGCGTTTCCTTTCCCTCCTTTGGGATGAATAACACACGGTGGCGACTCTTCTGTCATTTTCTTTCGCCGGTTGTTTTTTCGCGCACTGTATTTTTCAGGTTGCTACAAGTATGCCCAAATCTTAACAAACCCCATGGTTTAGAGAGAATGGAATGTCGCTCTATTAAGAGGAGGAGTGCTGATGCATCCTTTAAATAGACCAGACCGTGCTTAGGAATTAACGGTAGGAATAAATGCTTGGTCAAAATTCATTAATATTTGTTGAGAAACAGTCAGAGAATCACCAACAAAATCTCAGACTATCTTTGAATACCTTTTATAGCTCTTGACTATTTCTTTTCCGAAACAACAGTTCCAATGCATGGAGACTATTCCATATATGCAGTCAGACACGTTGCACGCAATGTCTTAACATTCAACGCGGCTTTTGCCTGCATTCTTCATGTATTATCATTTCCTAAGACCACTTTCGTGCCTCCAGTGGTAGCTTGACATATGGCACCACTACAGCCAAACTCACAAACATCAGTAGGTGGTTACTCCCCCTGTACCGCACAACTGTAACACTCAGGCTTATTCTACTACACCACACCCATATTTCCTAATAACTGTGAGTTTCAGAAGAAACTAACAATATTGTCCAAGGCAATGTCATGACATCCGGTCAGACATTCTTATGCTCACTCGGCCTTGACACACACCACATCATCCCAATTACCAACAAGGGTCCATACCTTGTTATCTGAGAGCACATAGACCACAGGCTTGATGATTACTTGTAGCGCAAAGACAGAACTCCCCCTGTCATGAACAACCAACTCTCCTCTTGAAACTTGGAGATTACACATGAACATATCCAACATCCCAAAGTTGGACCTTCACGTACTTCCTGATTCAAAGAGAACTCAGACCACTTGATGAATGGAGAACATAAGACGCATCTTCATGTCTTCAAGAGCACTCCCTCTGTTCAACCTTCTTGGCTGAACACATCCACACTCTGTGTCAATCTCTCTTCTAACCAGAACAGAAAGTCACTTCACAAAATGTTCTAACATTAGTTAGGACATCCTTCACAACGGACACCATCTGATAATATTCAGATATCACTGAGTCACCCGCTTGATCCAAAAGAACCCAGACACAAATTTGGACATATACATTATCATCCCATTACAAGAGATAATCTTCCATAGATAGCTCAGAACTCCCACCACAAGCTTCAAGAGATGAATAGACAACACCTCCCTTTGTCTTCAACTTACTACTTTTATGCACAAAAGTAATTTGTCTCAAACTTTCCTTAAGAATAATCAGCTGCCATATGTTGATTATCTTGATTCTTCGAACTCACTTCTGAGATGGACCAAATGCCACTGGTTGATTACCTCCTCCATGACTCCTCATATGAAAAAGTCAACTGCCACTTTTTGACCTCTCCACGTTTATCAGACTTCTCCCAAAGATATTCTGACCTTACAAGTGAGACTTGAACTTCAAGCTACATGTTAAACAAAACTTAGATTCTCTAAGACACGAACATGTAACATCTTCTCCATCCAGCAACTCCAAAGAACTGCAATGAGAACGATCTTTTTGAAGTACCCAATCTACAACTCTGTAGCCCCTTCTATCTTAAGTTGATGTGCCACTTCACCAACTAAGAATCTGATGTTGAACCAAATGTCACAACATTGTGTTTTGACATCTAGCTGTTGAATTCAGCTCCTTCTTCTGCCACTTGAAAAAAAACTTCCTCCCTACACAGAACAAGAGTTCAACGCTCTCATAGACTTGATTGTGGAACCAAGTTTGAGTAAACAACCTACATCCTGCAGGTTTGCAGTTAAGTCATCCAAGCTCACACCTTGATAAATCTCTGCTTCTTCTCCAAAGACATCAGACACTCTGATGCATGAGTCTTCAGAAGGGCTAGTTAGAGACTAACCCTTCAGCTATACCAAGGATTCCACTTCCTAAAGTAGGGTTGTTCCCATGATGTCAAGAATGCTGCCACTTGTTCTTAACTCCACAATGTGCATTAGCCAATGCACTTCCTTACCTAGATCAGAAATAAACTGATCCAAGTAACCACCATCAAGACTATGATGTCTTCTTCTTCTTGTACACACCAAGGCTGAACATGTTTCTTGCCAGGAAACCTTTTCAGAGATCATATGCTTTTGCTGCCACCAAAGTGATAGATCATAAACCAAAGTACTATCCTTCCTGTGATTCTGCACAGGGTCTTGAGGAAGAGATGTTCCACCATCTATAAGCATATCAGTTATCTTGAGCTCCAAGGATAATCAATTAAATGCTTGTACTTGGCACAAGTAGGCATTGATCTTAAATCCTTTCCCAATTATCCTTTCAGATACTTCCACCATAAGAATACTTTGAAAATACTCTTCATGTGTCAACATCTTCTGCTTGCAAGCACCTCAACCGTTTTGAGAATCTTTCCAGATTATATTCACCCTTAGGAATAAGAGAGATGAATCCTTCCTTGCAAATGTGTCACACAACAACCAGAACCCATGTGACACAGTTCAACCGCCAACCAGACCCTAGGCTGACCAAACGTGAGGTGGTTAACCAAAACTCCCCCTCAAATTAACAATCATGGAAACTCCACACCAATCTCCATGTATTGTACACCGATGTCTCAACATGACATACACCATCCCTACTAGTGGCAACTAACTCTATGAGTTATACCTATACATACTCCAGTCACACCAATCAGACTCCAGCTGACCATAAGTACTAGTGAAAACAAAACAACACCAGTTAATATTAGATATGCATTGCCAGAGCATACTACCTCAACCAACCTCTGAATCTTCATATTCTCACTCCTTGAAAGAACTGCCACTTCTAAGCGTGGTGTTTGAATAACAAGATTCATGGTCCCAATCCTCTTAAATGAAATAGCAGTCAGGTTACCCCATTATTGACTTCTAACATCCAGGGGACTTGTCTTCCAACACAACATAGTACTTCAGGGAACAACTATCCAACCCTGATCAATCTACAGGAATAAGACAAACAGTAGCAGTTGCATAATGTCACATCTCAACCAGCTCCACTTCTAGAGATCAGACTTCTAAAAGTGACCTTCTTGAGCATACACACAGTTGACCCTACCCTTGTCAACTTAGCACACACAGATGTCTCCTCTTCCAGGTCAGGAGTAGGTTCCAAACAAAAGTATCCCTTTGTTTGACACCTAAAAACATCTGCTCTTCAACCAGTAGGTGCATACTTGTTGAACAGCATGTTCTAACATCACATAGAACATTAGTTCCACCTCCTTGGAACAAACCCTCCTTGAAAGTCTTCAAGGTCTTCATATGCACTACCCAAGAGAGTAAAAGAATCAGTGATCAGGTGATTCTTACCATGATGAGTGGACTTGAGGAAACTCAAGTATCTTTGACATCTTCAATAGATTATGATGAAATCTTGACTACAGCAGCCTTTCATCCACATGAGGGGAAACTACATCAGAGTTTTAGTTTTGCCAGGTATTATGCAGCGGAAATCATAATACAACTCAACCTATGAACACACACTTCACCAGATCATCCTCCAAGAACATACCAAGTTTGAATATGATTCAATACTAACACAGTTGTCCCACACAAAGCCAATTGCCAACCTCCAGAGACAGGTACACACAGTTCCTGTCATGAATAATCCATCCACCTACTTCAAGGGACCATTCAGGGAAATCACAGAACCTTCCACATGTTCCAGCATCAGTACTAACATAACTCCTTGCACGATACCAGAAAGTATCACCCATGGATCTCATCCAGAAACAGAACAGGATGCCTGCTCTGATACCAATTGAAATTCTGGCGTAGTCAGAGTTCAGATGTTCTACTCCAAGTCATGACATCTGATCCAACATTGTTACTAATACAGCAAGACAGTTATACAAATTAAAACCCAGTACTAATCTACACACATTCACCGATGTCACGACATCTACTACTATATCACCATAGAATGGAAGAACACCCAGTTCTGTCCATCTGGTACAAGGACACAGTAGAGATCAAACATAGCACTAACTTCTGTTGAGCCTGCACAGTTATCAGCATGATGTCTCAATAGTGATTTGGACATCACCTGTTACAGTATTACAGTTTGCTGGCCTTGTACTTGTATTTCCTAAAATAAAGGTTAAACACGTTAATCTAATTTCCACATATTAGGGTGCTAACAAATAGGCTATTTGTTAGGTTCATTAATTGTAGCTCAGTTGTTAGTTTCCTGGATTTCAGCTCAGCTGTTGGATTGCTGAAGAATAGCCTGAGAAAAATATTGAAACAGAAAAACTAACCTTCCTACAATTTAGCATATGCTGTCAGGAATGGATGTCACAACATTCATTTTGGACGTCCAGAACATAGACCATATGCTAAGTCTGTTATTTTTCTGAAAACAGACTGTACAAAATGATGTACTGTATAAGACCAACCAGTCTATATTTCAATATCAGCTTACAGTAATAAATGTCAAAACATCCAGTTTGACATTTACAGAATGTGCCTTATGCCAGGTCTGTTATCCTCTTGAAGAACAGACTGAGATACATACTGAACTGTAGCAGAAGACCAACCTGCCTTATTATTCAGTATATGCTGACAATGGTGAATGTCATAACATCCAGTTTGACATTCAAACAGTATGCTATGTACCAGGTCTGTTATTCTCTTGATAAACAGACTGAAATACATGCTGAGTTATAACAGACAGAATTATAACGTGCAGAAGGAAAACAAACACAGGAAATTGTTAACCCAGTTCGGTGCAACATCACCTACTCTGGGGGCATACCAAGCCAGGAAGAAGATCCACTATCAGTAGTATTAATTCAGAGTTAAACTCTCTCGTTTACAACTCTTCACTTAATCCCTACCCAATGCAATTTATACCTAGGAACTCCTAGATAGAAACCACCAGTTTCCATTTCTATCACTACAATTTCAAAGTAATGCTAAACAAGTTGAACTTGCTTCACAACTTAGTTCAAGACCATGACAACTCTTACCTACAGACTTTGAGTTACAAAATAATCTCAGCTTTGAGCACTGAGAAACACATGGTAATCTTCCCACAGGTTGGGAGGTTTACCTCACACACACCCCTAATTTTTACATTGTTTGAGGCTCACTTCACCTAGGTTACAATCTTCTATTTATAACCTAAACACCCAACTGGATTTGGGCCTTAGAAATCGCAACAAGCTTCTCCTTTGCTATTACAAAGTCAGCAGAAAACTCCTGCTATAATCAAGGTCTTCAATCTTTTAGTTCCTAAAATATCTCCATATATATCTCCATATTTAGAAACTGTATATTCTGATTGAGTCTTTAAGACCTCCACAAGGAAGTTAGGATATTCACCAAATATCCTCACTAGTCCCAGAATATATGCCTGAATTAACTAATTCAGTTTTCTACGCATGTGTGATGTCACAGTCACGATGTCGTGACATCGTACATGACATGTTGGTCCAGATGTTGAACTTCTTCAACCCAACATATTAAAACAACAGAGATGATTACATTATTTGTTTTACAAAATTAATGTCAATCCTAAGGTATTAACAATTTGTTTGAATTTTCTAGTGTCTGGTTGGTTGATCTGGAGGCAATTTAGATGGTATCTATATTGTTCGGGATGATTATATCTGGCTTAAGAGACTTGAATTTATTCATAATACAACAGAAACTCTTGGAAGTGGGTGTGGCATATATCTGCTCATAAAAAGGTGAAATTCTTCTTTTGAGCGGCTTTACATAAATCATTTCCTACGAGATCGATGTTGTGTCATCATGGTATGCTACAGGCGAATCTCTATTCTATATGCAATCATGACACTAAGGTGAATCTACACTACTTGAGACTGTGAATTCACTACTCGCTTTTGGAAATCTATTGGTTTCTTGGATCCATTATTCTTCTAAGGGGATAGTTTATATGATTGGATTAGACATGGCATTGATGATGACTCTATCTTTTTGGCTGCTTGTTGATTGTTATGACGCACTAAAAACAAATTGTATCTTGCAAATGAAGTGGCATCTTTCTGTACTTTGAAACTCATCACAGTTAATTATGCTAATTTATTAGCTAAATGTTTTCTCAAGCATAAATGTCTCATCCAACGAGAACAATCATGTGGAATGCATACAAAGATAGTAATATGATTTTGAATTTTGATGGCAATAGCCTCAGTAATCTCGGCGTCTCGTATTTTGTTGGATTGATTTGAAATGATGATGGTGCTTTGGTTCACAATTTTGTGGGTAATTGATTTGAAATGATGATGGTGCTTTGGTTCACAATTTTGTGGGTAATATTAGTTATTCCAACATCCTTCATGTTGAGTTGATGGTGTTATATCATGATTTGTATAGGGTCTGAGAACTTAGCATCAAAGACATAATGTGTTACTCTAACTCTAACTCTGCTATCAAACTAATCTCAAAGACCGTTAATATTTGACATCACTATGTTGCGAATCTTCACAACATTAAAGAGCTCCTCTTCAGGAAATGACACGTTCAAATATTACACACTCTTACGGAAGAAAATATTTGTGCTAACTGTCTAACAAAACATGAGACCGATAATGATGCGCCGAATAAGTTTTTTTTTTGCATAATCTCCTATTTAAATTATCACTCTCTTGCTAATTGATATTTAGTCGAATTTCCTATTCTTTTTCACTTTTACCAATATATAATTTTTTTTTTAAACAAATTTTAAAAAATAATAATTTTTTTTATTGAAAGTGTCATTAAATCCAAAAAAAATCAATAAACTTAATTGTTAATAATACATGTTTTAAAGAGCAATTCTTATTTGTCAAAAAAAAAAAGAGTAATTCTTATAATCCTCAATAATATTTATTATTATTATTATTATTATCTTTTAAATGGGTCTGTTTTTATGTCTCCAGAATTTTTTTTATTTATATAGATTAATCATTTAACTTACAAAAATAGTCATAATCACAATAAGAGTAGGAAGAGTTTGAAATTGAGTAATAAGCAAATGCTAATAAAACAAAATAAGTCTATAATTAACCTCATACACAAAGGGGGCAAATGATCCAAATTGGAAAGGATCCTGGTAAAAATGATCCAAATTGGAAATGATCCAAATCATTCATGTAGCAATACAGCTAAACATGAGAACTCAAGAACCAAAAGTGGTCCTTCAAATGACTTTAACATGCTAAAAAGAAAAGTCATTATTTGATTTTCCCTTTATCATTCATTATGAAAGAGACTCACGTTTAGATTATTCCATTCCAAACACAGTGTCCAATCCTTGTCTCTTCCTACCTTTTTCACCCCACTATCCCTACCGAGCTTCCTTATACAAACCATTATCCATCTAATTTATCTTTAAAGTTACCTAACCAAATTTGTGTTTGAAATTAAAATCATAAGAACGTGATTTATTATTTTTCCTTAAATTCAACCACTCTATCAATAATTTGATGTTCTATTTAAACTTTAATTCAGAGACTTGTTGTTACACGGCATTGACTATTATGAATAAGAGAGGTGTACATTGGCTCACATGGAAACCAGTTAAGACACACATTCTATGAAACTTCTGACTCATGGCTACATTTTTTATAAACTATAGTATATAATTTAAATGACGCATTCATTGCCAGCTTATTATTAGCATTAACGACAGTAATAAACAAATAGACCTGATGTAATGTAACAACAACAAAATTACATCACTTCTTTCAGAATAACCTGTTTAATTATTAATTCATAGAAAAATTTATTTAAAAAAAAAAAAAAAGCATAAATGAATCATAGAAAAATATTTGTTCAAACATTATACTATAGAGAAATGTGCATGATTTCCTTTCCTCCACCACTTGGTCAGTGGGGGCTGTTTTTTAATTTGAAAAAGCATAGTTGTATAATAAAATTATCTAACAGAAATAAAGAACCAATAATGTGCACGTTTCATTCATTTATTGACATCATAATTCAAATGTTAGAACCGACAATGATCAGTTGCTAAAAACAATGCACTCAGCAAACATTACTAGAAAATTCATTCATGAAGCTACAATACATATATCAGATACAGCAACGCAGGTTTGAATATGTGAGATTTCACTTATTTCTTTTAAAGAGTGAAATTTCAGCTAGTAAATTACTTGACTCCTCTAGAGACTAAAACATTACTAAAGTTAAAGGCCGAAGAAAAAAATAATAATTATTTCGTTCAGGAGAGATTTAATTAATCTGTGAAATAAAGTTTTTCTGGTTATTGTTTCTAACTTTTTCTCCCTCTAAAGTTTGTGAGCCTCGAATAACCTGTAAATGATGCAACGTGCACTTTGAACTCATGCATGTGTTGACAAGAATCACATGTTAATAATCATTATTATTGAGAGAAATCACATGGCTCAGAAAATTAAAAAAATTAAAGTGAAAGTGAAAGTAATATAGCATAGCAGGTGAACTAAAGTGAAAACCAATTTGTATTCTTCTCGTATTAGCAACTTCCCTTGGCCATGGCCATGGCCATGACCATTATACGTATTTAGATGAATTAAGGTGCAGAAGTGTGTAATGTATATTTCAAATTTCTAGGGATACATTTGAAATAAAATAAACTATGATTTTAGATTATGATGACGATCTATATCATACCTAACGACCACGTGTACCTGTAGGAAATTAAGGCATATTTGGGTTATTCTGTAACACAAAGTGCCAAATGCTTTGTGTTCAAAACGTACAGAAAGAAATAAAGAAAAGTCAAATATCATCTTCACCTTATTATTAAACAAACACAAATGATTTGATCTAAAGCTTGTAATAGCTGCCAGCCATTAAGGACTTAAACAAAAATAATTAATCTTTAATGCAAAATAGAGTATTCACTTTCCCTTTATGCTAAAACAATTGAAAAGAAAAAAAAAACTAAAGAGAAATAAAGCATTTTGGAGGTACTTTTTTGTCAAGATAGGCAACTCAGCAGAGAATGATAAAAGAATAGTAAGTTATGGTAATTAGTTTGTGTTGGATACTATACTAAGAAGAAGTAGAAATGGTGATTAATATTTCAATTATTAGTAGTAGTAGTTGGAATTTGATGGTGACTGGTTCTATTGTATGGCCATTTGGAGGAAAAGAAATTGGAGAGAGAGAGAGTGTGTAAAACAGTAGTTAGAAAAGTCATAAGGCCAGCTGGAGGGAAACTTAGTTTAAGGCATTAAAATCTAAAAGAAACCAAATGAATATTTTGAAATGGTCCCTTATGACAGCTCCCCTTTAACGACTCATTACTCTCACTATAAGTATAGCTATTTTATGTAAGCTTTCATCAGTCATCACTAACACAAAACCTTCCCCTCCTCTTTCTCTATCTCTCTTTTCAGCTTTTCTAAATAGTGGTGAGGATACTCTCAGAAGCATTGGCCAGCTTTTGCCTATTGCCCATGACTGCTAGGGGCAGTGACCCCATAAGGGGTCGGTTTCGGCCGGAAATGGCCATGGCATTGGCCATTGTTCTGATTTCTACTACTGTGGTTTCTGTTGCTGCTGATGGTTACCCATACAGTTCTCCTCCACCACCAACTTATGAGTACAAGTCACCTCCACCATCAACTCCTTCACCACCACCTCCTTATGAGTACAAGTCACCCCCTCCACCACCCATTGAACCTCCTTATGAGTACAAGTCACCCCCTCCACCACCCATTGAACATAAGGCTCCACCATATGAGTACAAGTCACCTCCACCACCATCTGCCTCACCCCCACCTCCTTATGAGTACAAGTCTCCTCCACCACCTTCTTCATCACCTCCACCTCCTTACTACTATAAATCTCCACCACCACCCTCTCCCTCACCTCCACCACCTTACTACTACAAATCTCCTCCACCACCCTCTCCTTCCCCTCCTCCACCTTACTATTACAAGTCTCCCCCACCACCATCACCTGTTTACAAATACAATTCACCACCTCCACCATCACCAACTTATGTGTACAAATCTCCTCCTCCTCCAACACCAGTTTATAAATATAAATCACCACCTCCACCATCACCAACATATGTGTACAAGTCTCCTCCTCCTCCAACACCAGTTTACAAGTATAAGTCACCACCTCCACCATCACCAACATATGTGTACAAGTCTCCTCCTCCTCCAACACCAGTTTACAAGTATAAGTCACCACCTCCACCATCACCAACATATGTGTACAAGTCTCCTCCTCCTCCAACACCGGTATACAAACCTCCATACTACTACAATTCACCTCCTCCTCCAACACCAGTTTACAAATACAAATCACCACCTCCTCCATCACCAACTTACGTGTACAAGTCTCCTCCTCCACCAACACCAGTATACAAACCCCCATACTACTATAACTCACCTCCTCCTCCAACACCAGTTTACAAGTATAATTCACCACCTCCACCATCACCAACTTACGTGTACAAGTCTCCTCCTCCTCCCGCACCAGTTTATAAGTACAACTCACCACCTCCTCCAACACCAGTATACAAATACAACTCACCACCTCCTCCATCACCAGTTTACAAGTACAACTCACCACCTCCTCCATCACCAGTTTACGTCTACAAGTCACCACCCCCACCAACACCTGTATACAAACCCCCATACTACTACAACTCACCTCCTCCTCCAACACCAGTGTACAAGTACAATTCACCACCTCCACCGTCACCAACTTACGTGTACAAGTCACCACCCCCACCATCACCTGTATACAAACCCCCATACTACTACAACTCACCTCCTCCTCCAACACCAGTGTACAAGTACAATTCACCTCCTCCTCCAACACCGGTGTACAAATATAATTCACCTCCTCCTCCAACTTACTACTACAATTCGCCACCACCTCCGGTAAAATCTCCTCCTCCACCAACACCTTACTACTACCAATCTCCACCACCACCCAAGTACACTCCACCTCCATACTACTATAGCTCTCCTCCTCCCCCTGTTGTGTATCCCCCACATCCATATCACCACTCATTGATTGTGAAGGTAGTGGGTAAAGTCTACAGCTACAAGTGCTATAACTGGGAGTATCCTGAAAAGTCTCATGACAAGAAACACCTCAAAGGTATATTACATTCACTTCTTAATCCTTATATTTTAATCTCTCTTATCGACATCAATATTTTTTTATAGTCAAATTCTTGCTGGTTAGTTTTACATTTTTAGATGAGTTTCATACGCTCTTTATATTAAGTTTAGTTATTCATTTTTCAATCAACTACTACAAAGTATTTTATCTTCTGCATGTACCCTTTACAAATGAGAACTTACATATATTAATAAAAACTAACTTTTTTTCACTCATTAAAGTAAAACAACTTAATTCCTAAATAACATGCAAATTTTGCTTAGTTCCGACTGCAAGATGTAATAAAGGAAATCAATATGATAGATAATATGACTCGATATTTGGAATTGGATAATGCTACATAATTACTATGATCTACAACACGGATAGCTAAACTTTACCTTTTAGTAAAACCTTGTAATGTTTAATTCTGTCATTACTTATATTTGACTTTACTGTGAGGCTTACGAATTTCAACTGATTATGGGATAGGTGCTGTTGTTGAGGTCAAATGCAAAGCTGGAAGGAACATCATCAAGGCGTACGGTAAAACTAAGAACAATGGAAAGTACGCCATCACAATTCCAAACTTTAACTATGTGAAATATGGTCCCACAGTGTGCAAAGCCAAACTACATGCTCCACCTAAAGGCTCTCCATTCAACATCCCAACTAAGCTCAATGAGGGAACCGACTTGTGGGTAAAATCTAAAGACAAGTATGAAGTTGTGCTCAAGGCAAAGCCATTCGCCTATGCTTCTAAGAAGCATTATGAAGAATGTGAAAAGCCTAAGCCTTCACCAACTCCTTACTACTACAAGTCACCTCCTCCTCCTACACCAACTTACATATACAAGTCACCACCCCCACCATCACCAACTTATGTGTACAAGTCACCACCTCCACCATCACCTATATACAAACCCCCATATTACTACAACTCACCTCCTCCTCCAACACCAGTTTACAAGTACAATTCACCACCTCCACCATCACCAACTTACGTGTACAAGTCACCACCTCCACCATCACCTGCATACAAACCCCCATACTACTATAACTCACCTCCTCCTCCAACACCGGTTTACAAGTACAACTCACCACCTCCACCGTCACCAACATACGTGTATAAATCACCACCACCACCATCACCTATATACAAACCCCCGTACTACTACAATTCACCTCCTCCTCCAACACCAGTTTACAAGTACAATTCACCACCTCCACCATCACCAACTTATGTGTACAAGTCACCACCCCCACCATCACCGGTATACAAACCCCCGTACTACTACAACTCACCTCCTCCCCCAACACCAGTTTACAAATACAACTCACCTCCTCCACCGTCACCAACATACGTGTACAAGTCACCACCCCCACCATCACCTGTGTACAAACCCCCATACTACTACAACTCACCTCCTCCTCCAACCCCAGTTTACAAGTACAATTCACCACCCCCACCGTCACCAACATATGTCTACAAGTCTCCACCCCCGCCATCACCTGCGTACAAACCCCCATACTATTACAACTCACCTCCTCCACCAACGCCTGTTTATAAGTACAATTCTCCACCTCCACCGTCACCAACTTATGTGTACAAGTCACCACCCCCACCATCACCTGTATACAAACCCCCATACTACTATAACTCGCCTCCTCCTCCAACACCAGTTTACAAATACAGTTCACCTCCTCCTCCAACACCGGTTTATAAGTACAATTCACCTCCTCCACCATCACCAACTTACGTGTACAAGTCACCACCCCCACCATCACCGGTATACAAACCCCCATACTACTACAATTCACCTCCTCCACCATCACCAACTTACAAGTACAATTCACCACCTCCGCCATCACCAACTTATGTGTATAAGTCACCACCTCCACCATCACCAACTTATGTGTATAAGTCACCACCTCCACCATCACCTGTGTACAAACCCCCGTACTACTACAACTCACCTCCTCCTCCAACACCAGTTTACAAGTACAATTCACCTCCTCCACCAACACCAGTTTACAAGTACAATTCACCTCCTCCACCAACACCTATATACAAACCTCCATACTACTACAATTCACCTCCTCCTCCAACCCCAGTTTACAAGTACAACTCACCTCCTCCTCCAACACCGGTTTACAAATACAACTCCCCTCCTCCTCCAACACCGGTTTACAAGTACAACTCCCCTCCTCCTCCAACACCGGTTTACAAGTACAACTCACCTCCTCCTCCAACACCGGTTTACAAATACAACTCACCTCCTCCTCCATCACCGGTTTACAAGTACAACTCACCTCCTCCTCCATCACCTGTTTACAAGTACAACTCACCTCCTCCTCCATCACCGGTTTACAAGTACAACTCCCCTCCTCCTCCAACACCGGTTTACAAATACAACTCCCCTCCTCCTCCATCACCGGTTTACAAGTACAACTCCCCTCCTCCTCCATCACCGGTTTACAAGTACAACTCCCCCCCTCCTCCAACACCGGTTTACAAGTACAACTCCCCTCCTCCTCCAACACCGGTTTACAAGTACAACTCCCCACCTCCTCCAACACCGGTTTACAAGTACAAGTCACCACCTCCACCGTCACCAACTTACGAGTACAAATCTCCTCCTCCTCCAACACCAGTTTACAAGTACAAATCTCCACCTCCACCATCACCTACATATGTGTACAAGTCTCCTCCACCACCAACACCAGTTTACAAGTACAACTCACCACCTCCACCATCCCCATCACATCCCCCTCCATACTATTACAATTCTCCCCCACCGCCATCACCATCCCCACCTCCACCTTACTATTACCAATCCCCACCACCACCATCCTCTTCTCCACCACCTCCTTATTACTATCAAAGTCCTCCTCCCCCGTCTCCCACTCCTCATACTCCCTACTACTACAAATCCCCTCCACCACCAACGTCATCTCCTCCACCTCCTTACCACTATGTGAGTCCTCCCCCACCAACATCATCTCCTCCCCCACCATACCACTACACATCGCCACCTCCTCCCTCCCCGTCTCCTGCTCCCACATACATTTACAAATCACCTCCCCCACCAGTGAAATCGCCTCCCCCACCAGCTTACATTTATGCATCCCCACCACCACCTATCTACAAGTAAGCTCAAAATGCAGCAACACCGTTCCGTATAAATCATGTAAGTTTATAATCTTACATCCATAAATACACATATATTACAACTGCATGTATAAATCTTAGTAATGCAAATTATTCTTTTCAGGTTTTAGTTTTCATCAAGGAATAAATGCTACCTCCATTTGGAACAAAGTGAAACTACCTTCCAGTCTAAGTTCTTTGAATAAAAGTCTGAATCTATTATCTCTACGCAACATTATTTGTTTTTCAGACAAAATTGAGTCTATTTCTTTGGTGGTGATCTTGCACGTCCTGGTCTTGTTGTGCTCAAGTGACATACAAATCAAAAGGAAGCAATATTTGAATGTAAATGTCAAGTGAAAGTCATAAGTACAGTCCACTTTTAGTGATCTCTTTAATTTATTTGTGCATAGATGAATATGGTCGTGTATGATTGCTATTATATTTATTGTGGCAATTTTGTATTTGTGTTTGAAATAAGAGTGCTAGTAACCAAGGAGAACATTAGATTTCTATTCACTACTTAATTTGTGTTTATTTCCAAGAGCATTTGCATGATTGTCGTATTTTCAAATTACTCCAATGGCTCACAGAAACTTCTAAACCACATGGAGAAAGTTGTCTGGTTCCCATTTTTCTCGAACAAAAAAATAGCTCATTTAAATTTTTCCATTATTGACGTGTGAAGAGTTAAATTACTAGCCAGTAGTATAATATGACTATACTCAATCAACTCTGCCCGATTCCTATAAAAATTCAAAACCCTTGGCAGGTGTTTTTCTTAGTTTTAGAGAAAAGTAGGAACGAGATCAAATATTTGAATAATCTGACAGGCTCCCCTTTCAATTTAGCTACATTAATCAACTAATTCCCTCTATTGATAGCGGTTGAAAATGTCAGTGTGAAGATTTTGGTTACATACTCCCAAAAACAATTTGTGTACGTATCAATGTTGTTGTTTTAAAACATGAGTCGACCTCAGGGGAGGTTGGAGGTAGATCTGCCAGTGCAGATAACCTATGTGGTTCAGTCCGAGGGGGAATCTAAAAAGGCAGTCTAATATCCTAGTCAGAACTAGTATCTAGTAATAGTAAAACTAAACTATGAATGAGATGTACCTTAATTTGATTAGAGTCGATCGCTTTTATATAGTTGTTAAATGGGCTCTATAGAGGGCCTTATACTTTGAACTCATATAGGTAGTTTATTTGCACCTGCACTCAAGGAAGACATTTTGCCCCACCAGCAATTATTCTTACCAGCAATATTTTCCTTGTACCATCCAACCAAAGCAGGCACCACTATCTAATTAAACTAAATAAACCTGAGCCCACCACCACCTATTAATAACGACATGACTAATCTATCTCCCTTTATTATCCTCTTATGTAATTTCATTCCATATATGAAAGTTGTTTTCCTTTCTTTGAAATGTTGAAAAGAGGATAGGATCATGCTCAGTTTTAGATACCCAAATTTAACGGATTAAACTTCATGCAAGCTTGTTATAAGTTCCGAAAATAATTAGAAGCTTGGTTTGCAGCGATGAGATGGTAAGCGGGAGGCCTTCGAAGCCTAGTGCCCGAGTTTAAAGGTGAGTATAAAGGTGTCTTAGAAAAGAAAAATTGTTTCAAAATCAAAATAAATATCATTTTCATTTTTTTATGTAGAATTAATTACATGTTCTAATTATTGCCTCTATGTACACTACTAATCTTTATACATTATTTCACTTGGCATTTATGATGGTGAGAACCGCATCAATATCTAATAAAGATTATTTTGTAAAAGTGTAATGTATTTTGACTATAGTATTGCATTTTTTAATCTGTGTTCAAAAAAATTGTAAATGGCACTCGTTTTAAAAGGGAGGGAGTAGTATTTAAAGAATTGGGCATAAATCCATAATGTTCATACTTTTATATTTTAAAAACACAAGATTTGCAAAAACTATGACAAGAGAATTTCCAAAAAATATTTTATGCTTTAATGTTTTATACATTGCTTTATTTTTGAAATAGACTCATTTTAGGCTTTTGATTTGGGACCAAAAAGGAATTGAGTTGGTGAGAAATCGAACTTTTGCAGAAAACTATGACACTATAATAGATCATCATCAGCATGTCCCACTCATTTATTAGGATAGAAATGGATAATGGATTTAGTACTAGAATTTAGTCTCGTTTAAAAAAAAATCCAGCCAAAGAATCCCGGAAGAAGTAGCTAAGTAGTATGAATTGGGACACCAAATGAATTAATATAGGAGGTTAAGGACTAGATCCTACTCCTTAAATCCATCTCCCCCAACAAATTAAACACTAACAATTTGCCTATAAAAAAACCAACCAAATAGAAAGATAAAAAAACAACTAGTCCCATAAAATACTGGATAATCACCGCAGCGCCCTATTGTAATCGTATGACCCGCTGCAAAAACAGCCAAATCAAAACTAACAGAAAAAATGCACAGAATGAACCAGGATTGTGTTAGTAAAAGGAAGGCCTCCCATTGCGAGAATTTAAGCTAGGAAAAGGACCATTAAAACGAGTTGGAAACAGTTATGAAATAGGACAGCAATTGGCCGTTATTGTATTATATGTCATTAAATATGGAAGGAAATTAGGACAGAGGAGGCCATTGGGTTATTTGTCAATATGTTGGTTGAGAAAGACTGAGCTCTCTCATTCTGAAGGTGCCCCTTGCTTTTCATCTCCCTAATTTATACCAATTGATCCACTTCTTTCTGAATTTACCCACAATAATAACTCTAGACTAGGGAAGCAATTTAAAAGAAAAAAGTTCCAAGGTCACGATCTAGAACACATGACACTTTAATTGAAGAAGCATCAATCACAATTGACTACGATTCGCTAAATTATCAAAGATTAGAACACAACTGTAACCTACTGTCATAGTGCATGTGAATGTACGGACAAAAGTGGATTGCACCATCTTTCTAATAGAAAGTTATTTTCTTTGAACCTTTTCACAGAACACATCTTCCCTCCTTACTTTTAAGAATCTTCAAAATCAGGCTGCCAGTGTCAATGGTCATTTCTCTTTTCCCCAAATTTTGATTACTTATTTTTTCATTCTTTCTATTTTTATTTTATTTTTGTATTTTCTCTTTTTACAATTTTTATTGTTTAATTTTAAAATATTATTTATGGAGATAAATTTTGGTACTCGCAAAAAAGGAGTAAATTTCTAAATGTAGATTTAAGAAATTAATTTCATGATTAAAAAATCTAGAAAACTAATGTTACAAGATGACTCTAATCAAAATTTCAATTTCAGGATACTAAATGTGAAAACAATGCAACTGGAATAATTATCAAAGGCTATAGGATGAACCTTGTCTTGTGGAGAGCTTCTACACATTCGTTGGCCCAATGAATTCTTGACTGAAGACAAAAAATCCTCTCTTGCCATGCTTCTCAGGCCATTTGCCATATTTTTGCATCGTCGATATGTTTAAATAATTTTTAATTACTATTTATCAGACAAATAATTAATAACAGAAGTCAAATTAATGATGATATTGAAAGAGAAGAGTATAACCTTTCCAATCACCCCCCACTTAGTTTCATTTGTCAGGTCAAGAATATGCCGATTGCTTGCTTGCTCTGCAAATCAATATGATCAAAAATAAGGTGAAACTCAAGCATTTGTAAACTACGATCAGAACTCCCTCTCTCTATACATATAGGCATATTTAAAATCAAAATAAGCAATATAAAACGTGTTTAGTTGAATATATTTATCAAACATGTTTTTAAATAAACTTGATTTTGTAAAATTGATTAGTTAAAACGATGCTGGGAGGTAAGTGATTTAAAACTGAGTTTGTTATAAAACTTAGTATCACTTGTAGACAAATTGAGTTTTACAGTAAAAAACGATCAATGTTGGTACAAAGTAAAACACATATCAAAAGGAAAATCACTTTTCACATCTCTGTCATCCACCAAACATATACATAAACAATGAATTTAAACCCTTAAAAATTAAAATATAATATGAATTCCAGTGGTGATTGGCGCTGGATTTGGTAGGGAGGACCACGGTTTGATCCCCCGCAACTGCGGTCGGGAGGGGGTTGGAACCAATTGATGTCAGATCTGACCCCTGAACCGGATTAGTCGGTCCAGTGGACCGGATACTGTAGTGTAAACAAAAAAAATATATAATATGAATGAATGATACAAAAGGACTTTCAATCATTGAAACAAACTTGAAAGCTCCACACATGAAATGATATGAACATTAGAAATTACCAGTAAATATGAACAAAACATTTCATTCTAGTCAAGTCAAGTCAAGCATAAATGTGTTATACTACAAATTAGTTCCAACAGCTGAAACCCTAATAGTCTGTGTTGAATCGCATCAACCCAAACATATATATCAGAAAACAGAAAAACCTCAGAGAAATGCATTGTGGAAACGGAAGCACTGGACTAAGTTTACTGCTAGGTTTTCAATCAAACACCTTACAAACGCGATTAAAAAACAAATTAACGCCAAATCGGGAATTCAAATTCGAATGGTTAGGAATAATAATAAATTCGAGAGAGAAAACGGAAGTGATTGATACCTGATTGATTCCACTACGAGGCTTGTGAGAAGGTGAGTGAGAGTTAGTTGTAACGAAATTTGGGAATAGTGCAACAGGAACTGTTTCGAATGTGAGGACCAATTTTGGCGGTAAAAGAAACGCTAACGCGCGTCCCCTCAGAATTCAAACGCCGTGAAACCGCGGTGGCGCTGGAAATATGTACTACTCCCCAACAATCCGTTATACCGTTTTTTTATTAGTGTTTGACTTTGTAAAGAATTGTCAAACTAGTTATTGAGATTATGATTTAAAAGTTTGTCACTATCATAAATTGTCAAACTATTTTTTATATTATTTTTTTTTTCTAAATCGGTTATTCTCTACTCGCAATTGATTATAAGCGTACTTATGAAACCTCTTAATAAGATGAAAGAGACTTTTACTTATTATTATTATTATTATTATTAATAATAATAATAATAATAATAATAATAATAATAATAATAATAATAATAATAATAATAATAATAAAATTTCACATTTCCACTTCATATCAACTTCTATCTCTCAAATTCTTATTTATTTGTAAAATCAAAAACATATTTTTTATTAGATAAAATATTTATTGCTCACTAGTTATTCTTCATCATCAACAACCCTTTCAATTTGTTCCATGTGACAATATTAAAAAAAATATATATTTTTTTTTTGTTTAATTGAATTGTAAATTCTTTAAAGAGTATTGTTAGTTCGAGAAAAAACACACACAAAAAGTAAGGAATTAGTTAGATATTGAGTTATGAATTAGTACGATATAGATGCATGTTGTAATGTTTTAAGAATTTAAATAACTGAAAATCAAAAGTTAAAATTGCGTGTGACGTAGTATTATGATAAAAATCTTTTTAAGTATAAATTTTGCTATTAGATATCAATTTTGTTATTGTTTTAGCTATCAATGTTAAGATTCTTATATTTTAAGGGATAGTTGTATATATTGAAGTATAATTCAATATTCAGTTAATATTTCATTTAAGTGTCATTTAAGTTTAATTTGATATGCATTTAATTTGACACTTGTTTTTAGTGTGTGTATAAATCTGAAGTTCTCTTGAGTTAGAAAGTAGTGTAACTGAATTTTCATTCAATAAAAGTTAGTTATAATTTTCTCTTTTCTCTCTCTTCCATCTTCATCATCTTCATCTTTTTCCTTTTGTGCACCAATAATTGGTATCTAGAGCTCTGATTCGAATCCACGGGAAACACCAAAGAAAACACTAAGTGAATGTGAGGCGTGTGTGATTGATTTTGTTTCTTAAATTCACGATCGGAATCATAACATAATCATATTTCTAGATTCTGCGGGATTGGGAAACACTAGTGTTTGGTGAGATCTGAGTGAATTTATGTACAAGAATCGAAGATGAACAGTGGAAATGATAGCTTGAATACGAAACTTCTAATATTTGATGGAAAGAATTGGAATCGATGGATGATTCAGATGCGTGTGTTATTCGGTGCTCAAGATGTTCTTGATCTCGTCAATGACGGTTATGCAGTGGATGCAACTGAGGCACAAAGGAAAACATACAGAGAGTTGAAAAAGAAGGATCAGAAAGCTTTGTTCTACAATCATTAGTGTGTGGATGTGAATGTGTTTGAGAAGATCATTGATTCAACGACAACGAAGGTTGTGTGGGACATATCTGTACATTGCTATGGAGGTGGTGCATCAGTGAAGAAGGTGAAGCTTTGTTAGCTCCTAATTCCGACGCCCGTATTCGAATTAAGAAATTGAGTTCCCTGTGAAGATGTTGCGACTAGATCAAATATTGGGACTTCTAGTCGAAGATGCCTTGATGAGAGGGTCAAGATGCTGCAGGGACTTAAAAATAGTTTTAATGTTTGAAGACGTTTTCGACGATAAATTCAAAATCAAATAAAAGAGTGAACTTTTGTTCTTATATGAATTGCTGAAGGTACACGTGGAGCATAGTGGATAGTTGCATCCATGCAAAGCGCCATTTGTCTCGATATGATAGAAAGGTCGTTAGAAGTGGTTATTTCAACTAGTATAAATAAAAGGTCTTAGTGCTAGGATCAGGAGGTGTGTGTTCAAAGTGTGTACAAAATCTATAAAATTTACCAAGTATCCGTGTGTACAGAAACAGTAAATTGAGAAATGTACGTTTGATTTAGACCATTGTCATTTACTTTGAAGTAATTAAATTCATCTTTTATTTCCAAAAATATCATTTTATTTAAAATATTTATCTTTATTGTCATTTACCTTCGTCTTCACAACATTTTCTTCATGTTACGTCGTTCGTCTTTCTTTTTTGAGTATTTTTATGAATTACTATTATTGCAAACACTGTCGAAGTGTTTATGTTTATTAGAATTCACTTTAACAAATAATTAGCACATGTCATATGATCAATCTGATCGATCTTGTAAGTTACCAAATTTAGTAATTTATAAGATCAGCGGTTGTTTATCAATTTTCACGGTAAATAAGCTTCAGTCTCTGTGTAAGTAGTACGAGAGTCTCAACATGAAGAATAATGAGAAGATACCATATTACATCCCCAAAGTGATTCTGATCACAAATGAGATGAAATCTTATGGAGAGACTCTTCCTGAACAAGTCATCATTGAGAAGGTATTGAGATCCCTTACTCCTCTGTTTGATTACATTGTTGTAGCAATTGAAAACAACTATGCATCTTTATTCCAAGTCACCAAATCATATGCATTCCTTCCCAAATGACCAAGGCATGTGCATGAATAATAGAAAGTAACAATTAGAAGCCAAATGTATAGTACATGTGTAGCAAATAATGAGGTACACAAAACACCAAAATACAGCAAACACGGACCCAAGCAAATGTCAAATTCATAATGTTTCTAGAATGATTATGGGCCCATAAATGATTGAAAAAGCTTCCCTTTTGGGCAGCACGAAATGAGAGGAGGATTTTTCCCTGATTCATGTCAGCTCATCAACACTTAGTAAGCAAGTTTCATTTTTCACTTTTTCGGTTTCACACAATTACTCCATCATACTATATGTATGAGGCACCTACAGCTTGCCTATAAATAGAGTATTATTTTCCACCATTTTCCCAAACTTTGCAACCACAAAAACCCTGCTAAAATCACTCACGAACAAGCTTCAAAACAGAGCATTCGGTTGGAATCTCTGAGCCATTTTCAACACAACCTGAGTATTCAAACACTTTGCCTGAACTTCCTTGAAGCTAACCATACCAAGAGAACTATTCAAATCCTCCTCACCGGAGCTCCCCTAACTCGTCGGAATCTGCAACTGTCACATTTTCCGGTAAGGTAGAAACCATTATCACTTCACTTGAAACAAGTTACCATTGTGCTCGTTGTGTTCCACTAATCATTAACCCCATGTTTTAAGATCATATTGCTTTGCTTATGCTATTCAATTTTTAAATTATGTTTTTTGTATTTCATCATGTAATCCAAAATTCTCCATGCTTAGATCGAATCAATGGATTCTGATCATGGAGGAAGCATTAGTGAGCCAAGGCGAGTGCAACAAACATATGTTTGTGCACTTAAATGGTGAGATGTTGGATTTCAATTTTCACATGTTTGGAGGTTGAAGACGAAGTTCTTCGTGACTCAACTCCCTCCACTTTTCAATTAAATTCAAAAATATTTATATGGCGCGCACTGATTGGTTGTTTTGAGTGATATGGCTCCTAATGTTCACGTGTGATCTGGTCAAAACACGCGTGTCTTGGTCCTCTCAATCTGGGCCATTCTCTTTACATACTTTTTTTAAGTATTTTGATCCAATGGATGCCACAAGTCCTCTAAGCAGCGCATGATGGCTTTTGGATTAAATCCAACGGATCTGATCAAATAGGGGTTTTAGTTGACTCCCTTAGTCAACTCATAGTTGCATTTAGGCCCCAGCACCCTAGGCCTTGCCTTTTTACTTTTATGGACCTTCTATTTAACCATTGCAACCCCCTATTTCATTTTAATTTTATTTCTCTTTTTTAAATTATTTGAGTTTATTTTTTTTTCTGATTTTTTTTTTCATTTATATTCCAATATTTTTACTTTTTAATACTTTTGTCTCTTTTTATTTTATTATTTTTATTATTAAAAATCATATTATATTATTAAAATATATATAATAATAATAATAATAACAAATTAATAGTGTGATATTGTGGAATAAAATAAAAATAAAAAAGTTTGAAACTAGCTCTCTGAGGAATCCAACACTAGTGAGAAACCTTCTGAAGTAAGGACTAACTGGATCAGATTCATCAGATGGATGACATCTAAGATTTTCAGGATGAAGAGTCTCTTTGAACAAGTCAGAAATGACTTCATCAGAAGTGCTGAGGAAAGGTTTGAAGTTAGGTTGGCGAAGGAAGCGGCAGAAAAGGCTGAACGGGAAGTATCTGAGAAAGCTGTCAAGGAGGCTGCTGAGAAAGCAGTTGCAGAAGCTACTGCAAAAGAGAAAGCTGAGAAAGAAGTAGAAGCTGCTCAGAAGGCTGAATCTGAGAAAGCTATTGAGGTTGCTCTGACTCAGGGAGAGTCATCAGCAACTGATCTTGCCCTTATGATCATCAGAACTCTGGAAGAGTTGTAAAAGGAACAACAACTAATCAGAACCAGACTCGACAAATAAGATCAGGTCAACAACAACATTCAGAACATGCTAGCCGAGTGTCGCATCCTGCGAAAAATCAACCGGCGAGACTCAAATAAAAACACACAGAGCCGCCACTAAACGTTATTTATCCCAAGATAGGGAAAGGAAACGCTCAGAGAAACCTGGAAAGACATGGTCTCGCGACCAGAGAGAAAAGGTTCGGGAGTCGGTTACGCAAGGGGAAGGTATTAGCACCCCTCACGTCCGTCGTACTCGACGGGATCCACGTCCTAGAATAAAGAAAAGGTTGCTAAACATCACACACACACACGGGGAACGCAGGTGGGATCAAGAGGAACGGGCTCGATAAGGTATCGCACCTTATGCCTACATATCTTGTCTGGAACAAGAATCAGAGCCACTGTAGTTCGGCTTACGCACGCCAAACAACACAAAACAAATAAACAAGCAAGGGTGGCAAACATGGAGCCCGCCAACCACTGGATGGAATTACGTCAGCATCCGAACCAAAACACACTCAAAACGGCAAACGTGGAGCCCGACTGCCAATCACTGGGCTTACGTCGGCATCCGAACCAAAACACATAGTCAGATAACAAGTAAACGCACACAAAAAAGAAAAAGGTTGCCCGGAGTGGTCTCGCACGACCACCTGCCTACATACCTCGTCTGGAACGAGGATCAGGGCGATGTAGTTCCCCTGAAAGGGACTAAATTGCTAACCAGAAACCGGGGAAAGATACACAACTAGGGAGCTGAGACTCGAGCCTAATGTTGTCATGCATCGTTAACCCTAAGTTCGGTTTTCTATCCTACTTGCATAAACAAGCCTATCCTAACCAGGAAAGAAGCTAGCACACAAGCATACAATCATACATCATCAAATGAGAACAGGTATCTCAAACAAGCATGTCAATTAGATATCCACATAACACGCACTATAGCCAAACAAGGGGCTCAATCAATCAGGTTTGACTGCCTAAGCAAGTCGTCTGTACGGGCTGTGTTTGCTCTTAACCTTGCCATTACGAGGCTAAGGTGAAGCAGATGAAAGGATGAAGTGAGGATCAGACCTCACAGCTCATATCCCTAACCAGGGAGAGCTGACAAATGAGCATGGGTCCAGAATAGGGGAACCCTTCTATACTCGATGACTCTGACTCAATGTGCACTGCACAGGATCTTGGGCTTTTGATCTCAATGCTACAACCATGTAATGGGAGCAAGGAGAAGACTCACTGAATCGTGGGGGACAGGTTGCTTGTCCTACCTTCCACCAATTGCCTTACTTGAAGGACTTTTCCTGCTTGGGCTTAAAAATAAACATACACAAGCATTGCCTCTTAAGGAGGACTTCAGACATTTATTTGCCCGGCCCGGTAATAGCCGGGTCTCCAGACTACATGAAGTAAGAAGGTTATACCTCAAATGCAAGTTGCTTAAGCAAAGCAAAGCAATAGTTCACAAGGAACTGAGCAACTAAAGTACCTGGAAACAATCAAACTCAGTCAATAATCAATCAGACAAACTGTACAACAAGAAGCAGTTTAAACAAACTATGCACAACACAAGGCAAGCCAAGGCTCAAGCCTATGCTTCAACACCTACAAAAAAATGTTATGTTAGTGTACAAACATCCACAACATCAATCAAAATTGGATTTGGATCATTCTCCATGTACATTGCTTTTTTGATCCTGAAAAATCAAGCAAATATTAGCAACTAGACCACTAGGCCAAGCCTAGGGTCCAAAAGCAAGAAAAAAAGTTAAAACAGCAAGGTATTCATTAACCAACATCAAATTAACATCAAACACAAGCAAACATCATTGGTCTCATGTTTATATCATCCACCAAGCTCATGTTATGCACAAAACAATCCATATTGGTTCAAATGAAGCACCAAACATACAAACAGAATTATTGCATTCAAATCCATACCAAAACACATCCAAAAATTCTCAAATTAAATACACCTAAACAGGGGTCAATCAAGGTCTACCATGTCAAATTTGAGCTTAATTGGGCAAATGGAACCATGTCAATGAAAATCAACAAAAACAGACACAGTTACATGCTTCAATTCACAACATCAATGCATACATCCAATTCAAAAATTCATATCTCATTGAAAACAAAAAAGAAATGGATGAGACCAAAACAGGGAGGTCACACAATGTGTCTAGTTCATGCATATCAAATTTCATGGCCATACAATACAATGTGAGCATTTCCCAATCATTCTACCAACCTATGTCATATGAGCTTGCACAAATGATCTCCAGAAATGAAAAATCATGATCAAATAGAAAATGCAATGTAAAATTCCACAAAAATTCATACAATATCTCAACATGCTAACTAACCATCATGCAAAATTTCAGCCAATTCTAACATGTATAGGTCACTCAAAAAAATCCTGCAAGTTGACATAATGAGGTGTGACACAAATTGTCACACCTAAGTTCCAGAATTTGCTGCTCTCTAACCAGGTATCCAAAATTCATGAAATTTACATATAAATAATCCTCAATGAGTCAAGAACCACCACAAAAATTTTCAAGAATTTATTCTACATTATGAGCATTTCATGATCAAATTACAAACATGTATCAAAATGTGACATACATGAGAAAACCCTAGGTCAACTAAAATATTTGCCAAGCACAACTTTGACCAATAGGTCAAAAAAAAACTAGAGTTAACAAGGAAGTCATAGAAAAAATTTCCACATTTTTATGATTTTTTTACTATTTTTTATGAATTATTTAATGTGTTAATGATTTGTTAGAAATTATTGAATATATTATAATTAAGTTAAGATGAATTAGAATAACAGTAGTGGCATTTTAATGTGTTGGCGCATGGCTATAGGACAATTCTGGAGGGAAACAACATTTTGAATTGCCAAGCCAAAAAACAGGATCAAACGCGTTTTACATCCAGCACTGCTTCATCTTCCTCGCGTGTTCGCAAGCTTCCATCTCAAAACCGGTTTCAATCATTTCATCACCAAATTGCACAAACTAATACTCATTGGAAAGGTCTGAATGCATAGATCACGAATATATAACTTAATCAACCTAAATCTAACCGTGTAAACCGGATCGATCGTTTAAAGTTTCGCATTCAAAACTAAAAATCGCTATATCTCATTCTACAATCAACCAAATCGAAAACCACGAATTGCAGCATGTTCAGCAATGAATGAACTACAAAAACCATATCTCAATTCAAGAAATAATGAAACTCGAATCCGCACCTTATTTCGATGACGGCAAGTAATCCGCGAGCTTCGAGCTTCAAATCATGAAAACAGATGTAGAACACGCTTCAGGAAGATGAATGCCAAGCTCAAGTTCAATTAATGTTGCTTCTAGTGTGCGAATTCTTGATTTTCCATTGGAGAGTGAACTTTGGACAGCTGCGAATTACTACTCCTCAAGCTCCAATTTCCAAAAACAGTTTGAGATGATGATGAATGGAGTTCGATGCAAAAAGAATTTCGAAAATTGGTTGAAGAATGAAGAAGTTTGATGAATTTGAAGATTTGTGTTCTTGATAAAAGTTGAGAGAATTGGAATGGTTTTGAGATCCAATCTTGGAGTGTGTGAATTCTGTTGTCATTAGCAAGAGATTATGAATATATATGGTAGCCTTAATCATGCTTAAGTGTGTAATCAACCAAATTAGCATTGTAAGTGAAAATGTCATTTTCCAAATGAAGGGTAAAATTGGAATTTCACCATGACAGCTAGCGCCACCTGTTTTGACAGCACATACACCTTCTAAATATCATATGTGAACTGTAGAAACTTGTTTCATGCTCATTGGTTGCTCCATTCTCAAATTCACCATATGTATGCATTTGGTCCATTTTTGTCATTTCCATTTTTCAAGACAAAATCCAAATTAAAAGCCTTATGCATGAAATGAAAATTCAAACACATTCTAAATGCCATTCCTGAGGTGTTGGAAAAAGTCCCATTCAAAAATTCCCAATATTTTGACATTTGGACGATTTTGCCCCTGGTCCAATTCAGCTGTCCAGTTGAAAAGTGACTTTTTGCCTTGGCCACTTTTGGGAAAATCCAATGATGCACCCTCAAAGTACATGTCAAATGGAGTTTGTGCATATAAAGAACTTGCAATTTGGACAAACCATGTGGAAGTTATGGCCTCCTGATTACGGTCTTTTCTGAAATTCAATGAGCCATATCTCGCAAACCGTACATCGGATTTTCAAGTTCTTGGACTTTTTGGAAAGGTGAGAACAAGATCTACATCTTTCATGTTGAACAATTTTTCATTTGAAGCTTCCTTGGACTTCTGTTTTTGAGGTCAAAAACCTTCCATTTTTGGAAACTTCAATTACAAGTCACTTGCTATTTTTGGCAGTTTTTGTCCTGACTTGATTTTCTTCAGTTTTAAGCTTTGCAATGTCATTTAACACTTGTTCCAACATGAATGAAGTGTGTCTAACTCATCTCCACCTCCAAATCCATCAGATCATGTACAGTTGACCACAGTTGACTTTTCATCCGATAGATGAATCTGGCAATGCATAGATCAATTTAAACCCCAATCTCCAACTGAAATGGCTCAAGGGTGACACCCTAGCCTCAATAAGCACCATATAATCATAGAATGATCCTCATCTCCTTCATAAACCCCATCTCCTGATCCAGCCCTGATTGGCCCAATACAACTGATTAGGGTTGACCAGTGGTCAAAACCCTAATCTCAAGGAATCTTCTCCAATCTCCTGATGACATCCAACCATGATGATGATGATGTATCAATTCAAACAAGATGAAGACCACTATCCTTGGAAATCATGAAACCCTAATTCACAGTCCAATCCTCAGATGGCCCATGATCAGTCATTGAACCCTAGCTTGCACCTTTGAACTTCCTCATCTCCTGATTAAGACTTGGGAAGATGGCTTGCACTATGTAACCACATGTTATGCAATATGAAATGCCTAATGCCCTAAAATTAAATGCAAATATGTTAATGCTAGTCCCAAGAGAGGAGGGCAAATTTTGAGGTGTTACAGCTGCCCCTATTCAATCCACTGTGAACCTGTCGATACGAAATAGCCTCGGCTTTCGGATGATCAGGGTGAAGAGTGATTGAATACCAAGAACAGACGAACAATTTGCACTCTGATGGGATATAATTAACAGCGCCTGTCAGCATCGGCGAAGAAACAGTTTCGGAAAACGTCGACCTGGATACCAAAATAAATGGTAACACAGGGATAACCATGGTCTGATCACCACACATCCACTCGGGATTCTCATTCTTTCTTTCCTTATTGTTATATTTTTTGCTTTTCTTGAACCCCGGAACTTCTTTTCTCCTTCTTGGTCTGAAAACCACTTCGGTCTAAATACCACCTCGATCTGAATACCGGAAAACTGGCCTGAATGCCACAAGTACATCGACCTGATCGTCGGAAACTTCTTCGGTCTGAACACCGGAAAATCGGCCTGAACGCCACTTCGGTCTGAATACCGCCTCGGTCTGAATACCGGAAAATTGGCCTGAATGCCATAAGTACATCGACCTGATCGTCGGAAACTTCTTCGATCTGAACACCGGAAAATCGGCCTGAACGCCACTTCGGTCTGAATACCGCCTCGGTCTGAATACCGGAAAACTGGCCTGAATGCCACAAGTACATCGACCTGATCGTCGGAAACTTCTTCGATCTGAGAATCGGAAATTGGCCTGAACGCCACTTCGGTCTGAATACCGCCTCGGTCTGAATACCGGAAAATTGGCCTGAATGCCATAAGTACATCGACCTGATCGTCGGAAACTTCTTCGATCTGAGAATCGGAAATTGGCCTGAACGCCACTTCGGTCTGAATACCGCCTCGGTCTGAATACCGGAAAATTGGCCTGAATGCCATAAGTACATCGACCTGATCGTCGGAAACTTCTTCGATCTGAGAATCGGAAATTGGCCTGAACGCCACTTCGGTCTGAATACCGCCTCGGTCTGAATACCGGAAAATTGGCCTGAATGCCATAAGTACATCGACCTGATCGTCGGAAACTTCTTCGATCTGAGAATCGGAAATTGGCCTGAACGCCACTTCGGTCTGAATACCGCCTCGGTCTGAATACCGGAAAATTGGCCTGAATGCCATAAGTACATCGACCTGATCGTCGGAAACTTCTTCGATCTGAACACCGGAAAATCGGAAATTGGCCTGAACGCCACTTCGGTCTGAATACCGCCTCGGTCTGAATACCGGAAAATTGGCCTGAATGCCATAAGTACATCGACCTGATCGTCGGAAACTTCTTCGATCTGAGAATCGGAAATTGGCCTGAACGCCACTGATCCCCAATCATTGCATTTGAACCCCGGAATCGCGCTGATCGCGTAACGTCCTCTGATTTTATTTCCATCTCTGTCCGACGGAAAAACTCATCCAGTATCGTACTACTGGGGTACAACAAATCTCAAGCGGTAACCACGGCCCGAGTAACTGATACTTGCAATACTGATGATTTTCCAACTAGTGAAACCACTCCTCAAACGGTAATCACGGCTCGAATAGCATCTTCACCCACTGGCAGAACCATATCTCAAACGGTAACCACGGCTTGAGACTAGCCTATGCTTGCAATGATGCATGATTGATTTTTCTGCGTAATGCTCCATAATTATGGAAATGCTACGCGATTTATTATTTTCCTATGCAATATGCCATGTCATTTTTTCATGATGAATGCATAAAAATAAAAACATCCCCCTCAAGGGATTCTTCTGGGGAACACGAGACTCTCTGCTGAGGAACTCGTCACCGCTCCAATTCCACCCTGCTGGGGAATAACTGCTGCTGGGAATAAGGCAACCCTTGTTGGGAAGAACCTCTTTCGCACCCAATCCACTCGAGAAACTGCTGGGGATAAGCACCCACCAACACTCTGTGGGGATACAACAGTCTTTGACTTGCTGGGGATAGCAATCCTGACTCCGCCTCGGGAAAACCCTCACAGATACCCGCTGACTTCACTGGGGAAATACTCACAGATACTCTGCTAGGGGAATAGCAACCTCCAGGCTCCACTGGGGAAACATCCATATATCACCTGCTGGGGATAACCATCCCGACCCTGCTAAGGAACCGCATACCATTCCGCTGGGGACAACCCACGCAATCCATAGGTAGAATCATCTCAGCTGGGGGATGCAAAAATTTGTCCACTACGGGAACTTGTTCAATCCACTGGTAGGATGAACACTGTTGGAGATATATTTCTTTGAAAAAGACCCGCTCCACTCGGGGAATAACAACCTTCTGACCTGGCTGCCGAGGAAACACCGTTGTAAATCTGCCTGGGTATAACCATACTGACTCGGCTGAGGAGCTAGTCCCCGGATTCTGCTTAGGGACTTAGCTGGAAAATGAGAATTCCCAGACTCATCTGGACCTTTTCTGCTCCATCATCTTGTATTCCAAGCCGCTCCGTGCTCGACGAGAACGTACTCCTGGGATTTATACAGAAATCTCAATTTTCCGACTTTGAAGAGTCTTCTTGGTTAATTCCAAAGGTCGTCGGACGTCCCTCCGTCGTCTCTTCGTCACCCTTCTTCGTCCCGGACCGAACTCTGCGGGGAATTCCTACAGACTTTCAAATCTTCTGACTTTGAAGAGTCTTCTTGATTATCATCAAGGATCGTCGTACGCCTCAACGCCTTCGTCATCTTTCATACACTCGTCCCTGACCGGACTCTCTGGGGATTTCTCTTGCCAAAGCTTCCACATCACAACCTGCAAGTGAGTGAAAAGTATCTAACAGTTCCTGCAAAACAGATCGTTAGATAAAACCGTGCCCCAGGCGTGTCAAGATTTCAACACTTGGGTCACTCAACCTTCCAAATAAGATTTCAAGCTTTCAAGCTTATAAACATGCATTGGAAGGGACCTGTATGTATTAAAATGCAACATTCTTTATCAAAAATATCTGGATGTTTTCGCAATCAAAGCGGTAATGAAAAACAAAAACAAAATTATTTGACTGAATATGCATTTTATTGATGGAAAAAGTGTGTGGCTCAAATGAGCAATACAAAAGGAAGCAATTCCTGAAAAGAGGTAATTGCGCTCAAAAGGAAAAATCTATCCTAATGGCAATGTGAAACCCGTGATCTCATCGAGTTCCAACTCGGTTACACCCCATATGTCCTCAGACTCTCCATGCTTTCTGCCTTCTGAATAAGACGATTCTAACTGATCCCTACCGGGTATTATCCATGATGCTTTAACCAAAGCGCAAACGATCATGCTGGACGCAGTTGTTCGTTTCAATCCCTCTTTTGCCTGGACCGCCCTTTCGGGTTTTCAGTCCACCGGGATACCCATTTTTGCCCAAGTCGCCTTCTCAGGTTTTCGACTTGCCGGGTGTACATTTTCATTTTTATCCCTAATTTTTGCCCGAACCTCTTTTCTGTTTTTGGTTCGCCGGGATGCCCATTTTTGCCTGGACTATTTTGTTCTTTTCGTCCAGCGGGTCAATTTATACGAAGTATTTTTTAACTGCGTCCGCATTCACAGGGGATGGAAAATCCTCACCATCCATGGTCGTTAACAACAAGGCTCCGCCAGAGAAAACCTTCTTGACCACGAATGGACCTTCATAATTCGGTGTCCATTTGCCCCTTCGATCGTTTTGAGGAGGAAGGATCCTTTTCAGCACCATATCACCTACGTGATACACCCGAGGTCGCACCTTCTTGTCAAAAGCACACTTCATCCGTTGCTGATACAACTGCCCATGACAGATGGCTGCTAGCCTCTTTTCCTCAATCAGGCTCAACTCTTCGTACCGGGTCCTTACCCATTCAGCCTCTTGCAACTTCACGTCCATCAGGACTCTCAACGAGGGAATCTGAACCTCAACAGGTAGTACAGCCTCCATCCCATATACCAACGAGAATGGAGTTGCCCCAGTAGATGTGCGCACCGACGTTCGATACCCATGCAATGCAAACGGCAACATCTCATGCCAATCCTTGTAGGTTACCACCATTTTCTGCACAATCTTCTTTATATTCTTGTTGGCTGCCTCAACCGCCCCATTCATCTTCGGACGATAGGGAGAAGAATTGTGATGCTCAATCTTGAATTCCCGACACAGCTCTGCCATCATCTTATTATTCAAGTTAGAACCATTATCAGTAATGATTCTCTCGGGAACTCCATATCGGCAAATGATGTCTCTCTTGAGAAATCTAGCAACAACCTGCTTCGTCACATTCGTATAAGAGGCTGCTTCTACCCACTTGGTGAAGTAATCAATAGCCACTAATATGAATCTGTGCCCATTCGAAGCCGTAGGCTCTATCTTTCCAATCATATCAATGCCCCACATAGCAAACGGCCATGGAGACGACATTAAGCTCAACGGATTTGGAGGCACGTGCACCTTATCAGCATAAATCTGGCATTTATGACACTTCCGCACGAAATTAAAACATTGGGCCTCCATTGTCATCCAATAATAACCTGCTCTCAGCAGCTTCTTCACCATTGCATTCCCACTGGCATGGGTACCGAACGATCCCTCATGAACCTCTTTCATCAATTGGCTTGCTTCTGCATCATCAACACATCTGAGCAAGACCCAATCAAAATTCCGCTTATACAAAACCCCATCCTTATTCAGGTAGAACACCATGGCTAACCTCCGCAGAGTCTTTCTATCTTTCTTCGATGCTCCCTCAGGATACTCTTGAGCCTCTAGATAGCGCTTGATATCATAATACCACGGCTTCTCATCATCAGAGGCCGTATCAACAGCAAACACATAAGCCGGTCTATCCAGACGTCCCACTTCAACATGGGACTTTGCTATCATGTCATCAACATAGCAATCGATTTCATGATGAATCATATCATGAAACAAAGTCACCATGGCTCTCTGATATAGGCACTGGCGTTCTGCTTCTTTAGAAGGCAGTCTTCTTTCCATAGTAGCTTGAGCATAATGATATCGGTATCTGTCTCGGCATACCCTGACATGACCAGGTAGAGACATCCACATGCTCTTCCAACAAGCCTACCATCCTGCTTTCAACTTGCCTCTGAAACGGCCCGGATTTTCATCTCCTTCCTGACCTCGGCGGTGCGTGGAATAACAATCTCAACCCGCTCCTCGGGCGGCTGAATCACCTTCTCCTCTTGTTTTAGCAATCTGATTAATTCCAGCAGATCACAGTCTTCTTCGTCTTCTTCTTCAGCAAGATAGATCGGTTTATCGAAGTCATATGAGGGGTAACCAAATTGTTATCGACGAGATCCGGAAACTTGTTTTTGAAGTCGGAACGAGACAAAACAAAAAGATAAAAATGAAAATAAACATTGTCATTTTTATTTTGTTTTTAAACTGCAAAAATAAATGAAAAACAGGGAACGCCGCTTTTTGACTGAAAAACATCCTTTTATTCATGATGCAGAAATGCAAATTTAAACATGAGGTGGCCCTTACAATGGACCATTGCGTGTCGGGCAACACGTATGGCTTTCATGCAAATAAACTGAAAACAAGAAATAATACTCTTCCAGACGAGTAACAGTGTTGATCTTTTAGGCCTTCCAGCTCCCTGGCACGCACGATTTTATCCACTGATCAATTCCCCAGTCACTGTTAGTTTCTTTACCCACTGCCCGGGTGTAATTTGAATCTTCAGTAATTGCATTCCCCATCACCTGACCATGCGCCGGTATGGGATTAGCATTAACATCTGTCAATAGTGAAAAATGGAGGGCCTTGGACTCCAGCAGGTCTTGAACAGTATGCTTAAAGGCTCTACAACCCTCAATGTCATGCCCCTGCGTACCAGAATGAAATTCACACCTGGCGTTCTCATTATAGTTTGGTGGCCACTGATCTGCTCTCAATGGAGCTAACGTCCTTGGCTGAACCATCCCCAGATCCATCAACTTTTTAAACAGAGCAGCATATGGCATGGGTGGCTTGTCAAAATGACGATCAACCCCTTTTCCTTTCACCTGATTCCCAGCTCCCTGTCTCTTCTGTGGAGTTGGCTGAGGTTGCTGCCGGATTGACTGATTACCAGCAGGGATGGTTACTGCAGCAGTGTGCTGGTAGTAACGACCTCTACCGTGTCCTCTCTGGGCGTACACAACACTCGAGTCACCCTCATCCTTGCACTGGTCATTACCAAAGGATTTCTTCGGTCCAGACAACGAAGTGTTTCCTTGCATGTTCCCCATCTTCAACCAGTCTTCAATCCTCCTCACCTTTTCGGCAATTACCTTTTGCTCCAAGGCGAACTCTTGCATGACACTGATCAGTTCTCCCATCCTCTTTTTCAGCTCGAGAATGTCAGCGTTGGACGAATTCATCATTCCTGTGTCAATCAAAACAGGTTAGAAACTGACACCTGCAAAACAGAAAACAAGTTATTATGCATGAATGCAATGTCTATCCATATGAAGAACACTTTGTCTCTCGATCCTGGCTTCATTGAGACATATAACAATCCGCGGCAAACTTCTTATATTCAGCATTCAATCTCATCGTGCAGATCGGAGATATGTGATTTGGCATGAATACCCCCAACCATGTGTGTGCTTGTGTGAGTGCATACGGTAAAGCAAATAAAGCTTGAAGATCAATCACTGACTGAAAATCACCATCCATAACCAAAAGAGTGCACTATCAGTGCCATAGTCATACATCAACTCAGATAAAGCCAAATACAATCCTCCAGAATCAGGAAAAGAAATACAAACAAGTGAATTCCGTCAACAAGCCTGACGGTAATCCAACACAAATGAAAGATCTAGCTAGATGAGGGTCCCGCAGGTGGCCCTATCTCATCTTCCATCCTCGCGAACTCTGCGGCGAACCTGAGCTCGGTGTTCTCCTGCTGTAGTCTTCCAACTTCCTTCTGATGAATCTTCATCTGCCTGAAGTAATGGTCTCTCTCAGCTAGGTAATGATCTCTCTCAGCCCTGATCTTTGCCTTCTCCGCTTCCCACTCTGCAGCAAGAACTCTGGCTCTCTCATCTCTCTGTTCCTTGGCAAGGATTTGCCTCCTCTTCTCATCCTCAATCACCTTCGATGCTCTGAACAGCTTCTCCTTGGTGATGTCATGCTCCTTGTTAGATGATGCTAAGGCCTGGCTGATCTTCCCATAGTAGGTTGTATCCATCTCGAAGCGTTTGGCCTCCAAGGCATGCCGCTTGTCCTGATCTTCCATCTTTACTTTCATCTCTTGGTTGGATGTCTGAATCCGAGCAACAGTCATCTCTAACTCCGCTTTCTCCGCAAGTAACTGATCTCTAGCCCTCTTCATCTCAAGGAATTCTTCCATGCTGACAGAAGAACTTGGACCCTCGATCCTAGGACACACAGAGTCACCTCCAGGAAACGGTAGAAATGTAGACTCAATCCTCTTCCGCAACCAATCCTCAAATAGTGGAAAATACCGGCAGTTGACTTTGCCATAAGGAACCTTACCCCTCCTCTGGATATCTCGCCATTCGTCCAATACCTGCCTCAACTTGGTCTGGTTACCATCAATCGGGAAATAGAAGGACTCCTGAATCTCTCGCCCGAGAGGAGGACCCTCTATAGCAAACCCCATCTGTCTCCGGAGAAGCATCGGGTTGTAATTAATGCAACCCTGAACTCCCACTAAAGGCACATTAGGTAAACTCCCGCAACTGCAGATGAAGTCCCGACCAGCTAAACCATTATGAGTCCAAGCGATGTCATCAGCCCGCAGACCCATCAATCGGAAGGACCACTTGACACTAGGGTCAATCTGAACAAAAGCACCTCGGGAAGGCAAATACCCCATGAACCATCTAAAGAGCAACTGAGAGCAGCATCTGACCAGACCCCCACGCCTCTTCTCATTCCTGTTATGCACTGAATAGTAGACATCTCCAATCAGGGTAGGAATAGGGTTTCTCTGCATAAACAATCTGATAGCATTATGGTCCACAAAATTCTTCTGGTTAGGAAACAACACAATCCCATAAATGCTCACAGCAATCAGAGCACAGACCGTCTTCCAGTTACCCACAGCAGCATGTTCCTTGGCATTGGCCTCCAAGAAACTCAAATGAAACCCGGGTAGCTTTCCTTTTTCCTTCAAACCTTCCTTGACCATTTCCGGACTCAAATAAAGAGCACGTGAAATTCCAAGGACATCTGGCTCTGCTCTGGTGACATGAAAAGGAATCTGATCACGGATCTGAATACCCAGGATGCTGACATAATCCTCCATCAGAGGTCCCAACAGATAGTCTGGAAAAACGAAACACCTCAACCCAGGGTCATAGAACTGAAGAAGAGTGTGGATGGCGCTCCTGTCGCAGTCAGTGAGTCTGAAAACCATCTTCAGAATACCGCCGTATGACTCTCTAAACATTCCCACATGGTCAGGAGTAATCAATGCTATCATATCCTTGAGCACACCAATCTCTGGATCAAAGAAACTGTAAGCAATGTTGTTCTTCAAACCGGTCCTCATACTGGAGCAGAAATCTCTCAACCAGAATCTCGATCAAAAGTGTCCCTGCATATGGGTAAACATGGGTTAGATGCAATTAATGCAAAATGTAATGATGCTGATGAATGAATGCAATGCGTTGCCATCCTCCAAGCCATCTGATCATTTGCACTGAATCTGGGCTCTGAACTGATCATAACCATCTGAGGAATGTACAATCCCAATTCTGACCCACGGGTTCCGAAATAAACGGAAGACAGATACATCATCATCACCATCATCACCAAACCATATCCGAGTAGACACATCACCCCTATCTGAATCGGCCCGGGGAACCCGAAATAAACGGATCCCCACTGATAAAATATCTCGGCCCGGGGAATCCGAAATAAACGGATCCCCACTGATAAGTCACGGACAGCACTCCGGCGTCACGGCAATAAATGACCATAAATCCGACTTATAATTATGTCTCTGAATCACAGATCAAAAGTCACCATCTGGAGGCTATCTGAACAAACATCTGACAGAACAACCCTCCCCTCACAGGTAAGTTCTAATCAAGTCATCCTAAGGCGGATAATGGTCTCGACAATCGGGCGGAGATACTCAATGGGTTTGCCCTTTCGGGTGTGCCATTGTAGCTCCCTTAAAATCGTCTAAACCAAAGATCCGGGAATGATCGGTCACCAGAGTCAACAACTCAAATGGAGTGACTCAAACAAAGCGGAATATCCACAGAGATGAGCACTATCAAGTGAGCCTCGTCCGGCTTGTGGCACATCACGCCGCCAGGCACATGTTGACTTAACATGAAAGAGGCAACGTGAGACCACACTAGTCCTAGGTGTATACTCGGGCCTGGGTTTTAGCCCCACTCAGAACACCCTCCCCAAACAACAGAACCACCTGCAGAGGGCGGCAACAACATGATAGTATGATGCATGCAGACATTAATGCAAATATAGATACACACTGGTTAGAATAATAAACGCAATAATCAACACATACAAGCAACCTAAACCAATCCTAGAACGCTAGGAAGGACTCGCTTAGGGACGATGGACCAGCATAGGTCAACATGTCTGTTAGTCCCCAGTGAAGTCGCCAGCTGTCGCATCCTGCGAAAAATCAACCGGCGAGACTCAAATAAAAACACACAGAGCCGCCACTAAACGTTATTTATCCCAAGATAGGGAAAGGAAACGCTCAGAGAAACCTGGAAAGACATGGTCTCGCGACCAGAGAGAAAAGGTTCGGGAGTCGGTTACGCAAGGGGAAGGTATTAGCACCCCTCACGTCCGTCGTACTCGACGGGATCCACGTCCTAGAATAAAGAAAAGGTTGCTAAACATCACACACACACACGGGGAACGCAGGTGGGATCAAGAGGAACGGGCTCGATAAGGTATCGCACCTTATGCCTACATATCTTGTCTGGAACAAGAATCAGAGCCACTGTAGTTCGGCTTACGCACGCCAAACAACACAAAACAAATAAACAAGCAAGGGTGGCAAACATGGAGCCCGCCAACCACTGGATGGAATTACGTCAGCATCCGAACCAAAACACACTCAAAACGGCAAACGTGGAGCCCGACTGCCAATCACTGGGCTTACGTCGGCATCCGAACCAAAACACATAGTCAGATAACAAGTAAACGCACACAAAAAAGAAAAAGGTTGCCCGGAGTGGTCTCGCACGACCACCTGCCTACATACCTCGTCTGGAACGAGGATCAGGGCGATGTAGTTCCCCTGAAAGGGACTAAATTGCTAACCAGAAACCGGGGAAAGATACACAACTAGGGAGCTGAGACTCGAGCCTAATGTTGTCATGCATCGTTAACCCTAAGTTCGGTTTTCTATCCTACTTGCATAAACAAGCCTATCCTAACCAGGAAAGAAGCTAGCACACAAGCATACAATCATACATCATCAAATGAGAACAGGTATCTCAAACAAGCATGTCAATTAGATATCCACATAACACGCACTATAGCCAAACAAGGGGCTCAATCAATCAGGTTTGACTGCCTAAGCAAGTCGTCTGTACGGGCTGTGTTTGCTCTTAACCTTGCCATTACGAGGCTAAGGTGAAGCAGATGAAAGGATGAAGTGAGGATCAGACCTCACAGCTCATATCCCTAACCAGGGAGAGCTGACAAATGAGCATGGGTCCAGAATAGGGGAACCCTTCTATACTCGATGACTCTGACTCAATGTGCACTGCACAGGATCTTGGGCTTTTGATCTCAATGCTACAACCATGTAATGGGAGCAAGGAGAAGACTCACTGAATCGTGGGGGACA
This sequence comes from Lathyrus oleraceus, assembly GCF_024323335.1. NCBI lineage: Eukaryota > Viridiplantae > Streptophyta > Magnoliopsida > Fabales > Fabaceae > Lathyrus > Lathyrus oleraceus. The sequence continues at coordinate 518,730,946 of NC_066584.1, forward strand.
GGTTGCTTGTCCTACCTTCCACCAATTGCCTTACTTGAAGGACTTTTCCTGCTTGGGCTTAAAAATAAACATACACAAGCATTGCCTCTTAAGGAGGACTTCAGACATTTATTTGCCCGGCCCGGTAATAGCCGGGTCTCCAGACTACATGAAGTAAGAAGGTTATACCTCAAATGCAAGTTGCTTAAGCAAAGCAAAGCAATAGTTCACAAGGAACTGAGCAACTAAAGTACCTGGAAACAATCAAACTCAGTCAATAATCAATCAGACAAACTGTACAACAAGAAGCAGTTTAAACAAACTATGCACAACACAAGGCAAGCCAAGGCTCAAGCCTATGCTTCAACACCTACAAAAAAATGTTATGTTAGTGTACAAACATCCACAACATCAATCAAAATTGGATTTGGATCATTCTCCATGTACATTGCTTTTTTGATCCTGAAAAATCAAGCAAATATTAGCAACTAGACCACTAGGCCAAGCCTAGGGTCCAAAAGCAAGAAAAAAAGTTAAAACAGCAAGGTATTCATTAACCAACATCAAATTAACATCAAACACAAGCAAACATCATTGGTCTCATGTTTATATCATCCACCAAGCTCATGTTATGCACAAAACAATCCATATTGGTTCAAATGAAGCACCAAACATACAAACAGAATTATTGCATTCAAATCCATACCAAAACACATCCAAAAATTCTCAAATTAAATACACCTAAACAGGGGTCAATCAAGGTCTACCATGTCAAATTTGAGCTTAATTGGGCAAATGGAACCATGTCAATGAAAATCAACAAAAACAGACACAGTTACATGCTTCAATTCACAACATCAATGCATACATCCAATTCAAAAATTCATATCTCATTGAAAACAAAAAAGAAATGGATGAGACCAAAACAGGGAGGTCACACAATGTGTCTAGTTCATGCATATCAAATTTCATGGCCATACAATACAATGTGAGCATTTCCCAATCATTCTACCAACCTATGTCATATGAGCTTGCACAAATGATCTCCAGAAATGAAAAATCATGATCAAATAGAAAATGCAATGTAAAATTCCACAAAAATTCATACAATATCTCAACATGCTAACTAACCATCATGCAAAATTTCAGCCAATTCTAACATGTATAGGTCACTCAAAAAAATCCTGCAAGTTGACATAATGAGGTGTGACACAAATTGTCACACCTAAGTTCCAGAATTTGCTGCTCTCTAACCAGGTATCCAAAATTCATGAAATTTACATATAAATAATCCTCAATGAGTCAAGAACCACCACAAAAATTTTCAAGAATTTATTCTACATTATGAGCATTTCATGATCAAATTACAAACATGTATCAAAATGTGACATACATGAGAAAACCCTAGGTCAACTAAAATATTTGCCAAGCACAACTTTGACCAATAGGTCAAAAAAAAACTAGAGTTAACAAGGAAGTCATAGAAAAAATTTCCACATTTTTATGATTTTTTTACTATTTTTTATGAATTATTTAATGTGTTAATGATTTGTTAGAAATTATTGAATATATTATAATTAAGTTAAGATGAATTAGAATAACAGTAGTGGCATTTTAATGTGTTGGCGCATGGCTATAGGACAATTCTGGAGGGAAACAACATTTTGAATTGCCAAGCCAAAAAACAGGATCAAACGCGTTTTACATCCAGCACTGCTTCATCTTCCTCGCGTGTTCGCAAGCTTCCATCTCAAAACCGGTTTCAATCATTTCATCACCAAATTGCACAAACTAATACTCATTGGAAAGGTCTGAATGCATAGATCACGAATATATAACTTAATCAACCTAAATCTAACCGTGTAAACCGGATCGATCGTTTAAAGTTTCGCATTCAAAACTAAAAATCGCTATATCTCATTCTACAATCAACCAAATCGAAAACCACGAATTGCAGCATGTTCAGCAATGAATGAACTACAAAAACCATATCTCAATTCAAGAAATAATGAAACTCGAATCCGCACCTTATTTCGATGACGGCAAGTAATCCGCGAGCTTCGAGCTTCAAATCATGAAAACAGATGTAGAACACGCTTCAGGAAGATGAATGCCAAGCTCAAGTTCAATTAATGTTGCTTCTAGTGTGCGAATTCTTGATTTTCCATTGGAGAGTGAACTTTGGACAGCTGCGAATTACTACTCCTCAAGCTCCAATTTCCAAAAACAGTTTGAGATGATGATGAATGGAGTTCGATGCAAAAAGAATTTCGAAAATTGGTTGAAGAATGAAGAAGTTTGATGAATTTGAAGATTTGTGTTCTTGATAAAAGTTGAGAGAATTGGAATGGTTTTGAGATCCAATCTTGGAGTGTGTGAATTCTGTTGTCATTAGCAAGAGATTATGAATATATATGGTAGCCTTAATCATGCTTAAGTGTGTAATCAACCAAATTAGCATTGTAAGTGAAAATGTCATTTTCCAAATGAAGGGTAAAATTGGAATTTCACCATGACAGCTAGCGCCACCTGTTTTGACAGCACATACACCTTCTAAATATCATATGTGAACTGTAGAAACTTGTTTCATGCTCATTGGTTGCTCCATTCTCAAATTCACCATATGTATGCATTTGGTCCATTTTTGTCATTTCCATTTTTCAAGACAAAATCCAAATTAAAAGCCTTATGCATGAAATGAAAATTCAAACACATTCTAAATGCCATTCCTGAGGTGTTGGAAAAAGTCCCATTCAAAAATTCCCAATATTTTGACATTTGGACGATTTTGCCCCTGGTCCAATTCAGCTGTCCAGTTGAAAAGTGACTTTTTGCCTTGGCCACTTTTGGGAAAATCCAATGATGCACCCTCAAAGTACATGTCAAATGGAGTTTGTGCATATAAAGAACTTGCAATTTGGACAAACCATGTGGAAGTTATGGCCTCCTGATTACGGTCTTTTCTGAAATTCAATGAGCCATATCTCGCAAACCGTACATCGGATTTTCAAGTTCTTGGACTTTTTGGAAAGGTGAGAACAAGATCTACATCTTTCATGTTGAACAATTTTTCATTTGAAGCTTCCTTGGACTTCTGTTTTTGAGGTCAAAAACCTTCCATTTTTGGAAACTTCAATTACAAGTCACTTGCTATTTTTGGCAGTTTTTGTCCTGACTTGATTTTCTTCAGTTTTAAGCTTTGCAATGTCATTTAACACTTGTTCCAACATGAATGAAGTGTGTCTAACTCATCTCCACCTCCAAATCCATCAGATCATGTACAGTTGACCACAGTTGACTTTTCATCCGATAGATGAATCTGGCAATGCATAGATCAATTTAAACCCCAATCTCCAACTGAAATGGCTCAAGGGTGACACCCTAGCCTCAATAAGCACCATATAATCATAGAATGATCCTCATCTCCTTCATAAACCCCATCTCCTGATCCAGCCCTGATTGGCCCAATACAACTGATTAGGGTTGACCAGTGGTCAAAACCCTAATCTCAAGGAATCTTCTCCAATCTCCTGATGACATCCAACCATGATGATGATGATGTATCAATTCAAACAAGATGAAGACCACTATCCTTGGAAATCATGAAACCCTAATTCACAGTCCAATCCTCAGATGGCCCATGATCAGTCATTGAACCCTAGCTTGCACCTTTGAACTTCCTCATCTCCTGATTAAGACTTGGGAAGATGGCTTGCACTATGTAACCACATGTTATGCAATATGAAATGCCTAATGCCCTAAAATTAAATGCAAATATGTTAATGCTAGTCCCAAGAGAGGAGGGCAAATTTTGAGGTGTTACACCGAGCTACTTCAGAGGATGCCTCATCCACCTAAACCTTAGACACTTTAGGATTTTTCTTTAAAATTTTCTAAGTGTTTTTAGTTATAAGGCTTATTTTATGATATTTTCTCGCTTTACTTTCTGAAGTTTTCTCATCAATGAAATTGTGGTTTATTTACTTTTTGAGTCTGACAAAAAGGGGGAGAATTAGATAGAAGTCTTTTGATGAACTATTTTATCTAAATCTCATAAATGCAATGCTTACATTCTGAGATAAAATTAGTGCATAGTTCTAAGTCATTTTTCAGGACCTATCTGAACCAATGGAAGCTTGGATTCTTATCTGAGAAACTACTAAATCAAGTCAAGCAACTTAAGAAGATCTGGTAAGAAATTCTCTACCCAAAAACCCATATCTGATACTAAATATCTTTAAAAATCATTTTTAAGTATCAGACTTAGGGGGAGATTTCTAATCTCAGGGGGAGTTACATTTCTATTTGACTCTGACCATTTTCAGTTTAGTATCTCTTAAAGTACTTATTTTTTCATCAAAATCCTAAGATTTGTCATCATCAAAAAGGGGGAGATTGTTAGGACACGATTTTGATTCTGCAAAGTATCTCTAAGTTTTGATGATAACAAATAATGAAATAATTTAGTACCCTGACAGTTTTCTTAAGTGTGCAAGATTCTAAGTTGAAATGATTATGATAAGTTATACATTGATAGTTATAATGAAATGATCTGATTCTGAGAACTCTATCTGAAGACTCTACAAAAAGATATCTGAAGACTTTATCTGAAGATTCTGCAAAGAGATATTTGAAGACTCTAACTTTGAAGACTCTGATCATGCTCACCTCACTCTGACACATGCTAAAAAATACACCATCAGATGTCGCCTGGTCAGAAACTTAAGTTGGAAGCATTCAAATTGTAGTACAATCCTTTTAAAGGAAACATTTGATTATGCTCCTAATCTATTATAGAAAGGACAAGGAATTTACTACATTTATCTCCTACAGTTGACACGAAATCTTTATTGATTTCTCCTAACGATAACATCTCAAGTGCTATATAAGAGCCTCTTCACAACTTGCCAAAATAACAACTTTATCATACAACTTTTCACCACTCTTACAAAGAACAACTCATGCTCTGCATACTCTGATTATTCCTTCACCACTGTTGTTATAATAAAAAGTTTCCATACAAGAGCAGCTGCTCAATATTGTGCGATTATTTTTCACTGTTCTTAAATTGTGTTTATACTGCTTATCTAGAAGCATCTAGCGAAACACTTTGTAATTCTTGTAATTGTTTTTGATTCCTCAAGTGACTTGTTTAGGTATGTAGACTTGAGAGGGCTAAGAGGTTATTAAACCCTTAGACGAACATTGTAATCTGTTGAGATTAATAGATTAAGTCCTTGTTGAAGGCGAAATCACCTTGGTCGGGTGTACTGAAGTAGTTTTGGTTTTCAAGCAAACCAGGATAAATCATTTGTGTTGTTATTATTTCTTCTTTGCGTGTGTTGTTGCGAAAATCTTTTAATTCTTGTGAAAACAATTCAAACCCCTCTTTCTTGTTTTTCTCTACCTTTAGATAATGCTCAAAGAATCAATACTAGTAACTCACACATATTAGAATATGATGGTGGAGTTGTTTCATCTGAAACATAACCTTTATTTCATCTCTTGTCACCAAAGTAACGTGGTATCAGTGCATGGTAATTTAAGACTTTCATAGAAATGGATGTGAAGTTGCTAATGAAATCACCCGGAATGCAAAAAAGATGGGGAATGATAATATCTATTTGATAAACTTAAAGAACATCATAGTTTATTTGGGTAGATGACTAGTCAGACACAATTGATAACATTTGAAGGATATACTTATTGACCATTTATTTGTTCACAAAAGACAAATTTTTATACCATTTTATCATTTGTGTAATGTACAAACTTGTTATGTATCTTTGAAGTCTTCGAGTAAAACACACTATCTTCAGAGAAATATCATGATATATTTACTTTCTTTTTTATTTGATATACAAAATATGAATATATAAATACATTTGATGTCAAAATTTTAATTTTGCCAGAAAAACATAAGCCAACATTTTTTTTATAAATAGATACATCTAATATCATTTATTTAGAAAAATAAGTGTTAAATATTTTCATTTAACACCATTTATTTCCTAAATACGATATAAAATATTGTCATTTAACACCTAATTTAATAAACAAGTGTTAAACTTAGGAATTACAAATGGTTTCTACTAAACAAGTATGAAATTATAATATTTAACTCCGAACTTACTAATATTAGCGTTTTTGTTTTGTTAAGTAGTTTAATGGTTGAAATTCACCTTATTAAAGATGAACAAGTGAAATATTGCGGGTTCGAATCTGTACCCCCTGCATCCGATGTCCCTAAATTACGATCAATTTAACTATTTTAACGAGTCAATATTAGATGTTAAATAAAAATTTTATATTGATTTTAAGATAGATGTTAAATGCCCATTATTTATCATACCAGTAGCAACAACATCGATAAAAATCAATAATCATAACATGCTCACGCGAAAAAAAGAGATCTTATCACAAACCTAAGTCTGTTTCTCCCACTTACCAACCTCTCTGACGGAGTAATCTTTCTAATAAAAAATAGAAAAGAAATTCAAAAAATCTACCTTTAAGAGAAGTATCCCTAATTTAATGATCTATGGAGACGAATGTGAAAAATTGAAACCTAATTCCTTAATGTATAAATGAATTTATTTCTTTAGTGCCTCTAAATTTGAATATATTTGGATATGTTGCGTAAAATAATACAAATATTTATTTAATAAAAAAATAGATTTTGTTAATTTTGTTCTTTTACTTGTATTTGAGGACTTTTAAAACTTTTTCTATTAAATTTAACAACAAACAATATAAAAGAGTGAATTAAAATATTCAAAATATAATAACTAATATTCAACGAGGGTGAAAAGTGAAACTTCCCTAACAAATTACTCCAATGAAGTGTTTTTAACCCAAAAGACGAAGACTGGTAAAGAACGAATCGAAATAGGATAGGGCAGAAACGAGTGTCGCACGCGTGCAACGCACATATAACCAAATCCGTAATCTTCTCTATAGTTCTTTCTTCGTTCTCGCGCGTGCCCGAAACCCTAGACTTCAAATCCAGCGAGGTTTATCAATGAATCGCAAGAGAGGAAGATCCGAAGCTACCTTCAATGGCAATGGCGCCGGAAAAAGAGGAAGATCAGGTTCGTCTTTTCTTCTCCTTCCCCTCCTTATTCGTGCTACCTTTACTACGAGTCGAATAATTACCGTTAATTTTAGGTTTACTTGTGTATTAGAGGTTAATTTAGTATTAATTTTCGAATCCTGCACTGAAAACACTGAATATTCTTAAATCGTAATCATAATGAGCTAGTAATTTAAGTTGAAACATAAAATTTAACTGAGGGAACTTAATTAATGTTCTGCAACAGAAATGGAGTCCTTTCAATCTGGTTTAGGAAGCAAATCGAAGCCATGCACAAAGTTTTTCAGGTTCAAATCTTTAATTTATGTAAAAAAATCTAATGCAGTTTCATATATTTATAAATTTTCTAATGTTTCAGAATAAAATTCATACACGAGAATCCATATGAATGATATGATTTTACTAATCAATTGGGTAATGAAAGCTTTCCTACAGGTTTAGTGCTAATCATGTTAACAAGATTATGAACAGAAATTGTTGATTCTCAGGATCAGCTCTATTTAATGCTTGATGAGCTAATATATATAAACAAAAGAAGTTCTATGGGGGTGGATACAAAACTTGATCAGCATATATAGGCTGTATACAATTTTCTCCATTTTTTTTGAGTAAAAGAGAGATGATGCAGATCAATTAAATGTCGGGAGTAGTACACGGCTTAAGACATTTTCTATCAAAAGAGATAAATATATTGATGATCGGAAGCATTCATAGCATTAATTGACTTCAGTCAACACATCAAAATTTTATAATTTAATCCCTTCATTTTTTGTAAACAATTAGCTGCATGATTAAGTTTGGTGATCTCATAAACCCCATATAAAAGAAAACCTATCTATCCCATCCGACTCCGATTCTCTTTGGTCTCCCCGTTCTACAACATATGACGTCTTCCCAGCAAATCATTCTGACGGCCGCTGATAGAATCAATGACTTTATGCCCCCTTCAAACTTTATGCCCTTCAACTTAAGACCATTAGTGTGTCACAATTGAGAATGCTATGAGGTAATTCAAATGATGAAAGAGGACTATATGAAACCATTAGGTCGAGGGTGAAGTTTTGTACTCCTCTTTCTCGGACGAACTCAATAAACAGATTGACATCCTTTTGGTTGCAAAGAGAATATTGATCACATATGAAGAGAAACCAATGGATTGATAGGTCCGTGTCTCGATGCTGCCTTGTAGAGTACATCGCATGGAGAAAGACTGAGCGTGAAAAATTGAAGGCTGTGTTGTCAGAATCTAGGGTGAAGACCGAGAGCCGTAGTGGTTTCCATCTCTTTGAAAGCACAGTTGTGGTTGCAGCATGTTTGGTTGAAAGAAAAGAGAGTATATGATAGAGAGTTGAATCCGGAGAGGTACTGATTCTATCGGTGGCCATCAGAATGGGTTGCTGGGAAGACGTCATATGCTGTGGAATGGGGAGACCAAAGGGAATCGGAGTCGGATGCGATAGTTAGGTTTTCTTTTATATGGGTTTATGAGATCACCAAACTTAATTATGCAGCCAATTTTTTACAAAAAATTAAGGGATTATGTTTGGAAATCTTGACATATGGTATTTAAAATATATACATGATTTGAGAGGACAATTTTGATTTGTTGACTGTACTGGTTTTCTCTTGTGTACTGTTGATAGGCCTGTTGTTTATATTGTTGTATTTTTGTCACCTTGATTGTCTTATCTTGAAAACTGTTATTTGCTGCCATAGTTCGTCTGTCATCTTTTTAATCTATGTCATCTGTTCCAACTAAAAGTTTTGCGAAACTTTGTAAAGATTCAAAATATTCTGATTAGTCTTTTGAAATGGTTTTACAAAATAGTAAGTACAGTTGTGCTTAATATAAGCCTATATTAAAACAATTACTCCTTTCTGCAATTTATTATTTTATTTTGAAAATATTTCTAACTATTATGCTAAATAATAGTCCATTAACTTATTCTTTTCAAGTATAACTACTTGGTAGATGCACCTTTAAATATTCCATTAACTCTGAAGTAATTGAACTCCTCACCTACTTATTCTGAATTCTAACTAATAAATTGTTTTCCTCATCTAGATCACTGTATATTTGTATTACATAGCCCTAAATATTTCTCATTTGCATGAATCTTTTGTGGTTTTAGTTTGCAATCAAAATTTGTTACAATTATGGCTTTGTTTAATTTTAAGTTACCACTACTTGTCCTAGTTTTTAGTATGCAAGTTTGATAATTTTTTTACTGAAAGTAGTTTGCCAGTTTTTTTATTGTTACATTCAAGTCCTTCTTATTAATTTCCCCATTTTAATTCCTCAAATCACCCCCAAAGAATTATGATAGATTTGGGATAGGAAATGATTTAAATGGTCTATTATCTGGTAATTTTGTAAGATGAGTTTTGGGATTTGAAGATGGTAAAAATTTGTGATTTTCAGATTTTGGGGTTTGATTGATAGATTTTAAGTGGAATTATGTATAAGACAGTGTTTTTGATATCTTGGTTTATGTTTATTTTATTGAGGTTTTATGTAGTAAATGATGATTTGAGGGTGTTAGGTTGTGAAAATGTGATTTGAGGGTTCTAGGTTGCGAAAATGATGATTTGAGCTTAAATAAACCCTTGGCACTTCTCTACCGAGCAAAACTCATCCTAATTTGGTGCTGAATCTTATCTTGATTATTTATTTGTAATATCTTCAATCCTTTTCGCTAGGAAGTTGCCCTTGCTGGACGAGGGCCTAATATATGTTACTATTTTCACAATCTTGTACAATGCATATTCTATTTTTGCTTTTCTGTCAAAGTGGTCACTTTCTGTATTGTTGTTTTTCAATTTTATCTCCATATGTTCTGATTTTCTTTAAAAGTATTCCACTTTCTTTTTTAATCACTGTGTTTATGCTCGTGTGATATTAGGACTAAACGTTTTTCCTTTGTTCGGGCATAAGGTTTGCTTAGATCTCTCTGCCTTGCTCTCCTTCCTTGCATTTGTGTCCCGGCTCCTGAGTTTGAACTGGTTTGTTTTTGGGGCTAAACAATTAGTTTGGTTTGAACTACAATAGGTGAGGTCATGTTAATTCATTTGTAAAATAACAAGGAAGTGGGTAGGTCATACTTCATTGTTTAGGAACCCAACAACCATTCCTATTGTTACTTGAATTTTGGGCTACACGCAGCAGTCTGCACCTTTATTCAGAATATATAAATTGAGGATAGCTAATTTGTATCAATTCACATTTTCATACCTTCAATTTGAGTCATTTATGTTTCTATTGGTGATAATCTCATATTGATGTATTATGTGTCCTGTGTTTGATAATTGTTTTTGTTACAACCGCTGCACACATCTGCTCATCTTGGTTCCATCAAATTGTTTAGACGATTTATGAATTGCAGAGGCCATTCAGTTTCAAAATTTTTCTAATTTTGTATCCTGATCAGATGGTTTACATGTGCCCTAGTCTGATATATATGATTTCATCTTTTATGCAGCACCTCTGGATGTCCTTTCGGTGAGGGATGTCATTTCTTACATTATGTTCCCGGGGGCTTTAAAGCTGTCTCTCAGATGATCAATGTTGGTAGCAGTCCTGCCATTCCACCTGTCGGTAGAAATCCAAATGCTCCGCCATCCTTCCCCGACGGGTCTTCTCCACCAGCTGTTAAGACCCGATTGTGCAACAAGTTCAATAGTGCCGAAGGATGCAAATTTGGTGATAAATGTCACTTTGCCCATGGTGAGTGGGAGCTTGGTAGGCCCACCGCCCCTTCATACGAAGATACTCGGGCCATGGGACAAATGCAAAGCAACAGGGCTAGTGGGAGATTTGAGCCTCCACCTCCAGCTCATGTAGCTGCTGGCGGCTTTGGAGCCTCGGCCACGGCAAAAATTAGTATCAATGCTTCCCTGGCTGGAGCTGTCATTGGAAAAAATGGTGTAAATTCCAAGCAAATCTGTCGCATAACAGGAGCTAAACTTTCTATTAGGGAACATGAATCAGATCCTAACCTTAGAAATATTGAACTTGATGGGAATTTTGATCAGATCAAGCAAGCTAGTGCCATGGTTCATGACCTTATTCTAAATGTGAGTTCGGTCTCTGGGCCTCCAAGAAAAAACACCACTTCACATTCACAGTCTTCTGCTCCTGCAAACAACTTCAAGACCAAGCTGTGTGAAAACTTCACCAAAGGATCCTGCACTTTTGGGGAAAAGTGTCATTTTGCACATGGAGCAGACGAATTACGCAAGTCTGTAATGTGATGCAGATTTTAGTTACATTATTTTTTAATGAGGATATTGTGCAGAATTTTCTAATTTACCACATGTTAACAAATGGGGGATTGTGGAGTCTTACCTCAGCTTCTAAAATTCAATTACATTTCATTGTCACCATTTTTAAAAAATATTTATTGTATCAAAATATTTTAGTCAATGATGTGGTTTGTATGTTTATTTGTTACAAGGGAAATATATTGTTTGTTATATCTCTCCATTAAAATTTGATTTTAACGTTGCTTGTATTAAAAGTGCAGCACCAAATTTTCAGGCTTAGTTTAGTAGCATCAACCAATTAAGCATTCATTAAATTAACATTTAACGTGTAAGTTGCTTGCTATGAAAGATAAAATCAGAGTGAATTTCATGTAAATTTTGCATAAAATATTTCTAAAAATCATCCTACATACAAAGCAAAGCAGTCTCACCTCAAAACGGTCCTGATAAAAACTAGTCCAAATGGATACCAACGTTTGGTCGTTTTTTTTCAACGTAGACGCCAGCGTCCAAATGGATACCAACGTTTGGTCGTGTTTTTTTTTAACGTAGATGCCGTGTCAAAAATATAAATGAATATTTTTTATTAATTTTGATTTTGATTTTATTTTGTTGGATTTTTTAATAAACACGCGCTTTAATCTAATTTTGTCGGATTTTTTAATAAACACACGCGGGTCAAAAATATAAATGAATATTTTTTATTATTTTTAGTTTTAATTTAAATTATTTATATAATAAATTTGGTGAATAAATTTTAAAAATGAGGAAAAGAAAAATATTGTATAAATTGTGAGAAATGATTATTTCAATTTTAAATTTAAAATGTTGAGAAATTATTTATTTATAGAATAATTTTAATAGAAAAATTAAGAATTAATAATAATTTTAGAAAAAAAATAGATCAGTCAAATTCTTCTATTCCCTTTATATATAAATCGAAAAAGATTTAGAAACAAATTGTTTTTATATATACTCTTGTAAATACTTATACAAGTAAGTTTGTCATAAGATAAAATGCAAATACTCTTTCAAGCGCCCAAACTTTTAGAATATTTTTGCTTTGCTCCTTTGATAACTTTTAATTACACACGTGTTCTCAGCTCCGGAAATTGCAATCATGAGTAAGAAAATAGAAAAATTAATGTAGTCATGCAAATAAAAGGAACCTCATTTTAGATCAACGTTTATAAAAAGAGACCTAGAAAATGTCCAATGTTTTAAAGAATATGTTCTCTATGCATATATATCAAGCTTATCAAAATCGGAATCCACAATTTGACCTGTTTGAATCTGAAAATCAAAATGCAAAAGAATCGGAATTTAAACTGAAAATCAATTAAAAAGTAATTAAAAATAGAAAACCCAATAGTTTAAACCATTTTTAAAGTTGGACTGAATTTTCCTTTTGATTTATAAAAGTACGATAAAAAATTTCGTTTTGAATGAAACTTTTGCTTGATTTAATTTCTCTCCAATAACTCTAGTACATATTACCGTAGAAAATCTAAAGTAAAAATTATTCTTAATTTCTTTGTTGTTTTCTATTTATTTGATGAATGAAAGTAGATTTTGTATAACAGTATAAAATAAACAATTTCAATAAACACTACTACGGAACACACATATCATAATGGTTGCAAAAAAGATGCACCACGCTAAACCAAACGTTGTGAAGTAAGATGTGATTGTATGTACGATGATTTCCACAACGGTTTAGCGGCCGTGATTATAAAATATGTAGCGTGCGACCTACCACAATGGTTAATTTAAACAACTATTGTGATATTCTTCAAAGCATAACATTTAACAACAGTTGGTTTAAACAACCTTGTGTTGTGATATATAAAATCGAGTTTATTATAAATTATGTGGAATGCTTATTTCGGCAATGCTAACTAAACATATAACATCTCAATATGATCTAGAACTTTATAATATAACAAATTAAGTTATATTAGAAGAACAAGTTCACATTCAATGCTTGACAAAAGTTCTTCAGCTCCTTATCTGTATTTTCCTCTATAACACTTAGAACTTTGTTTAATGATCCTAATTCTTCACCCGCCCCTTCCTTCACTTCTAGTTTATTTTTCAAAATATTATTTACTTTGCAAACTAAATTAGAGGTGAAGAGAGGGGCAGTTGAAGATCTATAATCATTAAATAAAGTTCTAACAGTTAAAGAACAATATGCAAATAACAAATTAAAGAATTCTTGTGAAGAATTGAACGTGTACTTCTTTTTGTTAGAAGTAAATCATATTCAATAGTATTAGCATTAGTTTTGTTAAGCTTAATCTAGCTAGTGTAGGTTAGCATTTTGCCTACGTGGCATTATTACTTGTGTATATAAACTAGTGTAGTTGTCAACAAAACTGTACAGCAGTGTGTGCGCAACCATTTTGTAAGTATAGTGGAAGTATGTTATTCTCTCTCTCTCTCTCTCTCTCTCTCTCTCTCTCTCTTCATCTTCTTTATCTTGTGCACCAACAATTGATATCTAAAGCTTTAGTTCAGATCCACAAGGAAACATAGGGAAACACGAGTGAACGGTGAGGCGTTATGTGATTGATTTTGTTTCTTGAATTCGTAACAAAATCACATTTCTTGATTCTACGGGACTGAGAAACACTAGTGTTTGGTGAGATCTGAGTGTATTGCACAAGATTGAAGATGAACGGAAACGATAATCTGAGTACTAAGCTTCCAGTGTTCGATGGAAAGAATTGAAATCGATGGATGATTTAGATGTGCATGTTGTTTGACGCTCAAGATGTTCTTGATCTCTTCAATGACTGTTACATTCAGGTTGCACTTCCGACAAATGCAACAGATGCATAAAGAAATGCTTAACGAGATATGAGGAAGAAGGATCAGAAGACGTTGCTCTACATCCATCAGTGTGTGGATGCGAGCGTGTTTAAGAAAATCATTGATTCGACGACGGCGAAGGTTGCGTGGGACACACTGGTACGGTGCTACGATAGTGATGCACCAGTGAATAAGGTGAAGCTTAAATATCTACGTAGGCAGTATGTGAATCTCAACATGAAGAACAATGAGAAGGTACCTGACTACATCTCTAAAGTGATTATGATCATAAATAAGATGAAGTCGTTTGGAGAAACTCCTTCTGAAGAAAGTATCATTGAGAAGGTACTTAGATCTCTTACTTCTTAGTTTAATTATATTGTTGTAGCAATTGAACATTCTAAGGATCTTAGCACCATGAAAATTGAAGAGTTGCAAATCAGTCTAGAGGCACAAAATTTGTGTATGACTGAGAGAAAATCTAAAATGGAGGTAGAGCAACAGGCTCTGAAAGCAACTTTTGGTAATAAATATCAGAAGTAGTCTTAGTCAGAAGTTAGGAAGAAATCTGATTGTGTTTAGAAGTCAGAAACCTCAACTTCTGAAAGGCAGAAGAGTGTTCAGAAGGGGAATGAGAAGTGTGACAAGAGAAAAGTGTAATGCTATTGTTGTAAGAAGTTTGACCATTTCACTTATGATTGTTGGTCAAACAAGGAAAGGAAGTCATAAGAAGCAAACATAGCCAAAGGAGATTCTGATGATGAACCTGTGTTATTTATGGCTTATGAGTCTGATAGTGTGTCTTTAGAAGACTGGTGGTACATGCACACTGGTTGTTCAAATCACCTTACTTGAAATAAGAAATGGCTGGTTGAGTTTGACTCTGGTAAGAGGACCAAGATCAGATGTGCTAATGATAAGTATCTGAATGTTGAAGGAATAGGAAATGTCAGAGTAGTTCTGGATAATGGTAAAACTGCATTAATTAAGAACATGTGGTATGTTCCTGGTATGAAAATCAATCTGATGAGTGTAGGTCAATAAATTGAGAAAGTATTTTCAGTTACCATGAAGGACAATCTTTTGAAGTTGTATGACTGTAATCAGAAGCTAATTATGAAGTAAGAACATGAAAGGAATAGAACATTCAAAGTGAATGTTAAAATTATAGACTCTGAATTCCTTGTGAGTGCAACTTTTCATTTAGATATGTTTTGTATGATGTCAAAACTAGGAAATAGCGTTTATGTACATTGGACGGTATCATCCGAGTCTAGTTGTGCATTTTAATGTTCTTACATCAGGAAGCATGTCAACATTGTTGGAAATGGTCTGGAAAAGATTTATGCATCAAAATATTGTGTTGTGCATGAAAATTTTGGTTTTAGGTGAAAAATACTCCCTATAGGTCGACACATACGATTATAGGTCGATCTATAGAAGACTTTTTTAAACTACAGATTGACACATATAGTGTATAGGTCGACATCCATACTAAATTATTAAATCATGTACGCTCTATTCTATGTGCCACCTTGTTAGGTCGACCTATAGGCAGCACATGACCTTTACAGGTCGACCTATAGGCAGCACATGACCTTTACAGGTCGACCTATGTTTCCAACAGGTCGACACATGACTTGTATAGGTCGATACATGGCTCGTATAGGTCAACCTATAGACAAAGAATCTTGAAAAATTGCATTTGTTTCCACTCCTTTTGCATTCCTTTTGCTTCTCATTAGTCTTTCACACACACACACACACACACACACACACACACACACACACACACACACACACACACACACACACACACACACACACACACACACACACACACACACATATATATATATATATATATATATATATATATATACTTGGTACATGCATCTTTCTCTAGTAAGGTTTCTAGAGTGAGTAAAACCTACATGAATCCAAGATTTCAAAGAATTCTCATCATCTTCAACTCCATCTATGCATATACACAATCAAACTACACTTAATCATTTTAGATTAGGTTCCATCTAGATTAGGGTTAATAATGTCCAATTAGGTTTGTTGTACCGTATATTGGGTTGAGAACTTTGAGGGATTCAAATCAGAAAAACCGAGTTGGGATTTTCCTTCAAACTCTGTTAGGGTTTGAAGGTTTTGGATAAAATTGAGCAATTTGGATTCAATCGAGTGAAAGCCCTGGGACAAGGGGTGCCTTGTAAGGGAGTAGTGTGTGACGGTGGATCGTGTTGACAAATCTTCGATTTCAACAAGTGTGTGCATGAGATTAATTCAACCGAGTGAAAGCTTTGAAGAACAAGGGATTTCCTTCAAAGAAGTAGCAACAACAAGTGAATTGAAGCGGCATTGTTGGTTACTTGATCAATCTTTGATCAAGGGTTTTGGAGGTGGTAGAGTCAACATCAAACCTAGGGTTTGTAGAGTTCAATTTCTTCATATCTTGTATACACACATATGCAAAGTAAGATTTTATATGATATCTCAATTCAAATTTGAATTGAGGGCAGACGTACCCATAGCAAGATCGATTCGGAAACTGCCTAAACAAATTCGTGTGTACTCTCTATCTCTATCTCTCCTTTGTTTTTCGATTTGCAGATTGTCGATTGCATTGATCGTTTGATCAATATTGTTTGGATTATAATTTTGAATATGTTTTGAAATTTGTGTTGTTGTGTAGATCATAAATCTTTGGTTGTGATTAGATTTGTAAGAACAACAAACACCACATAAAACTCTAAACATTGTTGATCACACACTAAGTGTTCGATAAATTGCTTGACTTAATCTTGTGTGTGATTTGTCCATTGGTGATAGACTTTCCCTATTGTATTGTATTCAACTAGTTGTGTTTAATTGTTGTTGATTTACTTGTGGATTATTATCATTGTATTGACACCTCTATGTATATCCGAGCTTTTCTATAGTAGGTTCGATTAGACGATTATTTTGATTTGGGAAAATTTTGAAACTTGCTTCCGTGTTATAAACGTTTTCAAAACCAAGTTTGATTCAAGTTTTAACTTGTGATCTGTTCACCCTCTCTAGATCTTGGACTATCGTCTAACAAGTGGTATCACGAGCTTTGGTTCATTCCGTGCTTAAGATTTTCTTATTAGATAATGGCGACCGAACCTAAAGGGGAACATGATAGAGCACCTATTTTTACCGGAGAGAATTATGGCTATTGGAAAGCTTGTATGCATATCCATATCAACTCTGTTTATAAGGGTGTATGGGACGCTATCATCAATGGTCCTAATCAAATTACAATGACCAATGGTGAAGGCGTCATCGTACAAAAATCCGAAGGTCAATGGAATGATAATGATAAAAAGTTATGGTCACATGATTGGAAGACACAAAATGTTCTCATATCCTCATTAGGTGTTGATGAGTATTATCCTGTTTCCCATTGTGAAACCTCCAAAGTTATGTAGGATGCATTAGAAGTTACCCATGAGGTAACTAATGAAGTCAAACAAGCTAGAGTCAACATATTGAATCAAGAGTTTTAACTCTTCCGTATGAAGCATGGTGAAACCATTGTCGACATGCAAAAGAGATTCACACATCTTATTAACCGGTTGAATGCTCTATGTAAGCCTATTTCTAATGATATTTCTACTAATAAGGTTTTGAGATGTATTAATAGGGAATGTCAACCCAAGGTCACCGCAATCAAAGAGATGGATGATCTTAAAGTACTTGATTTTACTACTTTGTTTGGAAAATTGGAAGAACATGAGCAAGAACTCACTTGCTTGGAAAAAATGAAAAAGAGTATGAAAAGAAGATGAAGAAGGAGAAAGGTAAATATAAGGTGGAAGACAAAAAGTCTATTGCTCTAAAGACTTCAAGCTTAAAGTCCTCAAAGAAGGAGCAAATTGATTATGAAACTAAAGATGACAAGGACTCTGATGAAGAATATATGGGATTGTTCATCAAAAGGTACAATAGATACATGTGGAGACAAGGAAATAAGTACTCCGAAAAGGACGATAGTAAATCTAGAAGGTTGCCAAAATCCTCAAAGGAAGATGAGAACAAGAAAGGTAAGATTCGAAGTTCATGCTACAATTATGGACAAGTAGGTCATTATAGGCCGGAGTGTCCTAAGATCATGAAAGAAAAAGAGAAATACCATAAAAAGAGATCTAGTAAGTCTAGAATAGCCTATGTTGCTTGGGAGAGAGAAAATGATTCTTTAAGTGATGAAAGCTCAAGCTCAAGCTTCGAACCGGAAAAGATGTGCTACATGGCCAACAAAGGAAAGAAAAATAATTCAAGTCACCCTAAGCCTAAATCTACCCATGACTTATCTTATTCTCAATTACAGGAATCTTTTGAAAATCTACAAAGACAAGCCTTAAATGCTTTCAAAAAGCTAGCTTCAAACAAAATAATTTTTTTTCATTTGGAAGCTAAAATGTAAGAAAATGAAAAGAATATGGAAGCGTAAGGTAATCTATGCTAGATATTCTAAATGATAAGAGTGAGGATAAAGAACCTTTATGGTTTGGTTGTGAGACTTTCCATATTTGGCAAAAAGAGGTAAGAACTCTTAAAGCTAAGTTGGGCAAGGCTTTGCAACCCAAAGTTACTTTTGATATTGACATTTCAAAATATGATATTCCTTCTCATAATCCTTATAGAAGGTATAGTTATGTTGAAAAGAGTTCAAATAGCAAAAAAACATCTTCTCACAATGTTTATTGTCATTATTGTTGCATGAAGGGTCATACTATTGCAAAGTGCAACTTTAGAAGACTTTTTGTACCTAAAGAAACTTATCAATGGTTGCTTAAATGCAATCAAGGTTTCACTAATCATAAAGGACTAAATGAAGATTGAGTACCTAACACTATTCATTGATCTTGCAAGATAGATGTTTTGGCGCTATGAAGAGAGAATGAGATCTCGTTCGTGGAGGCTCAAAACATGATACAAGTGACATCTCTTTATTCCTTGACTTTGTGACAAGGAAGATGGAGTGTTTTACTTAGAAGGTTAAATTTTAGTGTTCTTTTAATTGGTAAAAGTGTGTTTTTTTATTAATAATGTTTTATGAAATTCTGGTGTAGTCAGAGTTCAGATGCTCTACTCCAAGTAATGACATCTGATCCAAACATTGTTACTAATACAGCAAAACAATTATACAAATTAAAACCCAGTACTGATATACACACATTCACAAATGTCATGACATCTGCTACTATATCACCATAGAATGGAAGAACACCCAGTTCTGTCCATCTGATACAAAGACACAGCAGAGATCAAACATAGCACTTACTTCTGTTGAGCCTGCACAGTTATCAGCATGATGTCTCAACATTGATTTGAACATCACCTGTTACAGCATTACAGGTTTACCTTATTTTATAACAGACAGAATTATAACGTGTAGAAGGTAAAAACACAAGTAATTGTTAACCCAATTCGGTGCAACATCACCTACTCTGGGGGCATACCAAGCCAGGAAGAAGATCCACTATCACCAGTATTAATTCAGAGTTAAACTCCCCCGTTTACAACTCTTCACTTAATCCCTACCCAATGCAATCTATACCTAGGAACTCCTAGATAGAAACCTCCAGTTTCCATTCCTATCACTACAAATACAATGTAATGCTAAACAACTTGAACTTGCTTCACAGCTTCGTTCAAGACCATAACAAACTCTTACCTACAGGCTTTGAGTTACAAATAATCTCATGCCTTCGAGCACTGAGAAACACATGGTAACCTTCCCACAGGTTGGGAGGTTTACCTCACACACACCCCTAATTTTACATTATTTGAGGCTTCTGAAACCTAGGTTACAATCTGCTATTTATAACCTAAACACCCAACTGGATTTGGGCCTTGTACTTGTATTTCCTAAAATTAAGGTTAAGCAAGTTAACCTAATTTCCATATATTAGGGTGCTAACAAATAAGCTATTTGTTAGGTTCATTAAATGTAGCTCAGTTGTTAGTTTTCTGGATTTTAGCTTAGCTGTTGGATTCCTGAAAAATAGCCTGAGAAAAATACTGAAACAGAAAAACTAACCATCCTACACTTTAGCATATGCTGTCAGGAATGAATGTCATAACATTCAGTTTGACGTCCAGAACATAGACCATATGCTAGGTCTGTTATTTTCCTGAAAACAGACTGTACTAAGTGCTGAACTGTACAAGACCAACCATTCTATACTTCAGTATCAGCTGTCAGAGATAAATGTCATAACATCCAGTTTGACATTTAGACAATGGGCCATATGCCAGGTCTGTTATTCTCCTGAAAAACAGACTGAAATAAATACTGAACTGTAGCAGACAAACCAACCTGCCTATTATTCAGTATATGCTGTCAATGATGAATGTCATAACATTCTGTTTGACATTCAGACAGTAGGCCTTATGCCAGGTCTGTTACTCTCCTGAAAAACAGACTGAACTCAATACTGAGCTATAACAGAAAAACCAACTATTCTATAGTTCAGTATCTGCTGTCATGGATGAATGTCATAACATCCAGTTTGACATTCAGTAAGTCCTGTATTGAATGATTGTCATAACAGAACAGAAAATCAACCTGCTGTTAGTTTCCTGAAAATCAGCCTGAGATAAATAACAGAAAAACTAACTGGCCTGTCAGGAATGAGTGTCATAACATTCAGTTTGACATTCAGAGAATGCTGTCATGAATGACTGTCATAACAGAACAGAAAATCAGCCTGAACTAAATACTGAACTATAACAGCAAAACTGATTAGTCTATAATTCAGTATCTGCTGTCAAGGATGAATGTCATAACATCCAGTTTGACATTCAGTAAATCCTGTATTAGCTAATCCTGCAGCATACTACTTAAGCATGTCATGACATCAGTCAAGACATCTAAGTACAGTAACTGTTTTAACACAAAATGCAGCCAATCAAAAACATCTACAAACTCCCCCTTTGGCAATTTTTTGGCTAAAACACCTTGGCATCACAACAGAGTTCACAGCAGCGGAAAGCACACATCCAAGCAGAGAACCAAGTTAGCTAATACACTAATCACACACAGAAGATAAACTTCACACAGCAGCAACACATAGAAGATATCAAACAGCAGCATAACCTCTTGTTTTAGAGGACCTTCATCTTCACAGAAATCTGTTGTCCTGGGGTACAGGTGTTACTCCCCCTTTTTGTCAAAAATGTTGCCAAAGCAACTTAATATTACAGACCAAAACATACAAAATTACAAGTAATATACCCAGTATGGTTTTAGTGACTTTTTTGCCTGAAACCAACTTCTGCTTGCTTTTGGTACATCCTCAGGACAATGTTTCTCTCCCCCTTTTTAGCTAAACATTTATAAATGAAACCTTCATAAAACCAGATCCAGGTGCAGTATGCCCAAATCTTAACAAACCCCATGGTTTAGAGGGAATGGAATGTCGCTCTCGTGAGAAGAGGAGTGTTGGTACATCCTTTAAATAGGCCAGATCGTGCTTAGGAATTAACGGTAGGAGTAAATACTTGGTCAATATCCATAAATATTTGCTGAGAATCTATCAGAGAATCACCAACAATATCCCAGACTATCTTTGAATAGCTCTTGACTGTTTCTTTTCAGAAACAACAGTTCCAATGCATGTAGACTATTCCATATATGCTGTCAGACACGTTGCAAGCGATGTCTTAACATTCAACACGACTTTTGTCTGCATTCTTCATGTATTCTCCCTATCACCATTTCCAAAAACCACTTTCTTACCTCCAGTGGTAGCTTGACATCTAGCACCACACATCCATATTTCCTTATGACTGTAAGTTTCAGAAGGAAATAACAATATTGTCCAAGGCAATGTCATGACATCCGGTCAGACATTCTTCTGCTCACTCAGCCTTGACACACACCACATCATCCCAATAACTAACAAGGCGCCGTACCTTGTTATCTGAGAACACATAGACCACAAGCTTGATGATTACTTGCAGCACAAAGACAGAACTCCCCCTGTCATGAACAACCAACTCTCGTCTTGAAACTTGGAGATCACACATGAACATATCCAACACCCCAAAGTTGGACCTTCACCTACTTCCTGATTCAAGGAGAACCCAAACCACTTGATGAATGGAAAACATAAGACGCATCTTCATGTCTTCAAGAGCACACCCTCTGTTCAACCCTCTTGGCTGAACACATCCACACTCTGTGTCAATCTCTCTTCTAACCAGAACAGAAAACCACTTCATAAAATGTTCTAACATTAGTTAGGACATCCTTCACAACATAACAAAGAACACCATCTGATAATCTTCAGATATCACTGAGTCACCAGCTTGATCAAAAGAACCCAGACATAAATTGGGACATATACATTCTCATCCCATTACAAGAGATAATCTTCCATAGATAGCTCAAAACTCCTTCCACAAGCTCCAAGAGATGAATAGAAAACACCTCCTTTTGTCTTCAACTTACTACTTTTCTGCTGAAAAGTAATTTGTCTCAGACTTTCCTCAAGAATAATCAGCTGCCATATGTTGATTATCTTGATTCTTCGAACTCACTTCTGAGATGGACCAAATGCCACTGGTTGATTACCTCCTTCATGAATCCTCATATGAAAAAGTCAAATGTCACTTATTGACCTCTCCACGTTTATCAGACTTCTCCCAAAGATATTCTGACCTTCCAAGTGAGACTTGAACTTCAAGCTACATGTTAAACAAAACTTAGATTCTCTGAGACATGAACATGTAACATCTTCTCCATCCAGCAACTCCAAAGAACTGCAATGAGAACGATCTTTTCGAAGTACCCAATCTACAACTCTGTAGACCCTTCTATTCTAAGTTGATGTGCCACTTCACCAACTAAGATTCTGATGTTGAACCAAATGTCACAACATTGTGTTTTAACATCTAGCTGTTGAATTCAGCTCCTTCTTCTGCCACTTGAAAGAACTTCCTCCCTACACAGAACAAGAGTTCAACGCTCTCATAGACTTGATTGTGGAACCAAGTTTGAGTAAACAACCTTCATCCTACAGGTTTGCAGTTAAGTCATCCAAGCTCACACCTTGATGAATCCCTGATTCTTCTCCAAAGACATCAGACACTCTGATGCACGAGTCTTCAGAAGGACCAGTTAGAAACTAACCCTTCAGCTATACCAAGGATTCCACTTCCTAAAGCAAGGCTATTTCCATGATGTCAAGAATGCTGCCACTTGTTCTTAACTCCATAGTGTGCATTAGCCAATGCACTTCCTTACCTAGATCAGAAATAAATTGATCCAAGTAACCACCATCATGACTATGATGTCTTCTTCTTCTTGTACACACCAAGGCTGAACATGTTTCTTGCCAGGATACCTTTTCAGAGATCATATGCTTTTGCTGCCACCAAAGAGATAGATCATAAACCAATGTACTATCCTTCCTGTGATTCTGCACAGGGTCTTGAAGAAGAGATGTTCCAACATCTTTAAGAACATCAGTTATCTTGAGCTCCAAGGATAATCAATTAAATACTTGTACTTGGCCCAAGTAGACATTAACCTTAAATCCTTTCCCAATTATCCTTTCAGATACTTCCACCATAAGAATACTTTGAAAATACTCTTCTTGTGTCAACATCTTCTGCTTGCGAGCACCTCAACAGTTTTGAGAATCTTTCCAGATTAGATTCACCCTTAGGAATGAGAGAGATGAATCCTTCCTTGCAAATGTGTCATACAACAACCAGAACCCATGTGACACAGGTCAACAGCCAACCAGACCCTAGGCTGACCAAACGTGAGAAGGTTAACCAAAACTCCCCCTTAAATTAACAATCATGGAAACTCCACACCAATATCCATGCATTGTACATAAGTGTCTCAACATGACATACACCATCCCTACCAGTGGCAACTAACTCTATGAGTTATACCTATACATACTCGAATCACACCAATCAGACTCCAGCTGACCATAAGTACTAAAAAAGACACCAGTCAATAGTAGATATGCATTGCCAGAGCATACTACCTCAACCAACCTCTGAATCTTCATATTCTCACTCCTTGAAAGAACTGCCACTTCTGAGCGTGGTGTTTGAATAACAAGATTCATGGTCCTAATCCTCTTAAATGACTTAGCAATCAGGTTACCCCATTATTGACTTCTAACATCCAGGGGACTTGTCTTCCAACACAACATAGTACTTCAGGGAACAACAATCCAACCCTTATCAATCTACAGGAATAAGACAAACAACAGGAAATTGCACAATTTCACATCTCAACCAGCTCCACTTCTAGAGATCAGGCTTCTAAAAGTGACCTTCTTGAGCACACACACAGTTTACCCTACCCTTGTCAACTTAGCACACACAGATGTCTCCTCTTCCAGGTCAGGAGTAGGTTCTAAACAAAAGTATCCCTTTGTTTGACACCTAAAAACATTTGCTCTTCAACCAGTAGCTGCATACTTGTTGAACAACATGTTCTAACATCACATAGAACATTAGTTCCACCTCCCTGGAACAAACCCTCCTTGAAAGTCTTCAAGGTCTTCATATACACTACCCAAGAGAGTAAAAGAATCAGTGATCAGGTGATTTTTACCATCCTGAAGTGAGAACGTCATGATGAGTGGACTTGAGGAGACTCAAGTATCTTTGACATCTTCAGTAGATTATGATGAAATCTTGAATACAACAACCTTTCATCCACATGAGGGGAAACTACATCAGAGTTTGAGTTTTGCCAGGTATTATGCAGCGGAAATCATAATACAACTCAACCTATG
This sequence comes from Lathyrus oleraceus, assembly GCF_024323335.1. NCBI lineage: Eukaryota > Viridiplantae > Streptophyta > Magnoliopsida > Fabales > Fabaceae > Lathyrus > Lathyrus oleraceus. The sequence continues at coordinate 518,755,900 of NC_066584.1, forward strand.
AACACACACTTCACCGGATCAGCCTCCAAGAACATACCAAGTTTGAATATGATTCAATACTAGCACAGTTGTCCCACACAAAGGCCAATTGCCAACCTCCAGAGACAGGTACACACAGTTCCTGTCATGAATAGTCCATCCACCTACTTCAAGGGACCGTTCAGAGAAATCACAGAACCTTCCACAGGTTCCAACATCAGTACTAACATAACTCCTTGCAAGATACCAGAAAGTATCACCCATGGATCTCATCCAGAAACAAAACATGATGCCTGCTCTGATACCAATTGAAATTCTGGTGTAGTCAGAGTTCAGATGTTCTACTCCAAGTAATGACATCTGATCCAAACATTGTTACTAATACAGCAAGACAGTTATACAAATTAAAACCCAATACTGATATGCACACATTCACAGATGTCACGACATCTGCTACTATATCACCATAGAATGGAAGAACACCCAGTTCTGTCCATCTGGTACAAAGACACAGCAGAGATCAAACATAACACTTACTTCTATTGAGCCTGCACAGTTATCAACATGATGTCTCAACATTGATTTGAACATCACCTGTTACAGCATTATAGGTTGACCTTATTTTATAACAGACAGAATTATAACGTGTAGAAGGTAAAAACACAAGTAATTGTTAACCCAGTTCGGTGCAACATCACCTACTCTGGGGGCATACCAAGCCAGGAAGAAGATCCACTATCAGCAGTATTAATTCAGAGTTAAACTCCCCCGTTTACAACTCTTCACTTAATCCCTACCCAATGCAATCTATACCTAGGAACTCCTAGATAGAAACCTCCAGTTTCCATTTCTATCACTACAAATACAATGCAATGCTAAACAACTTGAACTTGCTTCACAGCTTCGTTCAAGACCATAACAAACTCTTACCTACAGGCTTTGAGTTACAAATAATCTCATGCCTTCGAGCACTGAGAAACACATGGTAACCTTCCCACAGGTTGGGAGGTTTACCTCACACACACCCCTAATTTTACATTATTTGAGGCTTCTGAAACCTAGGTTACAATCTGCTATTTATAACCTAAACACCCAACTGGATTTGGGCCTTGTACTTGTATTTCCTAAAATTAAGGTTAAGCAAGTTAACCTAATTTCCACATATTAGGGTGCTAACAAATAGGCTATTTGTTAGGTTCATTAAATGTAGCTCAGTTGTTAGTTTTCTGGATTTTAGCTTAGCTGTTGGATTCCTGAAAAATAGCCTGAGAAAAATACTGAAACAGAAAAACTAACCATCTTACACTTTAGCATATGCTGTCAGGAATGAATGTCATAACATTCAGTTTGACGTCCAGAACATAGACCATATGCTAGGTCTGTTATTTTCCTGAAAACAGACTGTACTAAATGCTGAACTGTACAAGACCAACCATTCTATACTTCAGTATCAGCTGTCAGAGATAAATGTCATAACATCCAGTTTGACATTTAGACAATGGGCCATATGCCAGGTCTGTTATTCTCCTGAAAAACAGACTGAAATAAATACTGAACTGTAGCAGACAAACCAACCTGCCTATTATTCAGTATATGCTGTCAATGATGAATGTCATAACATTCTGTTTGACATTCAGACAGTAGGCCTTATGCCAGGTCTGTTACTCTCCTGAAAAACAGACTGAACTCAATACTGAGCTATAACAGAAAAACCAACTATTCTATAGTTCAGTATCTGCTGTCATGGATGAATGTCATAACATCCAGTTTGACATTCAATAAGTCCTGTATTGAATGACTGTCATAACAGAACAGAAAATCAGCCTGCTGTTAGTTTCCTGAAAATCAGCCTGAGATAAATAACAGAAAAACTAACTGGCCTGTCAGGAATGAGTGTCATAACATTCAGTTTGACATTCAGAGAATGCTGTCATGAATGACTGTCATAACAGAACAGAAAATCAGCCTGAACTAAATACTAAACTATAACAGCAAAACTGATTAGTCTATAATTCAGTATCTGCTGTCAGGGATGAATGTCATAACATCCAGTTTGACATTCAGTAAATCCTGTATTGGCTAATCCTGCAGCATACTACTTAAGCATGTCATGACATCAGTCAAGACATCTAAGTACAGTAACTGTTTTAACACAAAATGCAGCCAATCAAAAACATCTACATTTTATATCCGAGAAGTGTCGAAAAAGGTATTATTCTTAATGATGTAGGTTATCTTCGACTAGACATACTTAAGTTCATCAAATTGGGGATTGATCAACCTAAGATGAGAAAACACGAGGAAGAGCAAGATGATTGTCATGATTGAGCAAGATTGAAAGTCAAATTTTTAGGATGATCATCAAGTCAATAAGACTCTTGGATGCATTATTAATCACACTTTCAAGTACTTGTACAAATAGAAAAATGGTAAGCGCATTTTTTATTTTGATTGTGTTTGTGGCACACTTTTTCCAACTTTCGTTCGAAAGTTCCTTGTGGAATGCAAGGGCATCCTCCTCATTCGTACGATGAGGTAATATTGTTTCAATCCTTTTCTTGTTTCGTAAGTAAGCATTTCTTTTACCAATTTATTTCTCAAAGGTATATGATGTGTTATGTGTATGATATGTATAATATTTATTCGCTTCCATAAATTTCAAATGAAACCATTGTGTGTTTCATTTCATATGTTTATAATGGCTTTATACTAAATGTCTTCACATTTGATCTATATCATTTTCCATTTCATGCTTAGTTTTGTGTTGGCATGTTAATTGCTAGAAAATACTCAAAACAAATCATATGCATACGTCTCTTATTAATTAGTCATGCATAAGTCAAATTGAGTCATCCAAAGTCACTCAAAAACTTATAGATGTCATATTTTTCAAGTTTTGTTGTTGTTGTGTCGACATATAAAATCAATTTTAATATTTGTCAAAATTCCTTCAATATGTGTTGACACATGCAATGGATAGGTCGACCTATCAAATGATTTTTTGTGTTCTTTACTTCACGCTTCAGTATGTGCCGACACATAACCTTGATAGGTAGGCACATGCATTCGGAGGTCGACCCATTAACTTCATTTTGGTCAAATTCCTTTCATTCTCTTCATTTCTCATTCATGCACCTAAGCTCTCAAGTTCCCAAACTTCATCTTAATTCCTAAAAATCATTCAATCATATTAAATCTTGTTTGTTTCATTCATCCCATATCATTATCATCCTTATTTCCATTAAAACATTTGAACCTCTCATCGATTTCTCTCATTTCCCTTCAAACACCCTCTTTCACCCTAACTCACCAAAGCTTCAAATTCTTACTTGTTTTTGCATTATCTTCACTTTTTTGTGTATTTACTTTATTGTGTGTCTAGTTTGAATGCGTGGGCATTCATAAATATCTCATGCTCATTCACTTTTAATTCAAACATTTCATCAAACACTTGGAGTGCACACTTTATCTCAACATCTTCCATGGCTCCTAAGCTCTCAAAGACTAAAGGTGATGCCAAAGGCAAAGGTAAGGCTAACTCATCCTCTACTACTGTGGAAACTCCTTTTTATTTGGTATCTATAAGGTGTGCTAAAGAGATTGAAGAGAAACATAAATATAGGCTTGTGGTGAAACACTATGTGTGGAAGGTAAGTACGGTTGCTCGTTTGGACCTTCCTGTAGTGGCTGATCTTGTTGCACATCAGAAGATTGACTGTTTTTTGCAGCTAGCTCAAGATTATAATAAGGAACTCATCCGCGTCTTCTAATCTAGGATGCATGATCAAAATAGTTCGTGCTTCAAGTTTACTATTGATAATATGGTTTATGAATTCATTGGTGCACTGTGGAAATCTTTGTTTGGTATAACTGTTGTAGATGTTGATGATGACGATGAAACTGATCCGTTGCTGACGGATGTTAACATTAATGTTAACTATGATGTGAATTCTCATGTGAACGACTTACTTAGAGCTCCTCGTGTCGAAGGCTGTTATGATGCTATTACCACTTGGCAGTTGAAGATGGTTCCAAGAATTTTGCTATGGCTAGTCTCTCATGTCTTGGGTCCTAAGAATGGTGGTTTCTCTAGATTGATTTTGCTGAAATTCATTTAGTGTACCTTCTTCTGAACAAGGTCAAGATTAACTGGCTACACTACTTGGTATCTCGGATGTTTGCCATCAAAGAATGTAACAAAGGAACCTTCTTTTGCTATGTCTCCATGACTACTAAAATCTTGAACTACTTCAACATCGGCATGCCAAATCTCACATACACATCCCCTGGACCTGTTCAAGAGTTCTCTCAAAGAACCCTTACTAACTTGGGTTACTTTTGGGACATCAACTGTAGAGCCTACTATTTTCGTGCAGGTAAAAATGCTAGAAAAGTTTATAATTTTGATGACCCTGCATAATTTGGTGATGATGCAGGTGAAGCTCATATGGATGATGAGAAACCTATGGGAGTTCATCATGATGTTCCTAAAGAAGATTCCATAATGAATGATTCTCCTCATAGAGATGCTCATGGTGCCAATTTTGGTATTGGTTATGCTGATTCTTTCACTATAATGACTCCACTTCAGAATATGCAATTGAGGCAAGACGAGAGATATGTGGAGGTTTGTCAAAGGCAATATACCTTTGAAGCTGCAAAAATGGAGCAGTTTTGTCTGATGTAGGAGCATATGACCACTTAAGATACCAACTTAGAAGCCTTTGATTCATATGTGACAGAGAGTATGGTGTCTTTACGAACTAATATGAACGAAAATCATGTTGATGTTCTTGTTAGGATTAATCACTTGATCTCGGTCCAAGAAGAAGATTCTGGTCATTATGAAAGGTTTTACCGCGAGATGCATGACTTCTTGGATTCTCACTATCTTAGGGGAGAAAGACCAATTCTAAGAGGATGTGGCAGAAGATGAAGTGATGCTTGGATGAAGTGTCGTGATATTGTCTTGGTTTATGTATTTTGGTCTCATGTGTTATCATGCATTTTGTTGAATCATGCTTGGAGTCAATATGCATCTTGATTTTTTTTTCTGTTTTTTTTTGCATTTGGTTTATGTATTGCCAATCTTTACTTAACTATTTGAACTTTAGACAATGATTGTACTATGGTTGTTGTGTTGAATGATTACAATTATTGTATCATATTGCTGTGTTTATTAACCTTGTGTGTTTTCATATATGATGAATATATGTGAGTGCACTTCTTATCTTTGCAGTTGCCTATGTATTGTATATTAAATATGTGATACTACTAATAGTATGCCTTGTCTCTTTTAGATGTTTTTAAAGGGGAGGAAGTATATGAAGCTATGATACACACATTCAGGGGGAGCTTTTCATGAACAAGAAACACATCGTCTCAAGTTTTGCCATATTAAAAAAGGGGGAGTATGTGAGTGCAACTTTCCATTTATATATGTTTTGTATGATGTCAAAACTACGGAATAAAATTTATGTACATTGGATTGTAGCATCCGCGTCTAGTTGTGCATTTTAGCGTTCTTGCATTAGAAAGTATGTCAATATTGTTGGAAATGGTCTAGAAAAGATTTGTGCATCAAGATATTGTGTTGTGCATGAAAAAAATGGTTTTAGGTGAAAAATACTCCCTATAGGTCGACACATATGATTATAGGTCGAACTGTAGAATACTCTTTTAAACTGCAGGTTAACACGTATAATGTATAGGTCGACACCCATACTGCATTATTAAAGCCTATAGGCTCTGTTTCATGTACCTCCTTGTTAGGTCGACCTATAGGCATCACATGACCTTTACAGGTCGACCTATGCTTCCCATAGGTCGAAATATGGATTGTATAGTGTAGCGGTGTATTCGTCGCTATATGATCTATTGGTTAAATCATAAGCTATGAGATACATGAAAAATTTCGAGTCGCCACCGCACTTTTATTTATCCAAAGGATTGGCTAAAAAGCGAACAAAAGCCTAAGAAGTTTTACACGTAGAAAACTAATAAAAAGATCAGAGATTCTGGGTAAGGGGTAAATTACGCAATGGGAAGGTGTTAGGCACCCACTACGTCCTAGGTACTCCTAGGGAGCCCTTTTCACACTTGTTATGCTAAATTATTATTTGTTATGACAAAAAGATTGTGCAAACATGATTGGGATGGTGAGAAAAGAATATACAAGTTTTATTATTATTGGGTTATTGGGTTCGAACGGATGAACCCGTTGCCTACGTACCTTCCATCAAAGGTAAGGATCAGAACGCCGTAGTTCGGCTAAAAGATTTCCAAAAGTGGGTTAGGTTCAATTTTAAACACAAACCCTAGGTCTTACGTTATCCACGGGAGAAAACTCAACCTTATACAAACAACAACGTCCACCATGTGAGAACAGCTTCAACTTGCCAGGGAGGGGTTAACCCTATAATAGGCAAGGAAGACTTACAATTCAATCACTAAAGACAGAAGGTGAGATTAACATCAACCACTAAGATAAATCAAACCTATAGCTCATGTATGAAAAGATTAATGGACAAAGCCAAAACAAGTGAATGAGTGAAGTTACTGATTATGATTATGAAAATGAAGTCAAAGTATAATTAAGATCAATTCAAATAAGTATTATGAAATGGATTTTGGAAAAAGGTCAAGGACTTGAGTCCAGGTTTTTAGTTAGAAAACATGAAGATGTTTGCACAACACTTATGTCAAGTTTTAAAAGATAAAGTGTGAAAAGGTTCTAAGACGTAATGAATGATGAATGGATGAAGGATGGATAGTAAAAACTTCTTAGAAGGTTCACTTCTTGAAATCATATAGCAGATGATTCAAGTGTGTCCTTTGGAATAGCAATGGATAATAATAAACAAACAAAGCAAAGGCGGATATCGGATGCCAATCAATGGTCTTATACCAATCTCCTAAAACAAAACGGGATATCAGAGGCCACTCTATGGACTTACACCAATCTCCACAGGCAAGGAAATAAAAGCGGATACCGGATACCAATAGATGGATTTACACCAGTCTCCTAAAACAGAAATGGATATCAGATGCCACTCAATGGACTTACACTAATCTCCACAGAAGAAAACAAGAAATGGGACAGGGAAGTCAACTGCCAATCTATCTGGACTTAGGTTAACTTCACAGTATGCTCACAGGAAATCCAATGCCACATCACTGGGACTTACAATGGATCCTCACATACAAGAACAAAAGCAACAATATGATCACAGGTGTGCAAATGCCAACTTACAGGGACTTATAATTGCAACCTCTCACACAAACAGATGAACAAACTATGATCACAGGAAAGCAGATGCCAACTTACAGGGACTTATAACTGCAACCTCACATACAACATCAAACAGATCAAATTATGATCACAGGACAACAGATGCCAACTTACAGGGACTTATAACTGTATCCTCATACACAAACAGATAAAACAGAAGATATGAGTGACCAATGAGGTCTTACACTCTATCCTTCCATATCACAGGAGCAAATGCCAAAAGAGATGGACTTACAATTGTCCTCAATGGGTAAACAACCAAAGATAGCACACAAGCAAATGAGATGATGGTGCATTAATGGCAATTGATGATGATGATAAATGCATAGCATATAAGCAAACAAGTGCATATGAAGCAATCAATCAATCAATGAATATCAAACAGCACACTCTATAGCCAAACAATGGGGGCTCACACAAGAGGGTTTGACTTTGAAAGTCCACTGTAATAGGTGAAGGTCGCTCTTAACCTGGCCATTGAGGGGCTCAGGTGAAGCAGATGAAAAGGAGATGAGGGGTGTGCCTCATTGCTTCAATCTCAAATCAGAGAGAGAGCATCAAAGAAAGTGTGGGAGTTCAGAAAGTAGGAACTCTCTCCACATTATTGACTCAATTAGATCTTGGGTATTTATCTCATTGCTTCAACCAGGCACTGGGAGCAAAGAGAGGACACACTGAATAGTGGGGGATAGATTGCTTATCCCTACCTTCCACCAATTGCCTTACTTGAAGGACTTTTCCTGCTTAGGACAAATATAAACAAACACAGGCATTGCCTCTTAAGGAGGACTTCAGACAGTTTGCCCGGTCAAATAACAGACCGGGTCTCCAGACTACATGAAGAAGAAGTATTTATACCTCAAAGCAAATGCTAAAAAGCAAAGCAAGCAATCAAGTTCAAAGAACTTAGGCAACTAAAGTACCTGAAAAAGTCAAACTTATTAGTAAACAAGTCAACAGTCAAAACCAAAAGGAAATGAACCAATAGTCACACAGAGGGACCAATTGTGCAAGGCACAAAGACTCAAGCATATGAGTCACCTACAAAACAAATGTTAGCACATCATATAATTCAACTCAAACAAATATTTGAATGATCCTCAAGGCAATGGTGCTTAACCTGAAACAGATGAACTCAACATAAGCTTAGAAGACCACTAGGACTAGCCTAGGGTCAAAGATGAAAGAAAAAGTCAAGGCAGCAAGAAAAGGTCAACCCAAACCAAGTTTGAACATTCAAGAAGCATTCTCAATTGGATTCAAACTTATATCATGCATCATGGTCATTTCATACACAAATGAATGCAAAGCATGGCAAGAGGAGCATACAAAAGTCAACAGCAAAGACTTCATTCAAAAGTCAACTCAAACAATCTCAAAAATTATGAAATAAATCACACTCAATCCTAACATCTAACATGGTACACATGTCAAATTTCATGGCATTTGGATGAGAGGAAGGCAGTCAAGCAAAATCATGAAGTCAAGCCAAGTTCAAGTAAGCATGGTGAAAGTCAACAAGCATAGGTCAACTTCAAAAAATCATATCAATTTGAAAACAGAAGATAAATGAGTGAGATTAACACCAATGCAAAGCTTGAGATGTCTAGTTATCACATATGAAATTTCATGGACATACAATATGATTTGAGAATTTCACAAAAGATTTGGCAATGCATAGCACAAAAAATCAACAAATGACCAAGTATGGGAGAAAATTCTCAATCAAATGGAAAACAGCAAGGTTAATTCCAAGAAAATTCATACATCAATTAGACATACAAGGGATCATTCATGCAAAATTTGGGGTCAATTGGATAAGAGGAAGCATGTGAACAAAAATTAGGAAAATACATGATCATGGTATAGCACCAAATGCAACACACAACTTCAAAAAATCATAACTATCAATCCACAAATGATAAATGCACAAACTTTATATGGAAATGAAGGTCAATGTGTCTAGTTTCACTACAAAAAAAATTCAAGCTTATTGGATGCAATATGACAATTTCACAAAGAGAATGGCACAAGGTATTATTTATGCATACATGTTGGGAAAACAAATATCAATAAAAATCCAGCCAATGAAAAATTTATTAAAAATCAAAATCAAATACTAGACACTCTTGTGAAAATGATGGAAAAAGTTTCATGATTTTTGGATTTGATTTGAGTGAAATATGAATTATGGAAGATTGGTAAATATTTGGATGAAACATGAACAAAAGTAAGGCATGGCAAGTCAACATAAGTTGACCGATGGCATTTTTGCAATTCTAACTATCACTTATCAAAACGGCTGTGTTTTGGAGGGCCAAACGAAATAACCTGATTGGTTGGCCCTCAATGTAACAGTACACACAACCACAACAGCCAATCGAAAATCAAGTTGCTGGGCAACATAAACCCTAGGGTTTCAACTATGGCAAGGCATTCTTGTGCAACCAACTCAACAACGAATTTCAACATCATCAAACAAAAAGCATGGCGTTGCTGCAGCAGGTTCATGACACAACATACAAACAATAAAATTCAAACATGATTCATGAAAAATCTGGGCAGACATGCTTTATGGTTGGTACAGCAATTCATATTCATCATCAAATAAGCAGCAGCATGTAAAACATTGATCATACAACAAACCAACATTCATGACCAAACACAACAAATACCAACATGTGGATTTTATGAGCAATGTTCAGAAAATTTCAAACAGCAGCATTGGCATATTCAGCATCCACATGAACAACCACATTAACACATAACCATGGCCATGAAGCATCATTAATCAATCAGCAAAACACACATAACTATGGGAATTTTCTGGACAAAAAAATACAGTTGCCAGACAAAAGCAAGCATCATCATCTGACAGGTTTCGAACAAAACACATAACAGCAGGGCATATGTACCTATGTAACATCATGGCACCAATACACAAAACATAAACCAAGTGGATTTCTAGGAAAGTTTGAAACAGCAGCAGAGCATATCCATCATCAACATGTAATCATCAAAAAATAACAGCATTCATTATGTTTCACATGGATCTTCTGGCATGGCATAAGGTGTTCATCAATATCCAAACAAAATAAACAACAGCACACAAAAGCAATGGCATTCAAAGTTCTGGGCAAAGTTCTTGTAGCTAGGGTTTGGCAGCAATGGTATTCATCATCATGCTTCATCATACACAACAGCAAGCAACAAACAAGATATAGCACAAAACATATGGTTTTTTTGGGTTCAAGCATAACAGCAACAGGGCATGCTCATCATCATCATGTAGTCATCAAGAACAATAGCAAGCTAGCAGCATGGTGTCCAACATGTTATCCATCAACACAAAATCATTTAGCATGGTAAACAAACAAGGTTCAGCAACTACTACCATCACCTAAACTCAACCAACAACAAAACACTTAATCATGGAAAATTCTGGGCAGCAAGTAAGTTTGGGCAGCAGCAGCATGACATCATCATCATTCAAACAGCAGACCAAACAACAGCATGGTATTATCAACACCATTTTCATGTTCATGGTTCATCAACACAAACACACAATGTCATGGCATAGTGACTATCAAGCAACATCAATCATCAACCAAACAAACATTAACCAACAGCATGGTATGGGTGAGGTTTATGCAGTAAGCAGGTTGACAGCATACAGCAATCAAATGGATTTTAGGCAGTGTTTATAAGGTTCAAAACAGCATAATGTGTTTATCAAAATCATCCTCAATTGAAGTTCCAAACAACAAGCAAACAAACAACAGCAGGGCAATGCATAGCAGTGGCATGTCAAATTCAATAGCAGACCAAACACAATGTAATAGCATAGCCATGAAATCAATCACATAATCACAAGCAACAACATCAGCCAAACTAGTGCATACATAAAGTCATGATTTATGGAAAGGACCAAGGTTTCAACTACAGCAGCATTGGGATTTCACATGGCAACAGCATTCAAACTCATCATTAACTCGACAAGCGTACAACAGCATTGCATTACCAACCAACACAGCATAAGCATACTTCATGAGATTTTCTTGACAAAGTAATTGGTTCAGCAGCACTCATCATATTCAGCCACATCAAACAAAAATGATTCAACCAAAACACACAACATAAGCATGAAAACCTAGGCATATTAAGATAGCAAAATAGCAGCAGGGTTTTATTAGCATGGTATAGTAGCAACAGCAACATGGTAGTGGCTCATGTAATTAAAACAGACAACAGCAGCCAATATTCATGATCTAGTTTTTCTGGAAAAAATCACAGGATTTATCATGGCAGGGTTTAGCATCATGTAACATTGAACAAACACCACCAAGCACGACAAACACGATGCAATGGGTTTCTGAGCATGTTTATGGGATTTCAAACAGCAACATGGTTTCAGCAGCATGGCCTGGCATTCTCAAGCAATCAAAGCAATTGAAATCTCAACATAGCATACAAACAAACATGACAATGATGAACATCTAAACAGCAACACAACCATACAACATTCAGGCAAAATTCTGGACAGGACAAGTATTTTAGAAACAACAGCATTTTAACAAAAATCATGGCCATGACATATCATCATTTAGCAGCTTCAATCAACAGCAAACACACATTTTAACCCTGTGGAAATCTGGACAGAATTAGGGCTTTAATGCAACAGTATTCCCCAAGTTCATGCAACATCATCATGAATCAACATACCCAGAAAATGAAACCAAGCATGCCAATAGCTTCATCAAGCATCAAACAACAAGAATGTGGTATCATATTTCATTAACTCATCATGTCCAAGCCAAATCGAAGAAAAATGCATTTACACATGAAAATGAAAGTTCAGATTTGACACGATATAGTCCACCATTTCAAGCAAACTAACATCCATTAGAATCAGCAGCAAATGAACTATCTAAAGCATATCATGGCATAAAGAAAGGAGAAATCGAGATTTTACTTGGTTATGAAGAAATGGATGAAACAGTGGTATTTTGAGGTTGCTACACTTGAAAAGATGACCCTTGTGCTTTGCAATGCTGAATACTTGAAGAAGGTAGGTTCAAAAATGCTTGGAACACTCAGTAGCTCCAACTGCCATTATTGTGTGCTTTGAAGAACAGGACATGAGAAACGATTCCAGCTAGTGTTTGATGGTGGCAATGATCTCAGAAATATGTTTAAATGAAGAACAATCAAGGTTTGTTCAAGGGTCTTTGGTGTTTTTGCTCTGAAAATCTCAATCTGCAGAATTGCAAGAAAGAGTGGATGGAAGTTTTCTGTGTGTGGCTGCTCCAAAACTAGGGTTGAACTGTCAGGAAAATGCCCTTATATGTGGCTGTTTAGAGTTGGTTTAAGGGATGCTTAATCCTACTTATGTTAAAACAACCAAATGCACATTTTGCTAATTGTGGAACAAGTGAATGATGGAGGGTGTGTGCTGCTGCGAATTGGGCCTCAAATAGGCTGGAAACAGACTGCATTTCTGCTGCTTGTAGTGGTACATGTACTGCTGTACTGGTTTTACTCTTTTCACACCTTTTGCACATTTTGCCAAATTTGCATTTTAATTCAAAATGATGGGAAAAGGGTGAAATGATGGTGGTTTAAGACTTTGAGCAAGTTTCAAATAGGATGTGAAACATTTCCCAATTGGCAAAATGATGAAAAAGTCCATAAATCAAAAAGTCAAAGTTTGGTCAAACTTTGATTTTAAATGCAAAAGGTCCAAAAATGCCATTTTGATTGGCAAGGTTTTAGGTTATGAAATTTATATTTTTGGAAAGAGGATGAAAAATGTGGTGTGTAGGAAAAAACCCCACCAAATTTGGCCTTATGGTTTGAGAGATATGGCTTGTTGAAGTTCAAAAATTGATGAAAATGATTTGATCATATCTTGACAACCACACATGGGATTTTGATGTTCTTGGACTTTTTGAAAATGGGAAGACAAGATCTTCAACTTTCATGTTGGGCAAAAATTCATTTGAAGCTTGTATCATGATGTAAGTTTAAGATCAAGAAGTTTCCATTTTTGGCAGTTGAAATTACAGGTCCACTTTCTATTTCTGGAAAATTTCTGATTTGACTTGATTTTCTTCCATGATGAGGTTTGACATGATAGATGAGGCTTATACAAGCATGAATGAACTTCTTCAAATCAATTCTATCCATCAAATCTCTGATTAAATCAACAGTTGACCAAGTTTGACTTTTCTAGGGTTTTGGACTGATTGAACCACTTCTGATGAATTCCAAACCCTAATTCCTTGAGAACTTGACTTCAAATGATGTCTCAAGATGTATGAACTTTGATTGTTGATCATGGTGCCCAAATTCTGCAAGAATGGCCACCATCCATTGCTTTGACTGATCAATGACTGACTTTGACCTAATTGCTGATGATTGCTTCAACTGCAAGCAACAAGGTTAGACTGACAATATTTTTGTACTTTTTGAATGATAAACATATGAAAGCAAAGATATACAAATGCAAAGTATGCTTGGTGATCAAGAAACAAACCCACAAGGCAATCCATCCACTAAGAGGAAAGCAAAGGCATGCATTGATCCTTGAGGTCATGATATGAATGATATGGGCCATGAGGGATCTTAGGGCCCAAAATTGGGGTCTTACAGATGCCCCTATTTAAGGTCATTCTAGCCGGAGAAGTGAAGTTTAGAAATCTTCATCTCGACGCGGTAGAATGGACTTAAATAACAGTAATGAGACAAATTTTGGTCCCTAAGAGACCTCATGATGCAGATGTATGCGTGCAAAAGACACAAATTCTGTGGGGAATATAATTCACACAGAAGAAAAGACGATCCATCGGAGTAGTGCACTCACCAGGAACAGAGACTCTAACAAGACTCTATGGGGATAATAAAAGAAACGAGATGTGTGAACAAGACACGACTCCAAACTGGGGAAGATAAAACTGACATAACGTGAACAAAACACGACTCTGATTAGGAAAACAGAAAACAGACAGGAGGAACTCACTGGGGAGTGAAGGACTCACACTGGGAAAAGAATTTCAAAATGGAAAATAAATCCATTGGAAAGACACAAGCTGACTCCTGGGGAGAAGCACAAGAAAATTCCACTGGGGGAGTAACAACGAAATGAGACGTTACCAGGCACACGGGTAACAAACTCAGGAAAATCTGACTCCACAGGGGGACCGAGGTCATAATAGGGAGCAGAAAGGAGGGAAAACCAAGGATACTGGTTACTGGGTATATAATAGGTGACCGACCAAAGCGTGAATTGGATTTCACTTCCAAAACACTCATCATCCTGAAGAGAGCTAGAAAAGCAAACTTGTTTATAGGATGGACATTCAATTCCACAAGGAAAATGAATCTTACTCTGAGGGGAAAACAATCAAAAGATTGACTCAAGAGCGAACGAGATATAATATCCATTACCGTCAGAACGTGGATAGAATACTCAGATGAGACATATTATTCATTACCGGCAGACCGTGAATAATATACTCGAAAGGAAAATTATCCTGAACCGGTTACTGGGTTGTTTATAGGATAAAATCCGAAGACGTGAATTGGTTTTCACTTCCAAAACACTCATCATCCGAAAGGAGGGCTTGAAAAAGCAAATCGACTTACAGGATGGACATTCGAATCCACAACGGGAAAACGAATCTTACTCAACTGGGGACACAAACCCAAAGAGTGCATGAGATATAATATCCATTACCGGCAGACCGTGGATAAGATACTCGCATGAGATATATTATCTATTACCGTCAGAACGTAGATAATAAACTCGCATGGTAAGAAACACCAGAGATACCGGTTACTGGGTATATAATAGGTGATCTACCGAAAACGTGAATTGGATTTCACTTCCAAAACACTCATCATCCAAAACACAAACTGGTTAAAGGATGGCTATTCGATTCTACAAAGAATACGAATCTTGCTCAGTTGGGGAAAATCAACAAAGGATTCCAACTAAAGAGCGCATGAGATATATTATTCATTACCGGCAGACCGTGAATAATACACTCGAAAGGAAAAGACACCAGAGATACCGGTTACTGGGTATATAATAGGTGACTAACCAAAAAGAGAGACAATCGATACCAAGCATACGGGTAAACGAAAGACAACTCAAAGGGATAAATTGCAAGCATCCGGCAATTATCCAACAACAAGAAATATTCGACTCCACAAAGGGAAATAACGAATCTTACTCGACTGGGGAAACACAAAAGGCTTCGACTGAAGAGTGCATGAGATATATTATTCATTACCGGCAGACCGTGAATAATATACTCGCATGGAAGATTATCCACAACCGGTTACTGGGTTAACAAAGGATAAATCAACCGAAAGAAAGGCATCGGGATACCAAATTAGGTATATAATGATAACCAATCAAAAGGAGCAACAGACATTACCAACAAAAGGGTAAATGAAAGGCGAACTGCTGAGGATAAATTGCAAGCATCCGGCAATTATCGACAGAAGACTAGCTGGGGATGCATTGGTAAACAACCAATGATCCGGGGAACAAATCACTAGCATACGGTGAAAAGACCCACTGGGGATAAAATTGCTAGCATACGGCAATTATCCACAAAAGACTTGCTGAGGATATAAGTGCTGATCTGAGCAACTTATACAAGCAAAGGAAAATCATCATCAAATATTGAATGAAGATAACCACAAAATTAGGGTTTACATCTACCGAATACGGGGTAGAAGACCAACAACTCCGCGTGGGGATAGAACAAATCACAAATCCGCACGGGAAACCAAAATAGGGTTTATAACAAACCACAAACTGCTGAAGAGCAGGAAAATAGGATTTACAACTACCGGGTAGTAGGTAGAAAACCAAAACTCTGGCTGGAGAATAAAAGGTGTATAACCACAAATTCTGTTAAGAAAGCCAGGAAAAGTAGGACTTACAACTACCGGTTTGAGGGTAGAGGCCCAAAAACATTCCGCTGGGGAACAACCCACTGGGAAGCACAAGATATCTGACAAATAGCCAATTCGGGAATGATCCGAAAAGACAGACTGAATCAAGACACGTCCTAATGAGGATATAACTCAAATAGGAAAATCCATCCCAATATATGTGTTGGGAGGAAACGGAAGAAACCGTCATCCACGAGGATATATCTCAGTGGGGAACTGCAGAAGGAAAGACAACATTTTCTGCTTATGGGGTTGACTCTATATGGAGAGATTTTAAACACCCGACATCTGCTTGGGGAGATCTGTAAAGAGATCTATATCACCATAGCAGGAGACACGACAAACAAAAGATATATGGCAAGAAATGCAACATGAATATCTGAATGTTTATGAATATGCATGAATATGCGTGATTTATGTTTGATGAATGCTGACAAAACAGACAATTCTAACACAAACAGGTTCAGGAACAAACGTCCGGTATTATACTTCCAGTGGAAAAAAAAACCAGCTGGAGAGCCAATCTGCGGAGATCTACATGCTGTAAAGCAAAGATCTGCAGGTACTGCTGAAGAAGCAGAGAATCAGAGATATCAGGAAACAACCCAATCAAGGTACAGAAAGTCACAACGGGCAAAACAGCTACCAAGACGAATCCGTAGAGGAACAAGAGAAGTCCCAAAGTATATCTGCAGGGGATCCCAGTGTCAACTGAGAAACAAAAGTGCGTGGCACAGGCACAAACTGCTGTAGACGCAAATCCACACAACTCCATTGGGGGAACAACCCACTGAGGGAGAATGATATCATCCAAATAGAATCTAACTGCGTAAGCAACTCTACTGGGGAAAACTGTCGGCTACTCTCTTGGGAACAAACCACTGAGGGAGGACAGATCGAATAAGCAGATTCTGCAACGAACCACTCCACTTGGGGAGAATACACAGCAAATTGATCACGACAAGTAGATTCTGCAATATAAGCCACTCTACTGGGGATCACAAACAGTCAGGAAATCAAATCCGTTCACTGGAGGCTAAAGCCATCATCCGACCATATCGGGATTGAAGGAGTATTCAACAGGCGAAACTGCCACAACAAACACTCTGCAGACTAAGCTGAGGAAAAGATGGTTGCAATACTGGGATGTCAACCCAAATCAAACTGAGTAGGAAAATAAATCCTGCTCTGCTGAGAGAATAACTCTGATGGAGAGATAGCAACAATTCCGCAGACGACTTCGCCGGGGAAAGGTAAAGTACCGGGTATCAAACCACTGACTTACCGAGTCTTCAAAAGAAAACAAACGTGCTGAGGAAACAGACAAATCCTGCTGGCACACTGCATGGGGAAAAGCGGTAACAACTCCACTTGCAACCCTGGTGGGGATATTAATAACAGCTCTACTCGCGACTCCGAGGGGAGTATCAATCAATCAGTTATACTCATGACTGTGCTGAGGAGACAAATAAAGTCTGGGGATACGACCCACTGGAGAAAGTGACGGGGCACCAAGATGACAAACCATCAACCGCCGAAACTTCTCAAGAAAACACCCATGCTGGGGAAAACTGCTGCTGGAGAAACGAAGTCTTCAACAACAATCACTTGCGACTGTACTGGGGAACAACCCCAACAACAACTCTGTTTGAGGAACAACCTCAACAAAGATCTGAAGAAAGAAGATACCACCAAACCAGGAATATGAACAATGTCTTACCTGTTGGGAATCATGCCACCCTCGGGAGAGCACTGAGATATTCTTGAGTATCCTTTCAATCTTGTGAATGTTCACTTTGTTTAAAACAAAAATTTTGAAAAATTTGATTTGTTTAAAACAATGACATTTTATCAATTTAAAACATGCAAAACATTTGTTGAATTGAAACAAATAAGAGTGCAAATAATTGGATAAAAAGCTCAAATTGATTTGATAGAATGGTAGTCTGCAAATGGCAAGACTCCATAGATCTGTACAAATTTGAAATCAGTGATATATATTGGAAGAGGGCTACATTGAACATAATGATCCTTTCTCTACCAATTTGAATCTCGATGTATCCGAAGCTTCAGTTGACGACGAATCGAGAATCTTCTGACGAAATGACGACTGATGAACCAGAAAGTCTTGTCAGGATGCAGTTACTTGCCAAATCCCTAATTTTTGCCTAGATTGCCCCAGAGTGAGGTACTCAATCTAGCGGGATGCAAATATATCTCTTTTTTCAAGTCTCTAATTTTTGCCTGGATTACCCTTGCGGGTTCTCCACCGAGACGCTCATTTTTGCCTAAGCCGCCCTTTCGGGTTTTCAACTTAGCGAGCTATTCTGTTTTTCATTCTTTTTTTTTTTCATTTGCATATACTTTTTTTTTTAGGCAAAGTATCTCTTAACTGCATCTGAATTCACAGGACGAGTGAAATCCTCCCCATCCATTGTTGTAAGCATCAAAGCTCCGCCTGAAAAGGCTCTCTTAACAACATATGGACCCTCGTAGTTTGGAGTCCACTTGCCCCTGGAATCGGGCGCGAAAGACAAAACTTTCTTGAGCACAAGGTCACCTTCTCGGAACACACGAGGCTTGACCTTCTTGTCGAATGCTTTCTTCATTCTCTGCTGATACAACTGACCATGGCACATGGCAGTTAATCTTCTCTTCAATCAAATTCAACTGGTCATAACGACTCTGAATCCATTCAGCATCAGTCAACTTGGCTTCCATCAAGACTCGCATTGATGGGATCTCCACCTCTACTGGGAGAACGGCTTCCATGCCATAAACAAGAGAGAAAGGGGTTGCCCCTGTTGAAGTGCGTACAGACGTACGATATCCATGCAAAGCAAATGGCAGCATCTCATGCCAATCTTTGTACGTGACAGTCATCTTCTGGATAATTCTCTTGATATTCTTGTTAGCAGCTTCAACAGCCCCATTCATCTTAGGTCTGTAAGGAGAGGAATTATGGTGTGCAATCTTGAATTCAGCGCACAACTCATCCATCATCTTGTTATTCAGATTGGATCCATTATCAGTAATGATCCTCTCTGGCACACCATAACGGCAAATCAGCTGGTTCTTGATAAACTTCACAACCACCTGTCTGGTTACATTCGCGTACGAAGCGGCTTCAACCCATTTGGTGAAGTAATCAATTGCTACGAGAATAAACCGATGTCCGTTGGACGCTTTCGGCTCAATCATACCGATCATGTCGATTCCCCACATAGAGAAAGGCCATGGTGATGAAATCACATTCAGGAGTGTCGGAGGAATATGAATCTTATCCGCATAAATTTGACACTTGTGACATTTCTTCACATACTTGCAACAGTCAGACTCCATTGTCAGCCAATAGTAGCCTGCTCTCAACATTTTCTTAGCCATGGCATGTCCATTGGAATGAGTACCAAATGAACCCTCATGGACCTCAGTCATCAATAGGTTTGCTTCGTGTCTATCCACGCATCTGAGCAAAACCATATCAAAATTTCTCTTGTACAGCACTTCACCACTGAGGTAGAAACTGCCTGACAACCTTCTCAAAGTTTTCCTATCTTTCACAGATGCCCCAGGCGGGTAGACCTGGTTCTGGAGGAAATTCTTGATATCAAAATACCAAGGCTTGTCATCTTTCACTTCTTCAATTGCAAATATGTGAGCGGGTCTGTCCAAGCGCATCACAGTAATATTGGGAACATCATTCCACCATCTGACAACAATCATGGAAGCAAGCGTAGCAAGGGCATCTGCCATCCGATTATCCTCTCGAGGAATATGATAAAATTCAACTTCTGTGAAGAAAGTTGAAATTCTCCTTGCATAATCTCTGTATGGGATGAGACCTGGTTGATTTGTCTCCCATTCACCTTTGATCTGATTGACAACCAAAGCTGAATCACCATAGACATCAAGATACTTGATTCTCAAGTCAATGCATTCTTCAAGTCCCATAATACAGGCTTCATACTCCGCCATATTATTCGTGCATTTGAAAGTTAGCCTTGCTGTAAATGGAATGTGCGATCCCTGGGGATTAACAATTACTGCCCCAATTCCATTTCCATATTGATTAACAGCGCCATCAAACACCATCGTCCATCTGGAACCAGGTTCTGGACCTTCATCAAGTGTAGGCTCATCGCAATCTTTCATCTTCAAATACAGAATTTCCTCGTCAGGGAAGTCATACTGAACAGACTGATGATCTTCAATTGGCTGGTGCGCTAGATGGTCAGCCAAGATACTACCTTTGATAGCTTTCTGAGCTCGATACTCAATATCATACTCAGACAACAACATCTGCCAACGGGCAATCCTCCCAGTTAAAGCAGGCTTCTCGAAGATATACTTAATTGGATCCATTCTGGATATCAACCAAGTTGTATGATTTATCATGTACTGGCGCAAACGCTTAGCTGCCCAAGCTAAAGCACAGCACGTCTTCTCAAGCATAGAGTACCGAGACTCACAATCAGTAAACTTCTTACTGAGGTAGTAGATAGCAAACTCCTTCTTCCCTGATTCATCTTGTTGACCGAGTACACAACCCATCGAGTCTTCAAGAACTGTTAAGTACATAATCAGAGGTCTTCCTTCCACTGGCGGAGACAAAATCGGAGGTTCGGACAGATAATCTTTGATACTGTCGAAAGCTTTCTGGCAATCCTCGGTCCAATCATGAGACTGATCTTTCCGGAGGAGCTTGAATATCGGCGCACATGTGGCAGTCATGTGGGATATAAATCTGGAAATGTAGTTCAAGCGGCCAAGAAAACCTCGGACTTGCTTCTCAGTTTTGGGTGCGGGCATCTCTTGTATTGCTTTGACCTTTGCAGGATCAACCTCAATACCTCTTTCACTTACCACAAAACCCAACAACTTGCCGGAACGGACTCCAAAAGTACATTTGTTCGGATTCAGACGAAGCTGGAATTTCCTCAAACGCTGAAAAAGCTTCAACAAATGCTCAATATGCTCAACTTCCGTTCGGGACTTAGCAATCATATCATCAACATAGACTTCTATCTCCTTGTGCATCATATCATGAAACAAGGTAGTCATAGCTCGTTGATACGTGGCTCCGGCGTTCTTCAAACCGAAGGGCATCACTCGATAACAGAATGTTCCCCAAGGTGTGATGAATGTTGTCTTCTCCATATCCTCTGGTGCCATCTTGATTTGATTATATCCGGAAAATCCGTCCATAAAGGAAAAGACTTTGAATTTAGCTGTATTGTCTACCAACATGTCAATGTGTGGTAGAGGAAAATCATCTTTTGGGCTAGCTTTATTCAAATCTCTGTAATCAACGCACATACGGACTTTTCCGTCCTTCTTAGGAACAGGCACAATATTGGCCACCCATTGAGGATATGTCGAAGTCACCAGAAACCCCGCATCAATTTGCTTCTGAACTTCCTCTTTGATCTTCACTGCCATATCTGGATGAGTTCTTCTGAGCTTCTGCTTCACAGGCACGCACTCAGGCTTCAAAGGCAGGAAATGTTGCACAATATCTGTATCTAAACCCGGCATGTCTTCATAGGACCAAGCAAAGATATCTGAATATTCTCGTAGCAAGCTGATCAAATCTTCCTTAACAGACCCTTCAAGAAGTGCCCCAATCTTCACCAGGCGCTCACAATCTTCAGATCCCAAGTTGACTGTTTCCAAGTCTTCGAGATGCGGCTGAATGATCTTCTCTTCGTGCTCAAGGAGACGGGTGATCTCATCAGGAATCTCTTCAACGTCATCTTCTTCTGCCTCAAATACAGGGAATTCAAAATTGGGAGATGGCGTTGGATCATTATGTTCAATGGGTTTTAGGATCAACCTGCATAATGATTTTGGTTAAGAAAAACTTCAGAATTTAAACAAGCAAATCATTATGCAGATGAAAAATGTTGCTTTTACAGCTTTTATTTTTGTTTTTATGGTTTTTTGTGATCACTGATTTCATAAAGAAAAGCAAAAAGTGAAAACAAAGGAAAAACAAATGTTTTGACAATGCAAAAATTGAATGAAAATATCATTGTATATATGCTTTGCCAACAATGTCATCACTTCTCCTTTTGGCATGGGAGAAGGGTTTTAAACAAAATGAACAATTACTCTGATCTATGGATAACTGTAGGAACATCCACAGCGACCCAATTGTGGCAGACACCACCAGGAATAACAAAATTGTTCAAGTCTTCTGCATCTTCTTCTTCAATGATAGCAGCAGCTTCCTCTTCTGCAGGTTGATCAGCATGGATGAATCCTCCACTGGTGAACAGACCTTGCTCATTGCATGCCCCAGAACCATAGCCAATGCCAGCCCGGGATCGATTATCTTCAAGTTCAAGCACTTTCCCTAATCCAGCAACTGCACCACATTCAATGGCCAGCTTAGCATCACGGTAGGAAGTGAATGAAGGAGACTTCTTCTCGATTGGTTTATCAATAGATAAAGCTTGGAACTGAGTTCCAACTTCATCCTCTGCATCAATGTACGAGAAAGAAGACAATTACTGACCAGGAGAGCCTTTTCTCCCCCTACTACAACCAATTTCTTGTTTTTCACAAACTTCAACTTTTGGTGTAGGGTGGATGTCACGGCGCCAGCCTCGTGAATCCATGGTCTGCCCAAGAGACAGCTGTATGATGGGTGAATATCCATTACTTGAAAAGTGATCTGGAAATCACTTGGTCCAATCTTGATTGGGAGATCAACTTCCCCAATCACGGTCTTGCGCGACCCATCAAAAGCTTTAACAACAACCCCACTCTGCCTCATAGGAGGACCTTGATATGACAATCGAGAGAGTGTGGATTTTGGCAATACATTAAGGGATGATCCAGTGTCCACCAGTACATTGGACATTGCATCAGATTTGCAATTCATAGATATATGTAAAGCCATGTTGTGGTCTCTTCCCTCCTCAGGGAGATCAGCGTCACAAAAGCTCAGAGTGTTGCAAGCGGTAATGTTTGCAACAATGCTATCAAATTGTTCCAAGGTGACGTCGTGATCGACATATGCCAGGTCCAAGACTTTCTGCAGAGACTCCCTATGAGGTTCTGAGTTTAGCAACAGAGAAAGAATGGAAATCTTGGAGGGCGTATGTAGAAGCTGGTCTACAATATTGTACTCACTCTTTCTGATGAGCCTCAGCATCTCATCAGATTCTTCATCAACAATGCCACTCGGGCCAACTGAAGAAACAGGAGTCTTTTGTACAGACGAGGAGGGTTTGGCAACATCAAGTGCCGGATTCTGAACATTCACAGCATTCCCTACAGGGCGCTCAACAGATTCAGAAGAAACAGCCTTGGCAGGCGCAGAAAAGACACGACCACTGCGGGTCAACCCACTAACATCAGCGATAGTGGTCACGGAAGTAGAAGGCAAAGGTACCTCAACCCCATCCTGGACAGCAACAGGATTGTACCGGAAAGGTACGGCTTTATCAGATGAATACGGCACAGGGCCGGCTGGTTTGATAATCAAAGCAGGTGAAGCCTTAGGCTTGTTGCTATTGTAGCGAATAACAACGGGCTCTGGCAATTTGAACACCGGGGAGATGACACTCACTTCGGGCTCAACTGTATCAACATTGCGATTCTGGAGAATCTCAATGGTACCTTCATTCAACATCATTTGAATTCTTGCGAACCTGGTCACAACCCAAGCGGTTAACAGAACAGACGCGGCACTGGTCATGGTTATGCTTCAAATAGCTGTGCTGACACAGCATCTTATGTAATCCAACCAATGACTGCCGGATATGACTGACATACTTCACCTTGTACTTCCCAAGGTCTTCCTGGATCATATTCACAGATTTCCCATGCGAAGGCAATGGGTTCCTGGTGACATTCGGGTTGGAGTCTTCAAAACTCAGAATTCCGCTTCTCATAAGGTCTTGAACCTTATTCTTCAGCGGGAAACAGTTCTCAACGTTGTGGCCCGGAGCACCGGAATGGTAGACACAATGCTGGTCTGGTTTGTACCACCATTGCGGGTTGGCAGGAATAGCAGGAGGATCCCTGGGAGAAACCAACTTCCTCTCCAACAAGGAGGGATAAAGCTCTGTATATGTCATCGGAATAGGGTCGAAGCTGACCTTCTTCCTATCATAGTTCACATTTGCTTGATTGGTTGTACTTCCACGAGGCTGGTAAGCCTGTTGCTGTGGACGCTGCTGTTGCTGTTGATATTGCGGTTGTGGATATTGCTGCTGATGCTGATACTGCTGAGCATTATCCTTGAATACAGGTGCCACACTAGCCACCTGATGCTGATGTCCGGCACGATGTGCAGGCTTCCTCTGAACAGAGGGTCTTCGATGCTTGGGCTGAGACTGCACAGCATGCGCTTCACCTTCTTTCCTCTTAAACGCTCCATACCGCTTAGAGGAAGAACCATC
Source organism: Lathyrus oleraceus (assembly GCF_024323335.1). Classification (NCBI taxonomy): domain Eukaryota; kingdom Viridiplantae; phylum Streptophyta; class Magnoliopsida; order Fabales; family Fabaceae; genus Lathyrus; species Lathyrus oleraceus. The sequence continues at coordinate 518,780,548 of NC_066584.1, forward strand.
ATCTTTAGCTAACCGTCCTTCGCGGACACCTTCTTCAAGACGCATCCCCATGTTCACCATCTCGGTGAAATCAGAGGGAGCGCTGGCCACCATTCTCTCATAATAAAATGACCCAAGAGTCTTCAGAAAGATCTTGGTCATCTCTTTCTCTTCTAATGGTGGAGTGATTTGAGCTGCCAGCTCACGCCATCTCTGGGCGTACTCCTTGAACGTCTCTTTGTCCTTTTGTGACATAGACCTGAGTTGATCTCTGTCAGGCGCCATGTCAACGTTGTATTTATATTGCTTGACGAAAGCTTCGCCAAGATCATTGAAAGAGCGGATGTTGACGCTGTCCAGGCTCATGTACCAACGGAGAGCAGCACCAGACAAACTGTCTTGGAAGTAGTGGATCAAGAGTTGATCGTTGTCGGTCTGCGTGGACATCTTTCTGGCATACATGACCAAGTGTGCCAAAGGACAAGTGTTCCCTTTATACTTTTCAAAGTCTGGGACCTTGAATTTAACTGGTATTTCACACCGGGAACTAGACAAAGTTCGGCTGCTGACTTGCCGAAGAGATCTTTGCCTCTAAGAGTTCTCAATTCCTTTCTCAGCTCGAGGAATTGATCGTTCATTGCATCCATTTTCTCATGAACATCTGAGCCCTCAGACGCTTCAGAGTGATAAATGGTGTCGTCTACCCTCGGCATGGTATGCACGACAGGAGGAACAGGAATAGGGACCGGGCTAGATGCCGGCATTTGAGCAAATGTAGGAGCTGGCAGATCAGGCATGAAGCCAGGAGGCATCCCCCAAGGAAAACCGGGAGGCATGGCATTTGGCTGATGGGCACTGACAGGCACCGATGAAGTAGCTATCTCAGATATAACCGTCCGCTGAACGGGAGTTGCTGGCTGTTGAGGAGCAGGCTGATTCTGGGCAGCAAGAAGTTGCTCCATCAGAGCGCCAAGTCTGGCGACTTCATCTCTCAAACTCTGGTTCTCTTGTTCCAACTGCTCCATAATCCTTGCAGAGTTGACCCTCGTATAATACCGGTGAGTCAGCTTGTCTTCAAAATAAATGAAGAGCAGATGTTAGAACCGGAAGACCAGAAAAATGGGTACCTGTTTATGCAGGAATGATGCATGAAATGCTTGTGCAAATGCTTTGATTTTCAAGGAACCCTTAGGGTATTTGTTTGCAATATTTTGAATATTTAAACATTTTGATTGCTCATGGAAAATATTTCATTCAAAATATTAAGACAAAGAAGTACAGCATTCTTTTAAATATTACAAAGAGAAAAGGTAAATAACATCCTATGGATCCCTATTAGCTCGGGATGCTGGAAGACGAGAAGTGTACAACTTCTTGATCTCTCTCTCATAGGCAGCCTCCATATCAGCTTTCTCCTTTGCAAGTTGATCATACTTCCTTTTCCAGAATTTGGATGACTGAGGAAGCAGAGAAGTCCAAGTGTCGTTCGGATCGTCGATCACTCGGTGCTCGAGAAATTCAATCATATCATCCTTCTCCTTGAGCTGCTGCAGCAATTCCTCTCTCTCGCGGATCCAGGCACGCGAAAGGTCTTCTTCTCTCAACTCCTCTACACGTTGGGTAGGGAGGGTTGAAGGCCCAGCCACATCCAACAGTGTAGGTCTCGGATGATCATATGGCATCAGGTAGGTAGCAGCCCTCTGTCTGACCCAAGAGGTGTAGGGCTCCAAAGCAATGCAGTTCTTTGGACCCAATTCATTCCTACTCTTTATGCGAATATTGCGCCAAGCGCGGACAAATCTGGCTTTCAGGCCTTGGGGATCTTTACCCTCCTGAAAGAATACACCTTCTAACAGAATGTTATGGGGTTTATCCTTTAGGGGGAACCCAAGCTGACGACGTGCAAGCGTAGGGTTGTAGGTAATCCCACCACATGTACCAAGAAGAGGCACATTGGGGAATTCACCACAAGAATTGATGATCTGAACGGTATCATACACGCGATCATACCAGGTGATATCATCATTGGTGAGAGACATGAGTCTCTGAGACCACCGTAGACATCCCTTGTTCTCCTTGAAAGCAACTGTCTGCGGCAAGTGCGAAATAAACCACTTGTACAGCAGGGGTAAACAGCAGACAATGACTCCTCCATTCTTCATATTCCTCAGATGCATGGAGACATATGCATCACCCAACAAGGTCGGAACTGGATTAAGGACTGAAAAGATCCTAATGGCATTCATGTCGACGAACTTGTCGAAGTTGGGAAACAGCACCAATCCATAGATAAGCAATACGAATAGAGCCTCAAAGGCATCCTCACTCATGGCCTTCCCATAAAAGTGGCTTGAGCAATGAGGAACTCGGAAGGAAAACCCTGAATTCCGCCTTTGGTAGTCAGATTAGCTCTAATCAGATCTTCATCTATGTGCAACAGACTGGAAATCTCTCGAGCAGATGGAATACTCTCTAAGCCACTGAACGGCACTTGATCCAGAATAGGAATCCCAATAAGGTGAGAGTATTCTTCCAAAGTCGGCAACAACTGGAAGTCCGGAAATAAGAAGCAATGATAGAGCGGATCATAGAACTGAGCAAGAGTGCTCATCAATCCCTCATCCACTTGAGTAGTCAGCAACGGCAGAAGCTTCCCATAGCGAGCTTTGAAACCCAAGGGATCTAATACATACGATGTCAGATTCCTTAACTCTTTTACATCGGGCTGCTTAAAGCTGTACTTCTTTGTATGCCTTTTCGGTCTTTCCATGTCTGAAAATTTTGCAAATAACCCTTTAAGTTCCTTGAAAATTTTCTCTTTTGATGACATGAATGCGGATGAATGCGTGAATGCATGAATGCAACAAACACACTCAAGGATCAAGCAAAGCACACCAAACAAAGGTCGTGGGAAAGCTCTATGTATCCCTAATATCAATCATCCATTTTGGTGGATTTAGGTTTTCACCTTATCGACACCCAAGTTCCATTGATATTAACGGTACATGAACCGGTTCAAACATTCCTAATATCAACCAGCCGCTTTGATGGATTTAGGTTTTACACCTGATCCGGGATCCATTGATATTAACAATGTTTGAACGACTCAACCACGAATCACGGGTTTGTTGAGAGTCACGAGCATGGAGTCTCGGTTAAGAACCACCCAAAGGGAGTGTACTAGGGTTTAAACCTGCCAGACATGTTCTATCAGAGGTTCCCATAATCATCGTTCCATCTTTCGAATATTATCGGAGGAACGAATACTCGTATTCCAAGAATATTCTCAAGAGAAACTCTTATGAGTGTAGTATCGCGTAACAATCGTATCAGAACTGACATCTGAACGACCTCCGCACTACGGTCCTAAAAATAGGCCAAGATGGGTTTGGTAAACTAAGGTCCTTGGCTTCTGCGGAACATGATTGAAAGAATAATGCCTAACCACAAATAACTTGTGTGACATTATTAGTTCAACATGACCTCCACCAAGTGAATGGACTCGCAAGTCAACTGGCTAAGGACTACTCCACACCAGTCGACAAGACTATGCCATTCTCCTATCCTAGAGAGCACTCGAGTTCGGGTATAGAACTCATCTCACAGATCACCAAAGCAAACAGCAAATGTATATCAAGCAATTCACACATTACAATCAATACATTCATCCCAAATTGTACAAAAATATGTCAGATAAAGAAAATAATATAGCACAACAAGGGTGAAAAGTAGGCAATACAACCAGGGATTCTGGTGAGATTCCCCAGCAGAGTCGCCACTTTTCTGTAGCGGTGTATTCGTCGCTATATGATCTATCGATTAAATCATAAGCTAAGAGATACATGAAATTTCGAGTCGCCACCGCACTTTTATTTATCCAAAGGATTGGCTAAAAAGCGAACAAAAGCCTAAGAAGTTTTACACGTAGAAAACTAATAAAAAGATCAGAGATTCTGGGTAAGGGGTAAATTACGCAATGGGAAGGTGTTAGGCACCCACTACGTCCTAGGTACTCCTAGGGAGCCCTTTTCACACTTGTTATGCTAAATTATTATTTGTTATGACATAAAGATTGTGCAAACATGATTGGGATGATGAGAAAAGAATATACAATTTTATTATTATTGGTTATTGGGTTCGAACGGATGAACCCGTTGCCTACGTACCTTCCATCAAAGGTAAGGATCAGAACGCCGTAGTTCGGCTAAAAGATTTCCAAAAGTGGGTTAGGTTCAATTTTAAACACAAACCCTAGGTCTTACGTTATCCACGGGAGAAAACTCAACCTTATACAAACAACAACGTCCACCATGTGAGAACAGCTTCAACTTGCCAGGGAGGGGTTAACCCTATAATAGGCAAGGAAGACTTACAATTCAATCACTAAAGACAGAAGGTGAGATTAACATCAACCACTAAGATAAATCAAACCTATAGCTCATGTATGAAAAGATTAATGGACAAAGCCAAAACAAGTGAATGAGTGAAGTTACTGATTATGATTATGAAAATGAAGTCAAAGTATGATTAAGATCAATTCAAATAAGTATTATGAAATGGAGTTTGGAAAAAGGTCAAGGACTTGAGTCCAGGTTTTTAGTTAGAAAACATGAAGATGTTTGCACAACACTTATGTCAAGTTTAAAAGATAAAGTGTGAAAAGGTTTAGGACATAATGAATGATGAATGGATGAAGATGGATAGTAAAACTTCTTAGAAGGTTCACTTCTTGAAATCATATAGCAGATGATTCAAGTGTGTCCTTTGGAATAGCAATGGATAATAATAAACAAACAAAGCAAAGGCGGATATCGGATGCCAATCAATGGTCTTATACCAATCTCCTAAAACAAAACGGGATATCAGATGCCACTCAATGGACTTACACTAATCTCCACAGGCAAAGAAATAAAAGCGGATACCGGATACCAATAGATGGATTTACACCAGTCTCCTAAAACAGAAAGGATATCAGATGCCACTCAATGGACTTACACTAATCTCCTCAAAAGAAAACAAAAATGAAACATGGAAGTCAACTGCCAATCTATCTGGACTTAGGTTAACTCCACAGTATGCTCACAGGAAATCCAATGCCACATCACAGGGACTTACAATGGATCCTCACATACAAGAACAAAAGCAACAATATGATCACAGGAATGCAAATGCCAACTTACAGGGACTTATAATTGCAACCTCTCACACAAACAGATGAACAAACTATGATCACAGGAAAGCAGATGCCAACTTACAGGGACTTATAACTGCAACCTCACATACAACATCAAACAGATCAAATTATGATCACAGGATAACAGATGCCAACTTACAGGGACTTATAACTGTATCCTCACATACAAACAGATAAACAGAAGATATGAGTGACCAATGAGGTCTTACACTCTATCCTTCCATATCACAGGAGCAAATGCCAAAAGAGATGGACTTACAATTGTCCTCAATGGGTAAACAACCAAAGATAGCACACAAGCAAATGAGATGATGGTGCATTAATGGCAATTGATGATAAATGCATAGCATATAAGCAAACAAGTGCATATGAAGCAATCAATCAATCAATGAATATCAAACAGCACACTCTATAGCCAAACAATGGGGGCTCACACAAGAGGGTTTGACTTTGAAAGTCCACTGTAATAGGTGAAGGTCGCTCTTAACCTGGCCATTGAGGGGCTCAGGTGAAGCAGATGAAAAGGAGATGAGGGGTGTGCCTCATTGCTTCTATCTCAAATCAGAGAGAGCATCAAAGAAAGTGTGGGAGTTCAGAAAGTAGGAACTCTCTCCACATTATTGACTCGATTAGATCTTGGGTATTTATCTCATTGCTTCAACCAGGTACTGGGAGCAAAGAGAGGACACACTGAATAGTGGGGGATAGATTGCTTATCCCTACCTTCCACCAATTGCCTTACTTGAAGGACTTTTCCTGCTTAGGACAAATATAAACAAACACAGGCATTGCCTCTTAAGGAGGACTTCAGACAGTTTGCCCGGTCAAATAACAGACCGGGTCTCCAGACTACATGAAGAAGAAGTATTTATACCTCAAAGCAAATGCTAAAAAGCAAAGCAAGCAATCAAGTTCAAAGAACTTAGGCAACTAAAGTACCTGAAAAAGTCAAACTTATTAGTAAACAAGTCAACAGTCAAAACCAAAAGGAAATGAACCAATAGTCACACAGAGGGACCAATTGTGCAAGGCACAAAGACTCAAGCATATGAGTCACCTACAAAACAAATGTTAGCACATCATATAATTCAACTCAAACAAATTTGAATGATCCTCAAGGCATTGGTGCTTAACCTGAAACAGATGAACTCAACATAAGCTTAGAAGACCACTAGGACTAGCCTAGGGTCAAAGATGAAAGAAAAAGTCAAGGCAGCAAGAAAAAGTCAACCCAAACCAAGTTTGAACATTCAAGAAGCATTCTCAATTGGATTCAAACTTATATCATGCATCATGGTCATTTCATATGCAAAAGAATGCAAAGCATGGCAAGAGGAGCATACAAAAGTCAACAGCAAAGACTTCATTCAAAAGTCAACTCAAACAATCTCAAAAATTATGAAATAAATCACACTCAATCCTAACATCTAACATGGTACACATGTCAAATTTCATGGCATTTGGATGAGAGGAAGGCAGTCAAGCAAAATCATGAAGTCAAGCCAAATTCAAGTAAGCATGGTGAAAGTCAACAAGCATAGGTCAACTTCAAAAAATCATATCAATTTGAAAACAGAAGATAAATGAGTGAGATTAACACCAATGCAAAGCTTGAGATGTCTAGTTATCACATATGAAATTTCATGGACATACAATATGATTTGAGAATTTCACAAAAGATTTGGCAATGCATAGCACAAAAAGTCAACAAATGACCAAGTATGGAAGAAAATTCTCAATCAAATGGAAAACAGCAAGATTAATTCCAAGAAAATTCATACATCAATTAGACATACAAGGGATCATTCATGCAAAATTTGGGGTCAATTGGATAAGAGGAAGCATGTGAACAAAAATTAGGAAAATACATGATCATGGTATAGCACCAAATGCAACACACAACTTCAAAAAATCATAACTATCAATCCACAAATGATAAATGCACAAACTTTATATGGAAATGAAGGTCAATGTGTCTAGTTTCACTACAAAAAAATTCAAGCTTATTGGATGCAATATGACAATTTCACAAAGAGAATGGCACAAGGTATTATTTATGCATACATGTTGGGAAAACAAATATCAATAAAAATCCAGCCAATGAAAAATTTATTAAAAATCAAAATCAAATACTAGACACTCTTGTGAAAATGATGGAAAAAGTTTCATGATTTTTGGATTTGATTTGAGTGAAATATGAATTATGGAAGATTGGTAAATATTTGGATGAAACATGAACAAAAGTAAGGCATGGCAAGTCAACATAAGTTGACCGATGGCATTTTTGCAATTCTAACTATCACTTATCAAAACGGCTGTGTTTTGGAGGGCCAAACGAAATAACCTGATTGGTTGGCCCTCAATGTAACAGTACACACAACCACAACAGCCAATCGAAAATCAAGTTGCTGGGCAACATAAACCCTAGGGTTTCAACTATGGCAAGGCATTCTTGTGCAACCAACTCAACAACGAATTTCAACATCATCAAACAAAAAGCATGGCGTTGCTGCAGCAGGTTCATGACACAACATACAAACAATAAAATTCAAACATGATTCATGAAAAATCTGGGCAGACATGCTTTATGGTTGGTACAACAATTCATATTCATCATCAAATAAGCAGCAGCATGTAAAACATTGATCATACAACAAACCAACATTCATGACCAAACACAACAAATACCAACATGTGGATTTTATGAGCAATGTTCAGAAAATTTCAAACAGCAGCATTGGCATATTCAGCATCCACATGAACAACCACATTAACACATAACCATGGCCATGAAGCATCATTAATCAATCAGCAAAACACACATAACTATGGGAATTTTCTGGACAAAAAAATACAGTTGCCAGACAAAAGCAAGCATCATCATCTGACAGGTTTCGAACAAAACACATAACAGCAGGGCATATGTACCTATGTAACATCATGGCACCAATACACAAAACATAAACCAAGTGGATTTCTAGGAAAGTTTGAAACAGCAGCAGAGCATATCCATCATCAACATGTAATCATCAAAAAATAACAGCATTCATTATGTTTCACATGGATCTTCTGGCATGGCATAAGGTGTTCATCAATATCCAAACAAAATAAACAACAGCACACAAAAGCAATGGCATTCAAAGTTCTGGGCAAAGTTCTTGTAGCTAGGGTTTGGCAGCAATGGTATTCATCATCATGCTTCATCATACACAACAGCAAGCAACAAACAAGATATAGCACAAAACATATGGTTTTTTTGGGTTCAAGCATAACAGCAACAGGGCATGCTCATCATCATCATGTAGTCATCAAGAACAATAGCAAGCTAGCAGCATGGTGTCCAACATGTTATCCATCAACACAAAATCATTTAGCATGGTAAACAAACAAGGTTCAGCAACTACTACCATCACCTAAACTCAACCAACAACAAAACACTTAATCATGGAAAATTCTGGGCAGCAAGTAAGTTTGGGCAGCAGCAGCATGACATCATCATCATTCAAACAGCAGACCAAACAACAGCATGGTATTATCAACACCATTTTCATGTTCATGGTTCATCAACACAAACACACAATGTCATGGCATAGTGACTATCAAGCAACATCAATCATCAACCAAACAAACATTAACCAACAGCATGGTATGGGTGAGGTTTATGCAGTAAGCAGGTTGACAGCATACAGCAATCAAATGGATTTTAGGCAGTGTTTATAAGGTTCAAAACAGCATAATGTGTTTATCAAAATCATCCTCAATTGAAGTTCCAAACAACAAGCAAACAAACAACAACAGGGCAATGCATAGCAGTGGCATGTCAAATTCAATAGCAGACCAAACACAATGTAATAGCATAGCCATGAAATCAATCACATAATCACAAGCAACAACATCAGCCAAACTAGTGCATACATAAAGTCATGATTTATGGAAAGGACCAAGGTTTCAACTACAGCAGCATTGGGATTTCACATGGCAACAGCATTCAAACTCATCATTAACTCGACAAGCGTACAACAGCATTGCATTACCAACCAACACAGCATAAGCATACTTCATGAGATTTTCTTGACAAAGTAATTGGTTCAGCAGCACTCATCATATTCAGCCACATCAAACAAAAATGATTCAACCAAAACACACAACATAAGCATGAAAACCTAGGCATATTAAGATAGCAAAATAGCAGCAGGGTTTTATTAGCATGGTATAGTAGCAACAGCAACATGGTAGTGGCTCATGTAATTAAAACAGACAACAGCAGCCAATATTCATGATCTAGTTTTTCTGGAAAAAATCACAGGATTTATCATGGCAGGGTTTAGCATCATGTAACATTGAACAAACACCACCAAGCACGACAAACACGATGCAATGGGTTTCTGAGCATGTTTATGGGATTTCAAACAGCAACATGGTTTCAGCAGCATGGCCTGGCATTCTCAAGCAATCAAAGCAATTGAAATCTCAACATAGCATACAAACAAACATGGCAATGATGAACATCTAAACAGCAACACAACCATACAACATTCAGGCAAAATTCTGGACAGGACAAGTATTTTAGAAACAACAGCATTTTAACAAAAATCATGGCCATGACATATCATCATTTAGCAGCTTCAATCAACAGCAAACACACATTTTAACCCTGTGGAAATCTGGACAGAATTAGGGCTTTAATGCAACAGTATTCCCCAAGTTCATGCAACATCATCATGAATCAACATACCCAGAAAATGAAACCAAGCATGCCAATAGCTTCATCAAGCATCAAACAACAAGAATGTGGTATCATATTTCATTAACTCATCATGTCCAAGCCAAATCGAAGAAAAATGCATTTACACATGAAAATGAAAGTTCAGATTTGACACGATATAGTCCACCATTTCAAGCAAACTAACATCCATTAGAATCAGCAGCAAATGAACTATCTAAAGCATATCATGGCATAAAGAAAGGAGAAATCGAGATTTTACTTGGTTATGAAGAAATGGATGAAACAGTGGTATTTTGAGGTTGCTACACTTGAAAAGATGACCCTTGTGCTTTGCAATGCTGAATACTTGAAGAAGGTAGGTTCAAAAATGCTTGGAACACTCAGTAGCTCCAACTGCCATTATTGTGTGCTTTGAAGAACAGGACATGAGAAACGATTCCAGCTAGTGTTTGATGGTGGCAATGATCTCAGAAATATGTTTAAATGAAGAACAATCAAGGTTTGTTCAAGGGTCTTTGGTGTTTTTGCTCTGAAAATCTCAATCTGCAGAATTGCAAGAAAGAGTGGATGGAAGTTTTCTGTGTGTGGCTGCTCCAAAACTAGGGTTGAACTGTCAGGAAAATGCCCTTATATGTGGCTGTTTAGAGTTGGTTTAAGGGATGCTTAATCCTACTTATGTTAAAACAACCAAATGCACATTTTGCTAATTGTGGAACAAGTGAATGATGGAGGGTGTGTGCTGCTGCGAATTGGGCCTCAAATAGGCTGGAAACAGACTGCATTTCTGCTGCTTGTAGTGGTACATGTACTGCTGTACTGGTTTTACTCTTTTCACACCTTTTGCACATTTTGCCAAATTTGCATTTTAATTCAAAATGATGGGAAAAGGGTGAAATGATGGTGGTTTAAGACTTTGAGCAAGTTTCAAATAGGATGTGAAACATTTTCCCAATTGGCAAAATGATGAAAAAGTCCATAAATCAAAAAGTCAAAGTTTGGTCAAACTTTGATTTTAAATGCAAAAGGTCCAAAAATGCCATTTTGATTGGCAAGGTTTTAGGTTATGAAATTTATATTTTTGGAAAGAGGATGAAAAATGTGGTGTGTAGGAAAAAACCCCACCAAATTTGGCCTTATGGTTTGAGAGATATGGCTTGTTGAAGTTCAAAAATTGATGAAAATGATTTGATCATATCTTGACAACCACACATGGGATTTTGATGTTCTTGGACTTTTTGAAAATGGGAAGACAAGATCTTCAACTTTCATGTTGGGCAAAAATTCATTTGAAGCTTGTATCATGATGTAAATTTAAGATCAAGAAGTTTCCATTTTTGGCAGTTGAAATTACAGGTCCACTTTCTATTTCTGGAAAATTTCTGATTTGACTTGATTTTCTTCCATGATGAGGTTTGACATGATAGATGAGGCTTATACAAGCATGAATGAACTTCTTCAAATCAATTCTATCCATCAAATCTCTGATTAAATCTTCAGTTGACCAAGTTTGACTTTGCTAGGGTTTTGGACTGATTGAACCACTTCTGATGAATTCCAAACCCTAATTCCTTGAGAACTTGATTCCAAATGATGTCTCAAGATGTATGAACTTGTGATTGTTAATCATGGTGCCCAAATTCTGCAAGAATGGCCACCATCCATTGCTTTGACTGATCAATGACTGACTTTGACCTAATTGCTGATGATTGCTTCAACTGCAAGCAACAAGGTTAGACTGACAATATTTTTGTACTTTTTGAATGATAAACATATGAAAGCAAAGATATACAAATGCAAAGTATGCTTGGTGATCAAGAAACAAACCCACAAGGCAATCCATCCACTAAGAGGAAAGCAAAGGCATGCATTGATCCTTGAGGTCATGATATGAATGATATGGGCCATGAGGGATCTTAGGGCCCAAAATTGGGGTCTTACATATAGGTCAACACATGGCTTGTATAGGTCGACCTATAGATCAAAAATCTTGAAAAATTGCATTTGTTTCCACTCCTTTAGCATTCCTTTTGCTTCTAGTCTTTCACATATATATATATACTTGGTACATGCATATTTCTCTACTAAGGTTTCTGGAGTGAGTAAAACCTACATGAATCCCGAATGTCAAAGCATTCTCATCATCTTCAACTTCATCTATGCATACACACAATCAAACTACACATAATCATTTTTTGATTGGGTTCCATCTATATTAGGGTTGATAACATCCAATTAGATTTTTTGTACCGTATATTGGGTTGAGAACTTTGAGGGATTCAAATCAGAAAACCGAGTTGGGATTTTCCTTCAAGATCTCTTAGGGTTTGAAGGTTTTTGACAAGATTGTGTAGTTCATATTCGATCAAGTGAAAACCTTGAGACAAGGGGTGCCTTGCAAGGGAGTAATGTGTAACGGTGGATCGTGTTAAAAAATCTTAGGTTTCAACAAGTGTGCATTTGGAATTAATTCAACCAGGTGAAAGCTTTGAAGAACAAGGGGTTTCATTCAAAGAAGTAGCAACAACAGGTGAATTAAAGCGGCATTGTTAGTTAAATCTCTTGTATACACACATTTGCAAAATATGATTTTATATAATATCTCAATTAGAATTTGAGTTGAGGGCAGACGTACACATATTGAGGTCGATTGGGGATATGCCTAAATAAATCCTTGTGTACTCTCTCTCTCTCTCTCTCTCTCTCTCTCTCTCTCTCTCTCCCTCTCCCTCTCCCTCTCTCTATCTCTCTCTCTTTTGTTTTTCGGTTTGCACATTGTCGATTGCATTGATCGTTTGGTCAATATTTTTAGGATCATAATTTTGAATATGTTTTGAAATTTGTGTTGTTGTGTAGATCACAAACCATTTGGTTGTGATTGGATTTCTAAGAATAACAAACACCACATAAAATTCCAAACATTGTTAATCGTACACTAAGTGTTCGACAAATTGCTTGACTTAATTTTGTGTGTGTTTTGTTCATTGGAGATAAATTTTCCTATTGTATTGTATTCAACTAGTTATGTTTAATTGTTGTTGATTGACTTATGGATTATTATCATTGCATTGACACATCTATGCATATCCGAACTTTTTGATAGTAGGTTCGGTTAGACGATTATTTTGATCCGGGAAAAAATTGAAACTTGCTTCCGCGCTATAAACTTTTTCAAAACCAAATTTGGTTCAAGTTTTAACTTGTGATCTATTCACCCCCTCTAGATCCTGGTCTATCGTCTAACATGCCTTAGTGCAACAAGTGTTGTGAAGGAAAGTGAGATGTGGCACAAAAGATTTGGTCATCTGAACTTCAGAAGCTTAGGGCATCTGAATTCAAAGAAGTTGGTACATGGAATTCCTACAATTAAGAAGCCAGAGAAGTCATGAAATGTACGCATGAGAAGGAAGCAATCAAGATTTCCATTTGCACCCGAAATGCCTCCAATAGCAAAGCATGCTCTAGGTGTGGTACATTCTGATATGTGTGGACTATATTCAGTACCTTCACTTGGAGGTAATAAATAATTTGTGTCATTTGTTAATGAGTTCATAAGGATGACGTGGATATTCCTTATAAAGTTTAAACACAAGGTGTTTGCTGAATTTAAGAAATTCAGAATCAAGGCTGAGAATCAGAGTGGTCAAAAGCTGAAAATTCTCAGAAGTGATGGTGGAGGTGAGTATAACTCTATAGAGTTCAGAAATTTTTGTGAGGAGAATGTAATTGAGCATGAGGTGACTGCTTCATACACTTCTCAACATAATGGTTTTGCTAAAAGAAGAAATCAGACTTTTCTTGATATGACAAGGAGCGTGCTGAAGGAGAAGAAGCTCCCACACACCTTATGGGGAGAAGATATTGTCACTGCAACAAATGTGCTCAATAGGTGTCCAGCCAAAAATCTTAAGGAAATTTTCCTTTAGAGAAGTGGACTGGAGATAAGCAAAGTGTGAACCATATGAATGTCTTTGGTTCTATTTGTTACAAACATGTTCCAAATGCTAAGAGAATGAAGTTGAATGACAGAAGAAGAGTTATGTTTCTTGTAGGGTACCATAATACAAGTGATTATAAGCTTTAATGTCCTGTCACTAACAAGGTTGAATTCAACAGAGGTATCATTGTGAAAGAATCAGAAGCGTGAGATTGGAACAAGTCTCAATCCAACTCTGGTGCGGTGTTAACACCTGAGTTAACTTTTGAAGATACTTCAAAATTCTAAGGTTCTGAAGATGAGTCCTCATAAGATGATTCTGAAGGTGCCTTTGAAGGTGAGTTTTGTAACACCCTTCTTTAATACCCCAAATATTTAATTAAAATAACAACATATATCAATCAGAGTAAATATACAATTAAGGGTGTCACACAATTACTTCACACCATTCACCATGATAACTGTCATGCTCTTTTATTAATTCAAAACATAAAGCATTTGCACAATACGCAGCGGATAGAGATTAAATCAATCATGCAAAACATGTAGCATATTACATGTAAACTGGTTCACAACCAACAATAAAACATTTAAAACATCCCATCCCGATGTTACATCTACCAGAGCATGACCCACTAAGAAACTACACTAGACTCCAAGCACTAGCTCCTACTCAATCACTGCTCGTTACCTGAAAAATAGTTGTAAGGGTGAGTCCCTCAATCGATATAATAAGCATTATAAAATATCATGCAATGTTAAGTAATTTAACACATTTCATCACCCTAATCATAACACACATTCAGTAACGGCACATCAACTCAAACATCATACTCAACACCAACATAAAGCACACGTATAATCTCAATTCATACTCAACACCAACACAAAACACACGTATAATATTGGAATACATCCATTCATATTATACGCCATACATACATTATGCAATGAGACTCCATGCATGCGGTACCGACTATTCGTGAACATATAGTTCAACTTCACCGACCAAATCCAGGTACGGCTACCAAGCTCACTAGTCCCACTCATTTGAGACCTAGTGACTCACATCACTAATTCCTCACCATGGGAATTAGCTACCACCCCAAGGGCCATGCTATGCACGCTAATCACCTAGCATGCAAACATCAACAACAGTCCAAAATGACTAACATCACTAATTCCTCACCATGGGAATTAGCTACCACCATAAAGGCCACATTATGCTATGCCAAATCACCTAGCATGCAACATCAACAATAATCCACAATGGACATATGCTCACACTCTAAGCCATAAAACAGTCCATCCACAATTACATACATAATATATACATTCACAACATTATGCATATTTTCACACATCATCAACATATTTATCACATAATCATATCATGTCATGCCAAATAATTCAATCACAGTATTAGCACACTCTACTAATACCTATCCTACTCAAAACAAAGGGAAATAATCCCTACTATATCACACACCGATATAGGCCAATCACCAATTATGTTCACAACATTAAAATATCAATTTTTCCAATTTCCAACAGTGTTAACCGGTTAACGCCCTGGGTTAACCGGTTAACGCAACACAGAACACGCTTTCTGGTAAAACTCAACAGTGTTAACCGGTTAACGCCCTGGGTTAACCGGTTAACGCAAACAGAACAGCAATTTTCACAAATCACAACAGTGTTAACCGGTTAACGCCCTGGGTTAACCGGTTAACGCAAGCAAAACAGCAATACTTCACAATTCCTAACAGTGTTAACCGGTTAACACCCTGGGTTAACCGGTTAACGCAAGACAGAAAGCTGTTCCTGCGCTAACACGAAGCAGAATGCAGAATTCTCCGCATTTTCCGCCGTTGGAGGACTTCCGGACCTCCGATTCCGATTCCGTAAAAAGCTATACGTTCGGAAAATCACAACTAACCCAAATACAAATTCAATTACAGTTTTCACATCATCTATTCATCACCATTTTTCAACATTCATAATCCAATTAGGGTCAAATCAATGGCTTATCACTACCCATTACATGTTAACCCATAATACCCATTAAACGACGATAAACCCCCTTACCTGAGTTAATCCGGCGAATCTTTAAGCTTCAAGCTTTTCTCTTCTCCAACCTTCTTCCTCTTGCTCTGTCTCTTTGCCCTTTTCCTCTTTTCAGCCGCTTCTCTGCTTTTCACGTGAAACCCTTTCTTTACCAAATGGGACTCTTTTTCTTATTTCCAACTTATACATATTTTCCAATAACTATTATTCCAATAATAATAATAATAATAATAATCCAATAATTCCAATTATTTAATTAAATTAATAAATATAATATTAACTTAAATTAAATAATTATCTTATTTTTATCGGGGTGTTACAACTCTCCCCCACTAAAAGAGTTTTCGTCCTCGAAAACATACCTCAAGCGAATAACTCCGGATAAGACTCCTTCATCTGACTCTCAAGTTCCCAAGTCACATTGCCACCTGCTGGTCCTCCCCAAGCTACCTTTACCAAAGCAATCTCTTTACCCCGCAACTGCTTCAACTCTCGATCCTCGATCCTCATAGGTGATGTTTCAACAGTCAGGTTATCTCTCACCTGTACATCATCTATTTGGACTACATGCGACGAATCAGGAATGTACCTCCTCAACTGAGACACATGAAAAACCTCATGCAAATTCGCAAGTGACGGCGGTAAAGCGATACGATAGGCTACCTCCCCTATCCTCTCCAAAATCTGATAAGGACCAATAAATCAAGGTGTCAACTTCTTTGACTTCAAAGCTCGACCAACCCCAGTTATCGGAGTAACGTGAAGAAACACATGATCTCCCTCTTGGAACTCAAGTGACTTCCTCCTCTTGTCGTGATAACTCTTCTGACGACTCTGAGCAATTCTCATCTTCTCCTGGATCATCTTAATCTTTTCCGTAGTTTGTTGAACAATCTCCGGTCCAACCACAGCACTCTCACCGGACTCATACCAACATAAAGGTGTCCGACATCTCCTACCATACAAAGCTTCAAACGGTGCCATACCAATGCTCGAATGAAAACTATTGTTGTAGGTAAACTCAATCAAAGGTAAATAACAATCCCAAGTACCTCCCTTTTCCAAAACACAAGCCCTCAAAAGATCCTCCAGTGTCTGAATCGTCCTCTCAGTTTGACCATCAGTCTGCGGATGATATGCAGAACTCAATTTCAGCTTAGTTCCCAAAGCCCTCTGCAAACCTTCCCAGAACTTCGATGTAAATCTAGGATCTCTGTCCGAAACAATACTCGACGGAATACCATGCAAACTTACAATTTTCTCAATATACAACTCGGCTAATCTCTCTAACGGATAATCCATTCTGATCGGAATGAAATGAGCCGATTTTGTCAATCTGTCAACAATCACCCAAATAGCTTCAAAATTCTTAATTGTCCTCGGTAAACCCGAAACAAAATCCATACTGATACTGTCCCACTTCCACTCTGGAATAGCCAACGGTTGCATTAGCCCAGACGGCTTCTGATGCTCGATCTTTGACTTCTGACAAGTCAAATAAGAATAAACAAAACTCGCAATTTCTCTTTTCATTCCCGGCCACCAAAATAACTTTTTCAAATCATGATACATCTTCGTAGCTCCAGGATGAATACTCAAGCCACTACGATGTCCTTCCTCAAGAATACTCTTCTTAAGTTCTGTAACATCCGGAATACACACCCGATTACCAAATTTCAAAACACCATTCTCATCAACTCTGAATTCACCACCTTGAACTTGATTCACTAGAGTCAACTTATCAACCAAAAGCACATCGGATTTCTGACCCTCTCTAATCTCATCCAGAATACCACTCGTTAACTTTAACATTCCCAATTTAACACTATTGTGAGTACTCTCACACACCAAACTCGAGTCTCTAAACTGCTCAATTAAATCCAATTCCTTAACCATTAACATAGACATATGCAATGATTTCCGACTCAATGCATCAGCCACTACGTTTGCTTTACCCGGATGGTAATTCAAACCAAAGTCATAATCCTTCAGAAACTCTAACCATCTCCTCTGTCTCATATTCAGCTCTTTCTGATCAAACAAATACTTCAAACTTTTATGGTCACTGAAAACTTTAAATCTTGACCCGTACAAGTAATGCCTCCATAACTTCAGAACAAATACCACAGCTGCCAACTCTAAATCGTGTGTCGGATAGTTCCTCTCATGAACCTTCAGTTATCTCGAAGCATAAGCTACAACCTGCTTATTCTGCATCAACACACCACCCAAACCCAACAATGAAGCATCACAGTAAACCTCAAATGGTTCTGACGGACTTGGTAATATCAGAACAGGAGCAATAGTTAACCTTCTCTTTAACTCTTGGAAACCTTCTTCACATTTTGAGTCCCAAACAAACGCTTGCCCCTTTCTAGTCAACATCGTTAACGGTAACGCCAACTTAGAAAATCCCTCAATGAACTTCCTATAATAACCAGCCAAACCAAGGAAACTTCGAATCTCAGCAACAGACTTCGGAGCTTCCCACTGAGATACCGCTTCTATCTTAGAAGGATCAACAGCAACACCACCTCTTGAAATCACATGACCAAGAAAACTAACTTCTTCTAACCAACAACACCGGTGCACCCCACGGTGACACACTCGGACGAATAAATTTCTTATCCAACAGATCTTCCAACTGACTCTTCAATTCAGTTAACTCAACAACAGACATACGGTACGGAGCCATCGACACCGGCCTAGTACCAGGTACCAAATCAATCGAGAACTCAACTTCACGCTCTGGTGGTAATTCGTTCACTTCTTCAGGAAACACATCAGGAAAATCACACACCACGGCTAGATCGCAATTCACCAGTTTATCTTTAGCCTCCAAAGTCGCTAACAGCATAAACAACTCTGCCCCATCTGCTACTGCCTCATTCACCTGCCTTGCTGACAGAAACAAACTCTTTCCTTCCTCAATTACAGGAAAGATCACAGTTTTATCAAAACAATTGATATAGACTCGGTTAAACACCAACCAGTTCATACCCAGAATAACATCAATCTGCACAAGTGGAAGACACACTAGGTCCATCCCAAAGTCTCTACCAAAAATACTCAAAGGACAATTTAAACAAACTGAAGTAGTAGTCACTGAACCCTTCGCAGGAGTATCAATCACCATACTTCCATGCATCTCAGATATCTCTAATTTAAGTTTCACAGCACAATCCAAAGATATAAAGGAATGAGTCGCACCTGTGTCAATAATAGCTACAAGAGGAAAGCCATTAATATAACACGTACCTCGGATCAAACGATCATCTGCATAAGTCTCAGAACTCGGTAAAGCAAAGACCTTGCCTCCCGACTGATTCTCTTTCTTCGGCTTAGGACACTGTGGACTGATATGACCCACCTCTCCACAGTTGAAACAAGTCACAGTCTTCAACCGGCACTCTGCAGCCAAGTGACCACCTTTGCCACATTTGAAACACTTCCTCGCAGCACTGGTACACTCATGGACATGATGTCCAGCCTGACCACATCTGTAACACTTAGCAGGGGCACTAGAGTCTCCCCCACTAGGCCTCTTCATCCCACTCTGTCTCTGAAAACCTTTGCCAACTGCATACGGTTTTCCATGGTCATTCTGATTCTTGCCTTTCCTATCAACCCTCTGCTGATAGCTTTCCGCTCTGGCCTTGGTATCCTGTTCAAACATTCTGCAACAGTCGACCAAATTAGAAAACACTCTAATCCACTGATACCCAATAGCCTGCTTGATCTCGGGACGTAACCCGTTCTCAAACCTCACGCATTTTGAAAATTCTCCAGTAGCCTCATCATAGGGAGTGTAATACTTCGACAGCTCTGTGAACTTAGCAGCATACTCAGTAACAGACCGGTTGCCTTGCTTCAATTCTAAGAACTCTATCTCTCTCCTTCCTCTGACATCCTCTGGAAGGTACTTCCTCAGAAATCTCTTTCTGAACACCGCCCAAGTGACCTCAGCACTCCCGGCAGCTTCCAACTCAGTGCGGGTAGCAACCCACCAATCATCTGCTTCCTCTGACAGCATATGCGTACCGAACCTGACCTTCTGGTTATCGGCACACTCAGTCACTCGGAAGATCCTCTCGATCTCCTTCAACCACTTCTGAGCACCATCTGGATCGTATGCTCCCTTGAACATTGGAGGATTGTTCTTCTGGAACT
Source organism: Lathyrus oleraceus (assembly GCF_024323335.1). Classification (NCBI taxonomy): domain Eukaryota; kingdom Viridiplantae; phylum Streptophyta; class Magnoliopsida; order Fabales; family Fabaceae; genus Lathyrus; species Lathyrus oleraceus. The sequence goes on from NC_066584.1 coordinate 518,800,618, forward strand.
CACTCAGTTGACGAGCAGCTCCCATTCCCACAACATTCGGATTTCCCCCAAGTACTCCAGCTAGTATACCCAGAGCCTCAGCAATCGCAGCATCGTCTCTACTTCTTCCAGCCATCTCTATTCTGAGAACCCAACAAGATAAAATAATAAGTACTGATAGGGTTATACAACACCTATCCCGTACAGGGGAAACAGAATAATTACGACTCGACTCGACCGACTATGCTCTGATACCACTAATGTAACACCCTTCTTTAATACCCCAAATATTTAATTAAAATAACAACATATATCAATCAGAGTAAATATGCAATTAAGGGTGTCACACAATTACTTCACACCATTCACCATGATAACTGTCATGCTCTTTTATTAATTCAAAACATAAAGCATTTGCACAATACGCAGCGGATAGAGATTAAATCAATCATGCAAAACATGTAGCACATTACATGTAAACTGGTTCACAACCAACAATAAAACATTTAAAACATCCCATCCCGATGTTACATCTACCAGAGCATGACCCACTAAGGAACTACACTAGACTCCAAGCACTAGCTCCTACTCAATCACTGCTCGTTACCTGAAAAATAGTTGTAAGGGTGAGTCCCTCAATCGATATAATAAGCATTATAAAATATCATGCAATGTTAAGTAATTTAACACATTTCATCACCCTAATCATAACACACATTCAGTAACGGCACATCAACTCAAACATCATACTCAACACCAACATAAAGCACACGTATAATCTCAATTCATACTCAACACCAACACAAAACACACGTATAATATTGGAATACATCCATTCATATTATACGCCATACATACATTATGCAATGAGACTCCATGCATGCGGTACCGACTATTCGTGAACATATAGTTCAACTTCACCGACCAAATCCAGGTACGGCTACCAAGCTCACTAGTCCCACTCATTTGAGACCTAGTGACTCACATCACTAATTCCTCACCATGGGAATTAGCTACCACCCCAAGGGCCATGCTATGCACGCTAATCACCTAGCATGCAAACATCAACAACAGTCCAAAATGACTAACATCACTAATTCCTCACCATGGGAATTAGCTACCACCATAAAGGCCACATTATGCTATGCCAAATCACCTAGCATGCAACATCAACAATAATCCACAATGGACATATGCTCACACTCTAAGCCATAAAACAGTCCATCCACAATTACATACATAATATATACATTCACAACATTATGCATATTTTCACACATCATCAACATATTTATCACATAATCATATCATGTCATGCCAAATAATTCAATCACAGTATTAGCACACTCTACTAATACCTATCCTACTCAAAACAACGGGAAATAATCCCTACTATATCACACACCGATATAGGCCAATCACCAATTATGTTCACAACATTAAAATATCAATTTTTCCAATTTCCAACAGTGTTAACCGGTTAACGCCCTGGGTTAACCGGTTAACGCAACACAGAACACGCTTTCTGGTAAAACTCAACAGTGTTAACCGGTTAACGCCCTGGGTTAACCGGTTAACGCAAACAGAACAACAATTTTCACAAATCACAACAGTGTTAACCGGTTAACGCCCTGGGTTAACCGGTTAACGCAAGCAAAACAGCAATACTTCACAATTCCTAACAGTGTTAACCGGTTAACACCCTGGGTTAACCGGTTAACGCAAGACAGAAAGCTGTTCCTGCGCTAACACGAAGCAGAATGCAGAATTCTCCGCATTTTCCGCCGTTGGAGGACTTCCGGACCTCCGATTCCGATTCCGTAAAAAGCTATACGTTCGGAAAATCACAACTAACCCAAATACAAATTCAATTACAGTTTTCACATCATCTATTCATCACCATTTTTCAACATTCATAATCCAATTAGGGTCAAATCAATGGCTTATCACTACCCATTACATGTTAACCCATAATACCCATTAAACGACGATAAACCCCCTTACCTGAGTTAATCCGGCGAATCTTTAAGCTTCAAGCTTTTCTCTTCTCCAACCTTCTTCCTCTTGCTCTGTCTCTTTGCCCTTTTCCTCTTTTCAGCCGCTTCTCTGCTTTTCACGTGAAACCCTTTCTTTACCAAATGGGACTCTTTTTCTTATTTCCAACTTATACATATTTTCCAATAATTATTATTCCAATAATAATAATAATAATAATAATCCAATAATTCCAATTATTTAATTAAATTAATAAATATAATATTAACTTAAATTAAATAATTATCTTATTTTTATCGGGGTGTTACAACTCTCCCCCACTAAAAGAGTTTTCGTCCTCGAAAACATACCTCAAGCGAATAACTCCGGATAAGACTCCTTCATCTGACTCTCAAGTTCCCAAGTCACATTGCCACCTGCTGGTCCTCCCCAAGCTACCTTTACCAAAGCAATCTCTTTACCCCGCAACTGCTTCAACTCTCGATCCTCGATCCTCATAGGTGATGTTTCAACAGTCAGGTTATCTCTCACCTGTACATCATCTATTTGGACTACATGCGACGAATCAGGAATGTACCTCCTCAACTGAGACACATGAAAAACCTCATGCAAATTCGCAAGTGACGGCGGTAAAGCGATACGATAGGCTACCTCCCCTATCCTCTCCAAAATCTGATAAGGACCAATAAATCAAGGTGTCAACTTCTTTGACTTCAAAGCTCGACCAACCCCAGTTATCGGAGTAACGTGAAGAAACACATGATCTCCCTCTTGGAACTCAAGTGACTTCCTCCTCTTGTCGTGATAACTCTTCTGACGACTCTGAGCAATTCTCATCTTCTCCTGGATCATCTTAATCTTTTCCGTAGTTTGTTGAACAATCTCCGGTCCAACCACAGCACTCTCACCGGACTCATACCAACATAAAGGTGTCCGACATCTCCTACCATACAAAGCTTCAAACGGTGCCATACCAATGCTCGAATGAAAACTATTGTTGTAGGTAAACTCAATCAAAGGTAAATAACAATCCCAAGTACCTCCCTTTTCCAAAACACAAGCCCTCAAAAGATCCTCCAGTGTCTGAATCGTCCTCTCAGTTTGACCATCAGTCTGCGGATGATATGCAGAACTCAATTTCAGCTTAGTTCCCAAAGCCCTCTGCAAACCTTCCCAGAACTTCGATGTAAATCTAGGATCTCTGTCCGAAACAATACTCGACGGAATACCATGCAAACTTACAATTTTCTCAATATACAACTCGGCTAATCTCTCTAACGGATAATCCATTCTGATCGGAATGAAATGAGCCGATTTTGTCAATCTGTCAACAATCACCCAAATAGCTTCAAAATTCTTAATTGTCCTCGGTAAACCCGAAACAAAATCCATACTGATACTGTCCCACTTCCACTCTGGAATAGCCAACGATTGCATTAGCCCAGACGACTTCTGATGCTCGATCTTTGACTTCTGACAAGTCAAACAAGAATAAACAAAACTCGCAATTTCTCTTTTCATTCCCGGCCACCAAAATAACTTTTTCAAATCATGATACATCTTCGTAGCTCCAGGATGAATACTCAAGCCACTACGATGTCCTTCCTCAAGAATACTCTTCTTAAGTTCTGTAACATCCGGAATACACACCCGATTACCAAATTTCAAAACACCATTCTCATCAACTCTGAATTCACCACCTTGACCTTGATTCACTAGAGTCAACTTATCAACCAAAAGCACATCGGATTTCTGACCCTCTCTAATCTCATCCAGAATACCACTCGTTCACTTTAACATTCCCAATTTAACACTATTGTGAGTACTCTCACACACCAAACTCGAGTCTCTAAACTGCTCAATTAAATCCAATTCCTTAACCATTAACATAGACATATGCAATGATTTCCGACTCAATGCATCAGCCACTACGTTTGCTTTACCCGGATGGTAATTCAAACCAAAGTCATAATCCTTCAGAAACTCTAACCATCTCCTCTGTCTCATATTCAGCTCTTTCTGATCAAACAAATACTTCAAACTTTTATGGTCACTGAAAACTTCAAATCTTGACCCGTACAAGTAATGCCTCCATAACTTCAGAACAAATACCACAGCTGCCAACTCTAAATCGTGTGTCGGATAGTTCCTCTCATGAACCTTCAGTTATCTCGAAGCATAAGCTACAACCTGCTTATTCTGCATCAACACACCACCCAAACCCAACAATGAAGCATCACAGTAAACCTCAAATGGTTCTGACGGACTTGGTAATATCAGAACAGGAGCAATAGTTAACCTTCTCTTTAACTCTTGGAAACCTTCTTCACATTTTGAGTCCCAAACAAACGCTTGCCCCTTTCTAGTCAACATCGTTAACGGTAACGCCAACTTAGAAAATCCCTCAATGAACTTCCTATAATAACCAGCCAAACCAAGGAAACTTTGAATCTCAGCAACAGACTTCGGAGCTTCCCACTGAGATACCGCTTCTATCTTAGAAGGATCAACAGCAACACCACCTCTTGAAATCACATGACCAAGAAAACTAACTTCTTCTAACCAACAACACCGGTGCACCCCACGGTGACACACTCGGACGAATAAATTTCTTATCCAACAGATCTTCCAACTGACTCTTCAATTCAGTTAACTCAACAACAGACATACGGTACGGAGCCATCGACACCGGCCTAGTACCAGGTACCAAATCAATCGAGAACTCAACTTCACGCTCTGGTGGTAATTCGTTCACTTCTTCAGGAAACACATCAGGAAAATCACACACCACGGCTAGATCGCAATTCACCAGTTTATCTTTAGCCTCCAAAGTCGCTAACAGCATAAACAACTCTGCCCCATCTGCTACTGCCTCATTCACCTGCCTTGCTGACAGAAACAAACTCTTTCCTTCCTCAATCTCAGGAAAGATCACAGTTTTATCAAAACAATTGATATAGACTCGGTTAAACACCAACCAGTTCATACCCAGAATAACATCAATCTGCACAAGTGGAAGACACACTAGGTCCATCCCAAAGTCTCTACCAAAAATACTCAAAGGACAATTTAAACAAACTGAAGTAGTAGTCACTGAACCCTTCGCAGGAGTATCAATCACCATACTTCCATGCATCTCAGATATCTCTAATTTAAGTTTCACAGCACAATCCAAAGATATAAAGGAATGAGTCGCACCTGTGTCAATAATAGCTACAAGAGGAAAGCCATTAATATAACACGTACCTCGGATCAAACGATCATCTGCATAAGTCTCAGAACTCGGTAAAGCAAAGACCTTGCCTCCCGACTGATTCTCTTTCTTCGGCTTAGGACACTGTGGACTGATATGACCCACCTCTCCACAGTTGAAACAAGTCACAGTCTTCAACCGGCACTCTGCAGCCAAGTGACCACCTTTGCCACATTTGAAACACTTCCTCGCAGCACTGGTACACTCATGGACATGATGTCCAGCCTGACCACATCTGTAACACTTAGCAGGGGCACTAGAGTCTCCCCCACTAGGCCTCTTCATCCCACTCTGTCTCTGAAAACCTTTGCCAACTGCATACGGTTTTCCATGGTCATTCTGATTCTTGCCTTTCCTATCAACCCTCTGCTGATAGCTTTCCGCTCTGGCCTTGGTATCCTGTTCAAACATTCTGCAACAGTCGATCAAATTAGAAAACACTCTAATCCGCTGATACCCAATAGCCTGCTTGATCTCGGGACGTAACCCGTTCTCAAACCTCACGCATTTTGAAAATTCTCCAGTAGCCTCATCATAGGGAGTGTAATACTTCGACAGCTCTGTGAACTTAGCAGCATACTCAGTAACAGACCGGTTGCCTTGCTTCAATTCTAAGAACTCTATCTCTCTCCTTCCTCTGACATCCTCTGGAAGGTACTTCCTCAGAAATCTCTTTCTGAACACCGCCCAAGTGACCTCAGCACTCCCGGCAGCTTCCAACTCAGTGCGGGTAGCAACCCACCAATCATCTGCTTCCTCTGACAGCATATGCGTACCGAACCTGACCTTCTGGTTATCGGCACACTCAGTCACTCGGAAGATCCTCTCGATCTCCTTCAACCACTTCTGAGCACCATCTGGATCGTATGCTCCCTTGAACATTGGAGGATTGTTCTTCTGGAACTCACTCAGTTGACGAGCAGCTCCCATTCCCACAACATTCGGATTTCCCCCAAGTACTCCAGCTAGTATACCCAGAGCCTCAGCAATCGCAGCATCGTCTCTACTTCTTCCAGCCATCTCTATTCTGAGAACCCAACAAGATAAAATAATAAGTACTGATAGGGTTATACAACACCTATCCCGTACAGGGGAAACAGAATAATTACGACTCGACTCGACCGACTATGCTCTGATACCACTAATGTAACACCCTTCTTTAATACCCCAAATATTTAATTAAAATAACAACATATATCAATCAGAGTAAATATGCAATTAAGGGTGTCACACAATTACTTCACACCATTCACCATGATAACTGTCATGCTCTTTTATTAATTCAAAACATAAAGCATTTGCACAATACGCAGCGGATAGAGATTAAATCAATCATGCAAAACATGTAGCACATTACATGTAAACTGGTTCACAACCAACAATAAAACATTTAAAACATCCCATCCCGATGTTACATCTACCAGAGCATGACCCACTAAGGAACTACACTAGACTCCAAGCACTAGCTCCTACTCAATCACTGCTCGTTACCTGAAAAATAGTTGTAAGGGTGAGTCCCTCAATCGATATAATAAGCATTATAAAATATCATGCAATGTTAAGTAATTTAACACATTTCATCACCCTAATCATAACACACATTCAGTAACGGCACATCAACTCAAACATCATACTCAACACCAACATAAAGCACACGTATAATCTCAATTCATACTCAACACCAACACAAAACACACGTATAATATTGGAATACATCCATTCATATTATACGCCATACATACATTATGCAATGAGACTCCATGCATGCGGTACCGACTATTCGTGAACATATAGTTCAACTTCACCGACCAAATCCAGGTACGGCTACCAAGCTCACTAGTCCCACTCATTTGAGACCTAGTGACTCACATCACTAATTCCTCACCATGGGAATTAGCTACCACCCCAAGGGCCATGCTATGCACGCTAATCACCTAGCATGCAAACATCAACAACAGTCCAAAATGACTAACATCACTAATTCCTCACCATGGGAATTAGCTACCACCATAAAGGCCACATTATGCTATGCCAAATCACCTAGCATGCAACATCAACAATAATCCACAATGGACATATGCTCACACTCTAAGCCATAAAACAGTCCATCCACAATTACATACATAATATATACATTCACAACATTATGCATATTTTCACACATCATCAACATATTTATCACATAATCATATCATGTCATGCCAAATAATTCAATCACAGTATTAGCACACTCTACTAATACCTATCCTACTCAAAACAACGGGAAATAATCCCTACTATATCACACACCGATATAGGCCAATCACCAATTATGTTCACAACATTAAAATATCAATTTTTCCAATTTCCAACAGTGTTAACCGGTTAACGCCCTGGGTTAACCGGTTAACGCAACACAGAACACGCTTTCTGGTAAAACTCAACAGTGTTAACCGGTTAACGCCCTGGGTTAACCGGTTAACGCAAACAGAACAGCAATTTTCACAAATCACAACAGTGTTAACCGGTTAACGCCCTGGGTTAACCGGTTAACGCAAGCAAAACAGCAATACTTCACAATTCCTAACAGTGTTAACCGGTTAACACCCTGGGTTAACCGGTTAACGCAAGACAGAAAGCTGTTCCTGCGCTAACACGAAGCAGAATGCAGAATTCTCCGTATTTTCCGCCGTTGGAGGACTTCCGGACCTCCGATTCCGATTCCGTAAAAAGCTATACGTTCGGAAAATCACAACTAACCCAAATACAAATTCAATTACAGTTTTCACATCATCTATTCATCACCATTTTTCAACATTCATAATCCAATTAGGGTCAAATCAATGGCTTATCACTACCCATTACATGTTAACCCATAATACCCATTAAACGACGATAAACCCCCTTACCTGAGTTAATCCGGCGAATCTTTAAGCTTCAAGCTTTTCTCTTCTCCAACCTTCTTCCTCTTGCTCTGTCTCTTTGCCCTTTTCCTCTTTTCAGCCGCTTCTCTGCTTTTCACGTGAAACCCTTTCTTTACCAAATGGGACTCTTTTTCTTATTTCCAACTTATACATATTTTCCAATAATTATTATTCCAATAATAATAATAATAATCCAATAATTCCAATTATTTAATTAAATTAATAAATATAATATTAACTTAAATTAAATAATTATCTTATTTTTATCGGGGTGTTACAAGTTTGACTTTGAAGGCGAGTCTGACTCTGAAGGTGAATCTGATTTTGATCCAGATTCTGATGGTGATTCAGACTCTGATGGAAACCCAGACTCTGGGAATATTCCAGAATATAAAGGTGGTCATGCCTCTGAAGGTGGTACTTTTGGGGTTCCAGTATTTGATATTATTCCAGTGTCCGAAGAAGACTCTGAACAAGTTCATAGGCCACAAAGAATCATAAATATTCCAAGAAGATTTGTAGAGTTTGACATACTGCAAGATACAAAAGTAGAATCTGAAGGAGAAGTCATTCAGTGTGCCTTGTTAGTAGAATCTGAACTAGTCCGTGTCGAAGAAGTGCTCAAGAAGAAGGTGTGGCTGAAGGCCATGAAAGAAGCATTTGAGGCTACAAAAAGAAACAAGACTTAGGAGTTGACTAAGCTTCCAAAGGACAAGAAATCCATCAGCTTCAGATGGGTTATCAAGGTGAAACTGAATCCAGATGGATCAATTAGAAAACACAATGAAAGATTGGTAGCAAGCGATTTTCTATAGAAATGTGGGTTAGACTACTTTGATGTGTTTGCTCCTGTAGCGAGACATGAGACAATCAGACTGGTGATTGCGATAGCTGTTAATAGGAATTGGCATATGATGCATTTGGATGTGAAATATGCATTTCTAAACGGTCCATTGCAGAATAGGTATACGTGTCACAACCTACTGGATTTGTGAAAAAAGAATTAGGAAGGGATGATGTACAAGTTATATAAAACGTTGTATGGACTAAAACAAGCTCCTAGAGCTTGGAATCTGAAAATTGATTCATTTTTCAGGCTTTAAGGATTCATAAAGTGTGAGATGGAATATGGTGTTTATGTTCAGCATACTTATGAAGGCAATATGATTCTGGTGTGTCTGTATGTTGTTGACATATTGGTAACAAGGAGTTGTGAACATGAGATAGCTAAGTTCAAGAAGGTGCTGATGAATGAGTTTGATATAATTGATCTAGGAAATATGACATATTTTCTAGGGATGAAGATTATGTACTCCGAGAAGAGTATCATTTTGCATCAGCTTAAGTATGAACTTAAACTTCTGAAGAGATTTGAGCTACTGAATTGAAAGGCTGCGACCAAACCTTCAGAAACAAATCACAAATTGGATTCTGATTCTGAGGGTGGTGATGTAGATGCTACAACTTTAAAGTAATTGGTTGGCTCTCTGAGGTATTTGTGTAATACCAGACCTGGTATTTGTTATGCAGTTTGAATGGTTAGTAGGTTTATGAGTAAACCAAAGTGGTCTCATTACCAAGTTGCTGTCAGGATTCTGAGGTATATTAAGGGGACTCTGAAGTATGGAGTTTTGTTACCTTATGGAGAAAAGGCTAATTCAGAGCTGATGTGTTACTCAAACTCAGATTGGTGTGGAGACAGAGTTGACTGAAGAAGTACTTTTGGATATTTATTTAAGCATTTGGGAGGTCCTATTTCTTGGTGTTACAAGAAGAAACCAGTTGTTGCTTTGCCAACCTGTGAAGATGAATACACTGCAGGTGCTGTGACTACATATCAAGTTGTTTGGATGGCAAGCAAATGTTTTTCCGTCGATTGAGACAAAATAACTTTTGCTAAATCAGAAACTACACATACATTTTTTACCCATAACTACGTAGCCTTGAGTTTTCCATTGCACCTAGAGATCCGTAGGAGCGAGATCCGCAATCTTGTCAGGCACATTAAGAGAAAAAAATTGTGACCTCTTTATTTTTCTCTTTTACTTTGTGATAACTCGAAGGAAACCATTTACGATAGCTAACATTCAATCATAAGTTTAACTAAAAGGTTCTCGTTGAGTACAACGCACGTGAGGGGTGCTAATACCTTCCCCTTGCGTAATCGACTCTCGAACCCGAATTTGGTCGCGACGACCATTTTCTTTTAAGAGTTTTATCGATATTTTCCCCTTCCTTCATTGGAATAAATAAATTTCAATGGTGACTCTATTCAAACTATTTTTTCTACGACTTTGCGAAGGATCATATTTTCTAGATGCGACAAATGGCGACTCTGCTAGGGACATGCTCCTGCAAGAGAGTGTCAAGCCTAATTTAGTTCAATTTACCATGTATGCTAGCTTTGTTTAATTATGTTCATCTGTTTTATTTTTTATTTCCTTTGTGTTATTACTGGTATCTGGTGTTGGTTTGCATTGGAACTTTGGGATCCTCTGGTTATTGGCAACGTGAAAGATATGCTCTATACCCGAGTCTGAGGAAAAAACTTAGTATAAGATGGTGGTTTGTAGTGTTTGATATGAGAGACTTAGGACTCGTTGGGTTGGCATGAGAACCCTCGTATAAATAGATCCTATTGAAAATATTATTGTCCGACGAGTAGTCGTTATGGCGATCAAATAACAAGAGTCGCCACCGCGCTTTTATTGTTTCCAAGGGAAAAGGGAAAAAGTACGAACAAAACCCAAAAGTAAGAAGTTTTCAAATCAAAACTAATAAAATGTCAGAGATCACAGGTAAGGGGGTTGGTTACACAGAGGGAAGGTGTTAGCACCCAAAGTGTCCTAGGTACTCCTAGGGAGCCCTTTTTGTGTGCATATGTACTTGGTATAAAGTGATGTTTACAAACAAATAAAATGGGGGGATGAGAAAATAATTCATTAATTATATTTTTGTGTTTGACAAGACCTTCGGTCTTGTGCCTACGTACCAACATAAAAATGAGGGATCAAAACCTCGTAGTTCGTGATACAAATTTCAAAGTGGATGCATAGTTTTTAACAAAGATTAAGTTTGAAAGGCACAAAGGCCTAAAAGTGATTTGAATGAGTAGTTCTTTTTGGCTTTTTGAAAGTTTAAGTCAAGTATAGTTAAATCTATTTACAAGTTTGATTTAAGAAAAGAAGTTTGAAAATGCAATGGCATAAGGCCAAAGTTTCCATCTTTTTGCAAAAGTGATCTAAGTTTAGAACAAAAGTAGTTCACACAAAGAAGATTTTAAAAAATGGAGGGAGAGATTTTGAAATTAAAGAAACGGGGAGAAGATGAAGAGACTATCCTATGTACAAAATTAAAATTTTAGAGTTGAAAAGATCTGACCAAATGGGTAGTAACCCAATAGACAAGAACGTCAATAGAAACCTAGAATTCCCTTGGACTTTTAGAATCAAGCAACACACAAATGCACAATTATATTATCTTGAAGGGCAAGGCATCAAATAAAGATGTCCACATCCAAGCTTATCCATTCCATGATCTTCTCCAAAATAGCCCATGTAACAGATGAATTCCACAAGTCACAGGTACAAAATAACAGCTTCACAATGATCATGTTGCAAATGAACTTAGAGAGGTCTTCAAAGATGTATCAGATGAATTTCAAATTACAAGAATTTGGTTCTTCAACAAGTTGGCATTGGCCAAGTCCTTTAGCATAGGAAGGTTGCCTAGATTCTAAATCCATTTGTCCAAGATCAAGCCAACAGTCCACTCAAAAGTTTTTTTAGGGATTTTGTTATTATTATGTATATTAATGGTCAAAGACCACACAAACAAGCAAAGTATACACAAACAAAATATGTCACACAATATGGTCCAAATGAAAAAAGTGAAAATTGCATTAACATAAACAATTAGAATGATATGAACAATGGAAAATGAAATAGAGTGCTAAAAGTAAATTTCATTAAAGTAAAAGCTTGAAATTAAAAATTAGTAGTTAATTGGTTAGAAGTTAGTATTGTTTTGCTTTTGCTTTTCATTTCAAGACATTCTTTGGAGAACACTCAACCCACTTATCACAAGCATGAATCCTTGAACCAAAACATCTTCCAAAGGAAGGAAAGAATGCCAAATTTCTACACAATACCATGAAAGATGGGAGACTTACAATCTCACTAACTAGAATGCTTATGCCTTTTATGTCACAAATTTAGCGCTATGTTAAGCAATCGTAATTGGACTTATGTAGAAGTCACAACTATTTGAGGCCGGGCAATAGAATTTTGGCGTTAATGCATGTTAGAGACATAATATAATGGACTATGCTCATGAAACATACCACACACAAAAAGAATATGCAAAAGGTCTGACCTAATCTCATTCATACTCATGTCAATTTTTTAATCAACTAGCATTAGGACTTTGAGATGTCATAGGCCAAATGGAATGAATGAATGAAGAAAGGGAATAAGATGAAGTGGGAGGGGAATGGATCAAAACACAAATTGGTCAAAGGAGGACTTTTACCAAATTAATATCATCCATTCATTTTGGGAGATGGAATGTACATTCCATCAATCCCCTAAATCCAATGATATTAATTTGACAAAGTCAAATCAACCTTGACCAAGGCCCAACAACAAGAGTCAAACATAAACAAGCCATCACAATTGGTCAACAAATTTATTTGGCATTTATTCAAATTAAAAAAAATACTAAAATAGTGCATTTAAATTAAATATGGTTTGTCCAATTCCTAAAATCTCATCAAAACACCAAAGAAATGACCATGAGATTTATCATAGGTCAAACAAGGTCAGAGGACCTTGGAGAAAAAATTTCATAATTTTTGGACATTTAAAAATATTTTTAAACAATTAAAAACAAATACAAAATCAATTAATTCATGAAAAATATTAATAATGATCCAAAAAATAATTTTAATTCAGAATATGAAAAAGAAAAATATTTGAAAATTTATGGTGAAAGTCCCATATTTTTTGGATCAATATTGAATTTAATATGAGTTATTGAAAATAATGCAATTAAATGAAAATTAAAATATCAGAAAAAACGTGGACCACTTGATCTCCCTCATTAATTGAGGTGGCAAATCAAGTGGCCAGAAACATGCGTTCCACCGTGCACATGAGTCAGCGGGCAATATGCATGGTATTCAAAAGGAACGATCGTGCTTAAAACAAATAACATGGATCCTGTGGCTGTGAGACATGCCAGCGCATGGCCGGAGCTGTAGCTCCGGTCTTCTTCTCTGGTGGACCTCACCGGACTGGTCCACCACCAACCATCACCGAAATTAAAAACAAGGACATTATTTTAAAGTAAAAATGGCACTGAGTTCGAATCTGACCTCAATTCACTCTAACTCAAAGTATATTGAGAGATACATAGAGTTGAAATTTGAGGTACATGAATTGAGTTGCTTCGATTTGGCTTTAAAGCAACTCAATCTTCTTGCTTACATTGGTAGGAATTCAGACAACCAAAGAATCAATAGAATTGAGCAAGAATTTGAGAGAATCGAAGAGATCAAAATTTCTGGAAAATACCTTTAATGGAGGTTTGGATTCAACTGATCTTGATCTTGCTTGTGCTTGATCTCACTCCAAATGCTTACAGAAGGAGGATTGAATGCTTAAAAGGCTGTGGATTCCTGTAGATTTGAATTTCAAAATAGTGGAAATTCAACCTCAAATTCAAATGAATTTCTCAGGTTTATCCTTTGCAAAGTGAGGGTTAGAGATGGGGGATCAAAGTTGGCGCAAATGTGTGTTTAATTCTGATGCTAGAGGGATCTATTTGTAGTTAAAGCTCATGATATTTGCACCTTCAAATTCACTTTCCAAAATTGGCAAATGATGATGCATGGTGTAAGACCCTAATTTTGACCCTAAGATCCCTCATGACATCATAACATTGCATTTGCATCTTGCCTCAAGGATCATAGCATCTTGGCTCCTTACCTTTGGGAGGGAACTTTTGAGAGTTGGTTTGAGATCACCAAGCATGCTTGAATTGTATATTATTGCTTTTCTCATTTTATTTACTAACCAAAAGCACAAAAACATGTCACTAACATCTCTTGTTTGTAGCTTGAGCAGTCACAAGATCCAAAGCTTCTAGGAGATCCTATGTGCATTGATATGGTCAAGGGAAGATGAAAGCAAGCATGGAAATGGTTCCCAAAGCTCTCATACATCAAATATTACTCCCAAGTATCTCAATTCATCATTTTGATCAAAGCAAACCAAGGGGCTTGAGGTTTGTTTCCCAAGGAAACCCTAATTCATCTATTCATCAACTATGCCTTGCTCATGAAGCAATCTCAACCTTTGGTCAAATGCAATCAAGGGAAGTGCTTTCAATCATCATTTCAAGCATATTTGAACTTATTTGAGTGTCCTCAATCATCAATTCATCAAGATATGAGGTTTGGACTTGAAAAGTTGATCAGTCAATTCATCTGACTATTTTGAAATACATTGAGACCTAACTTTTGATGTGTTGTCAAATGGAGATGAACCCAAGAGAAAAAATGTTCTTAAGAACCATATGAACAACTTTCATGTTCATCAAAAGTTGATTTGAAGCTTGGAAGGTCATCATCCATTTCAAGACATTATAGGTCATTTTGACTGAAACCCTAATTTTGGGTCAACTTCCCAAGGACATAACTCCTTCATTTTTCATGATTTTGAGGTGGGATCAAATTCATTGGAAATATTAAGATGTATACTTCAAATGTTATGTTGAGCAAAATTTCAAAATCTTAAAATAAATACATGTGATAATGCAAAACATTATAGGTCACTTTGGACCAAAAGCATTGAAATGTGAGAAAATCTAACTTCAAGTGCCCATAACTTCTTCATCAAAAATCCAAATGATGCAAAATTTAAGTCCAAATTTATTTGCTCGAAAAGAGATACAACTTTGATGTTGAAGATTTTGTCATTTAGAGCTTGCATCATTGAAACAGAGGTGCTTAAAGTTTGGCTATTTTTGAAAATCTCACATGTACATGTTTTGCACCCTACACTTCATGATCACTTTTCACCAATTTCCAAGGCTCAAATGAAGTTTTGATCAACATAACAAATGATCCTCATGCAAAAAGCTTTCCAACCATTACTCATAAGGTTGTGTTTCAAGTATGGACATGGCATTTTCGAAGACATGAACATATTGGTACATTTTTGAAAATCATTTAAATTTGCATTGCATGAGATGATTGTGCACAATCTGCACGACCAATTTGATTCCAATTAGTATCAGCTTGCAAATCCAAGTGGAATTGGGCCCTCCGCGCGCCTGTACAGGCCTATGCATGGAGGCCCTTTCCATCCATGCACATGAATTGTTCATGCAACTCAGCCTTGCTTTTGATATAAATACAATGCTCATGCCTCTCATTTCAGCAACCTAAAGGCGCCCTAAATGCTGGACGACTGATCCCTCAACCACACTCAAAAGGAACTCACCAATTTTCTCTCAATTTTTCAGATCTAGAATTCAATTTCATTGATTGTTTTTTAGATCTAAAGTTCCTTAGCCTTGCTCACTTTGATCCCTAGAGTATACTGCAAGCATCCACAACAAGAGATTGTGCTCTCAAACTCTGCAAATCAGAGGTTTACTTCAAACTTTATTTTCTTCGAATCAGCTCATATTGTGCTTGTTTCTTGTTATTGTTATGTGATCTGAAGTCCTCTTCATAGAGGCAGTTGATTTGAGCTTTAAATTTTTAAATTCCAACAAGTTCAGTTGAACACCACAGAAATTCAACCTATGATTTCTCCTAATGTAGAAACCTAGAGTGGATTTGGTTGGCACAGGGGTGATGTACATCACCCCAGCTTTCGTTTGGTACCTGGATCGTGGCTTTTCATGCACATTTATTTCTCTGTAAATTTTGCCCTCGCCGGAAGCTAGCCGGAGAAGACGGTGGCGCAGGTCACCGTCCAATCTCCAGATTCAATCTGGACCGTGCGTGTGCGTTTCCAGATCAGATCCCATCCACTCATTGTTATGACTTTTCCATATGCCATGTGTTATTCAATTGACTAGTGTGTATGGTGAGCGCACGCCTCCTGGCCACATGATGATCCACGTCAATTAATGAGATCACATCAGACGCTCCACGTTTTTTTCCATTATTTTAATTTCTGATTTTATTTTCTTTTATTTCTTTTAATTCCATTTCACTTTAAAAATTCATATCTCCTTCATTATTGGTCCAAAAAATGTGAGACCAATTTCATTTTTCTTCTTTTAATCTCTAGTTTCA
The DNA here is from genome assembly GCF_024323335.1 of Lathyrus oleraceus. Lineage (NCBI taxonomy): Eukaryota > Viridiplantae > Streptophyta > Magnoliopsida > Fabales > Fabaceae > Lathyrus > Lathyrus oleraceus. The sequence continues at coordinate 518,817,059 of NC_066584.1, forward strand.
AAAAATAATTTTTAATATTTTTTATCTTATCATTTGATATTTTTTAGGAATTTTCTCTTTTCTGGTTATTTTTAATTCATTTAAAATAGTTTTTGATATTCAAAAAATACAAAAATATTTTTCCAACCTCTTTGAATGATGATAGATCTATGAAAAATATTCTCATCAATTTATTAATTGATTTGAGATTTATTTGAGATTTTAATTCAATTAGGTTATTTTTATGCATTTTTAATTGATTAAAAATAGTTTCTGACTTCAAAAAATGCTGAAATTATTTGTCAAACTTTGTTTGACCTTGTTGAACTTAGGATAATTCACTTGAACTTTTCAAAGTTGATTTTAAGTGATTTTGAAGTTTGACCTTTCTTTATTATTTTAATTCAAGTTTTACTTTAATTTTGAAAAATACCAAAAATATTTTATTTGTTTCTTGACTTCTAGTCTTCATTTTGCTTCTGTTTACAATTGTTTGACCTTGATCTCATATATCTTTGGTCAATGCTTGTTGAGTACTTCATTCCATTCCCATTAATGTACTTTAATATTCATCTTCATCTTCTTCTTCTTCTTTTTTTTTATTTTTTTTTTATCAATGAGTTAAAGATTGGTGGTTAGCCTTGATACATGGGAGGTTTAACCTTCCTTGATTCAAATCTAATTCATCTTGATCATGGATCAAGTGAATGGCTTTGCATTAAGGATAGGTTGCTTCCTAATCAAGCAAAGAACCTAAATCAATACAATATCATTTCTCATCTTCTTTTTGGCATGGCAAGTTGTAGGAGCTTAATTCACTAATCAAAATCTCTAACTTGTGTTGCTGCCTACATTATTATTGACCGGCCTCAGATAGTTGTGACTTCTACATAAGTCCAATTACGATTGCTTAACATAGCGCTAAATTGCCTTATGGCACACTAACTCTAACACTAACTATTAACCATTAACATTTAAATCTTGCTCTTTACATTTATGCAATTTACTATTCTTGTACATATTATTCATTTGTTTTTGCCCTTTGCTCATTTGAGCACATGTTTATGTTAATGCAATTTGCCTTTTGCTCACTTGAGCACATAATTGTGTATATATTATTGTGCTTGTGTTTTGTTTTGATTGTTGTGGACCAAATGCAAAAATGGACAAAAAGGACTTAGATTCTAGGATATTCCCTATGCAAAAATGGAGTAAAAAGGCCTTAATGTTGAAGATGGATTAGAAGGACCAAATCTCTAAACTCATTCTTGTCCATTCTTGATTTACTTCATGGAACTCTTTGATGTGTGTGCTTTTGTGCTAGGGAATCCTATTTGAGCCAAATTGAAGAACCATTTCCATATGCTTCAAAAGTGAGAGATTCAAGAGCCATTGGAAGATTCCTAAGAGCTTTGCTTGCTTGCTTGATTGCTTGAGTATTTACTTATTTGCTTGCTTATTCCAAAGGATGGGAGCGACTTGGATCATCAATATGATCTCAAGAGAGGAACTCCATTTGTGGTCTTGTTTCTTATCCTTCATCTCTTGTATGACTAGGACTTTAGCCATTCTTCTTCTTCCCTCCACTCTAACCCAAGCCAAAACTTTTGTGCAAACATTAACACTTGTTTTCAAACATTAAAAACCTAAGCATTATGTTTTTGATTTTCAAACTTTCTTTTCATAACACTTATTTTGAATTGAATCTTTAAGTCAACTTTGACCATATTTTGTAAATACTTTTCATTGGTAAATATAACCCATTCAGATGCTTTTGTGGTTTCAATGACCACTTTCTTATTAAAACTTTTCATAACCTTTAGCTATTAGGTTTGAGTTATCCTTGAGGTAGATGTAATACTCACCTATATCCTTAGTGATGGACAATGAGTCTTCCATGCTTATTATAGGGTTAATCCCTCACTAGCGTGTTGAAGCTATCCTCACGTGGTGGATTTGTAGTTTTAGGTTGAGGTTTCTCCCTTGGATAACAAAAGACCTTAAGGCTTTTGGACCAATCAATTCACCTACTTGTCTTGAGATTTTTACCCCGAACTACGAGGTTTTGATCCTAATCTTTTTTAAGATGGTACGTAGGCAATGGTTTTATCCATCCAAACACAACTTGTAAATAACTTGTATATTCTCTTCTCATCTCTTCAACCATGTTTGCACAAACAATTTTTTCACAAAATACCAACCTTACAACAAGTGTGAAAAGGGCTCCCTAGGAGTACCTAGGATGTTTTGGGTGCCTAAAACCTTCCCATTGCATAACCAACCCCCTTACCCTGATCTCTGACATTTTTACTAGTTTTTGATTCGATAAAACTATTAGGTTTTTGTTCGCTTTCTAACCATTCCTTTGGATAAATAGAAGTGCAGTGGCGACTCGACTTGTATGGTTTACCTTGGATTTAGTCAATATGTCTAATGGTAATGAATACCCCGCTACAGAAAAGTGGCGACTCTGCTGGGGAGTATTTGCCTAGTGGGTTTTGCCTCCTTTTCATATTTGTTGTATTGTATTGTATACTGTTTTGTGACATATTTTGTGTGCAATTTTGGATTACTGTATTGTATGTAATGATTGAATTGCTTGAATATTAATTCCTTGTATGCTTGGTGATCTTTGGGAGATAAGTTCTATACCCGAACTCGAGTGCACTTAGGATAGGAGAATGGCATAGTCTTGTTGACTTGTGTGGAGTTATTCCTTAGCAAGTTGACTTGCAAGCCCATTCACTTGGTGGAGGTCATGTTGGGATCAATAATGTCACACGAGTAGTCGTGGTTAGACATTACTCTTTCGAATATAGACCTTAGAAGCCAAGGACCTTAGTTTACCAAGCCCATCTTGGCCTATTTTTAGGACGTAGTGCGAAGGTAGTTCAAATGTAAGATTTGATACGATTGTTACGCGATACTACACTCATAAGAGTCTCTCTTGAGAATATTTTTGGAATACGAGTAGTCGTTTATCCGACAATATCCGAAAGATGGGATGATGACTATGGGAACCTCTTGTAGAACATGTTCGGCAGGTTTAAACCCTAGTACATTCCCTTTGGGTGGTTCTTAACCAAGACTCCATGCTCGTGACTTGCAACAAACCCTTGATTCATGGTTGATCTGTTCTTGTATATCCTTAATATCAATGGAACTTGGGTGTTGATAAGGTGTAAACCATAATCCACCAAAATGGATGATTGATATTAAGGATGACTTGATCCATCCCATGACCTTTGTGTGGTGTGCTTTGCTTAATCCTTGAGTGTGATTGTTGCATCCATGCATTCATGCACCCATTTGCATCCATATCATCAATAATGAGAAAATTTTCAAGGAACTTAAGAGGTCTATTTACAAATTTTCAGACATGGATAGACAAAGAAGGAATACGAAGAAGTACAGTTTCAGACAACCCGACTTGAAAGAGTTAAGGAATTTGACATCCTATGTACTAGATCCCTTGGGTTTCAAGGCTCGTCATGGGAAGCTTCTATCTATTCTGGCTACTCAAGTGGACGAAGGTTTGATGAGTATATTGGTGCAGTTCTATGATCCCTTGTATCATTGCTTCACATTTCCGGATTTTCAGCTTTTGCCCACGCTTGAGGAGTATGCCTATCTTGTGGGTATACCTATCCTAGATCAGTTGTCGTTCAGTGGCTTAGGGAGAGTTCCTACTTCTCAAGAGATAGCTGATATGTTGCATATAGATGAATCTCTGGTTGGTGCTCATATGACTACCAAAGGTGGAATTCAAGGTCTCCCTTCTGAGTTCCTCATCGCTCAAGCTACTATGTATGGGAAGGCCATGAGTGAGGACGCCTTTGAGGCCATATTTGTACTTCTCATCTATGGGCTAGTGTTATTCCTCAACATCGAAAAGTTTGTGGATGTGAACGCTATTAGGATTTTCTCTACTCTTAATCCCGTTCCGACTCTGTTGGGTGACACTTATTTCTCTTTGCATATGAGAAATGCAAAGGGTGGTGGTACCATTGTGTGCTGTTTTCCTCTGCTGTACAAGTGGTTTATTTCGCACTTGCCGCAGACGGTCGCCTTCAAGGAGAACAAAGGATGTCTACGGTGGTCCACGAGACTTATGTCTCTCACTAATGATGATATCTTTTGGTACAACCGTGTATATGATAGTGTGCAGATTATCGACTCTTATGGTGAATTCTCCAATGTGCCTCTTCTTGGTACATGTGGTGGGATTAGCTACAACCCTATTTTGGCACGTCGTCAGCTTGGGTTCCCCCTAAAGGATAAACCTAATAACATTCTGTTAGAAGGTGTGTTCTTCCAGGAGGGTAAAGATCCCCAAGGCTTGAAGGGCAGGATGGTTCGCGCTTGGCGCAAGATCCATAGGAAGGGAAGGAAAGAGCTTGGTCCGAGGAACTATATTGCTTTGGAACCCTATACCTCGTGGGTTAGGAGGAGAGCTTCCGAGTACCTTATGCCTTATGAGTATCCGAGACCTACACCTTTGGTTATGGCTGGGCCTTCAACCCTCCCTGACCAAGGAGTAGAGGAGTTGAGAGACGAAGACCGTTCACGTGCCTGGATCCGTGAACGAGAAGAGTTACTTCAGCAGCTTAGAGAGAAGGATGCTTTGATAGAATTTCTGGAGCACTAGGTTATTGATGAGCTTGATGATGTGTTGACTTCTCTTCTTCCTCAGTCTTCCAAGTTCTGGAAGTGGAAGTATGATCGACTCGCCAAAGAGAATGCAGATATGGAGGCGGCCTATGAGAGGGAGGTGAAGAGGCTTCGTGCAACTTATCTTCCGGTCTCTAGAGCTTTAGATGATTGCTTCTAGGGTTCCATAGGATGTTCATTTTCCTTCTCTCTTGTATTGTATTTGGTTACCAAGACTGTACTTCTTTGGTGTAAAAATAATTTTCCAGATATTATTGATGTGATATTTCCATATATGTCCAAAATAATTTCAAATATTTGCAAATAGGACTCTAAAGTTCCTCTGATAAAAAACAAATCATATGCACAAGCATTACATGCATCATGTGCATAAGCAGGTTTTGCTCCAGGCTTCTTGTTCAATGGTCTAACTCTGTGTTCTTCATTTATTTTGAAGACAAGCTGACTCACCGGTACTACACTTGAGCCAACGCTTCAAGACTGATGGATGATCTAGAGCAAGAGAACCGTGAACTCAAGGAGGAAGTGGCTAGATTGACTGCCCTGATGGAGTCTGTCATGGCCACCCAGAGCCAGTCATCTCAGACACCCTTAACTCCTCCCCAGAGGACAGTCATCTCTGAGATTGCCTCTTTAATAGTGCCTGCGGCCAGCGCCCACTTTGCACCAACTGCTATGCCAGTCGGATTTCCTTGGGGGATGCCTCCCAACTTTATTCCTGAGGATCTTGCGCCCACATTTGCTTCTCTGCCAGCATCTAGCCCGGTCCTCGCCGTTCCACCTCCTGTCGTGCATACTATGCCTAGAGTAGACGACACCATCTACCACTCTGAGCCGTCTGAGGGCCCAGATGTCTATGAAAAGATGGATGCTATGAACGATCAATTTCTTGAGCTCCGCAAGGAACTCAAAACTCTCAGAGGAAAATACCTCTTTGGCAAGTTTGCTGCTGAACTCTTCCTGGTTCCGAATGTTAAAATCCCTGTAAAATTTAAAGTGTCTGACTTTGAAAAGTACAAGGGAAATACTTGTCCTCTCAGCCACCTGGTTATGTACGCAAGAAAGATGTCGACTCAGACCGACAACGATCAGCTTCTTATTCACTACTTCCAGGACAGTTTGTCTGGTGCTGCCCTGAGATGGTATATGGGCTTGGACAGCGCGAACATCCGATCCTTCAATGACCTTGGCGAAGCTTTCGTCAAGCAATACAAGTATAATATGGATATGGCTCCCGATAGGGGTCAATTGAGAGCCATGTCCTAGAAGGACAAGGGAACTTTCAAAGAGTACGCCCAGAGGTGGAGAGAGTTAGCAACACAGACTGTGCCTCCGCTGGAAGAGAAAAATATGACCAAGATCTTCCTAAAGACCTTGAGCTCATTTTATTTTGAGCGGATGATTACCAGCGCTCCTTCTGATTTCACCGAGATGGTGAACATGGGGATGCGTTTGGAGGAAGGAGTCAGGGAAGGGCGCTTGACCAGAGAAGAAGGCTCTTCTGCCAAACGATATGGGGGGTTTGGAAAGAATAAAGACGGCGAGGCACATGTTGTGACCTCCCATGTTAAACCAAGAAGACCCTTAGTAAGGAGGAAGACCGTGCGTCCTGCCGGTAATCAGCATCAGGTGGCTCACATATCACATATTTTCAGAGAAAACCAGCACTATCAGCATAATAATAACCAGCAACAGCAACATCAACAATATCAACAACAACAACACCGTCCTCAACAGCAGGCCTACCAGCCTCGAAACAACAATCAAACTAGTATCGGCTATGAGAGGAAAAGGGTCACCTTTGATCCTATTCCTATGACCTATGCAGAGCTGTATCCCTCTTTGATAGAGAGGAAGCTGATTACTCCACGAGAACCACCGACTATACCTACCAACCCTCAATGGTGGTATAAGCCCGAGCTACACTGTGTTTATCATTCCGGTGCCCCCAGAAATGACGTGGAAAACTGTTACCCGCCGAAGACCAAGGTTCAAGACCTTATAAGATGTGGTATCTTGTGTTTCGAGGACGTAGGTCCCAATATGAAGAAGAACCCATTGCCCGAGCATGGGAAATCCTCTGTCAACATGGTCTAGGGTTGCCCTGGTAAATATAAAGTCAAATATGTCAGCCATATTCGACAATCATTGGTCGAGATGCATAGAATATTATGTGAATACAGTCATTACGAGCACGGCCATGACAAATGCCGTGTCTGCACTGTCAATCAGAGGGGATGTCGCCAAGTCCGTAAAGACATCCAAGAAATACTGGATGAAGGTGTAATTGAAATACTTCAGAACCGAGATGCTGACGATGATGAAGTCAATATGATATCTCCGGTATTTCGGATCCCCGAGCCTATTGTCATTCGGTATGATGGCATCAAGCAGAAGGCTTCTCCCTCTTTGATTATTAAACTAGCTGGCCCTATGCCATACTCTTCTGATAAAGCTGCCCCCTATCGTTACAATGTTGTGGCATTGGAAGATGGGAAGGAGGTGCCCCTGCCCTTTACTTCTGTTGTCAATATTGCCGATGTCAGCGGCCTGACCCGTAGTGGTCGTGTTTTCTCGGCTCCGCCGAAACCCCAGGCTGACATCAGAAGGACTGATGTTGTTGATTGTGCTGTGTGCCCGATTGGGAATGCTGTTAATGCTCCGAATCCGGCACTTATTGCCTATAAACCTGCCTCTGTTGTAAGAACTACTGTCTCTGCTGGCCAGAGTGGCACTGTGAAAGAAGACTGTGATGAGATGCCGAGGCTCATCAAAAGGAGTGAATACAACGTTGTAGATCAGCTTCTACAAACTCCATCAAAGATCTCCGTGCTATCTTTATTGATGAATTCAGAACCACACCGTGAAGCTATGCAGAAGGTGTTGGATGTGGCGTATGTAGATCATGACGTCACAATAGAACAATTTGACAGTATTGTTGCAAACATTACCGCTTGTAACAATTTGAGTTTTTGTGATGCTGATCTCCCCGAGGAGGGAAGAGACCAAAATTTGGCACTACATATCTCTATGAATTGTGAGGATGATGCCATGTCCAATGTGCTGGTGGACACTGGATCATCACTGAATATGTTGCTGAAATCCACTCTGGCCAAATTGTCATACCAGGGGCCTCCCATGGGGCATAGTAGAGTAGTGGTAAAAGCTTTTGATGGATCCCGCAAAACTGTGATTGGAGAGGTTGAACTCCCAGTCAAGATCGGACCAAGTGATTTCCAGATCACTTTTCAGGTCATGGATATCCACCCATCATATAGCTGTCTGTTGGGTAGACCATGGATTCACGAGGCAGGCGCCGTGACATCCACCCTACACCAGAAACTGAAATTTGTCAAGAACAAAAAGCTGGTGGTGGTAGGGGAGAGAAGGCTCTCCTGGTAAGCCATTTGTCTTCCTTTTCTTACATAGATGTTGAGGATGAAGTTGGAACGCCGTTCCAAGCTTTATCTATTGCTGAGCCTACTAAGAAAGGAACTTCCTCATTTGCGTCATACAATGATGCTAAGTTGGCCATTGAGCATGACACAACTACCGGTTTAGGACAAATGATCAAGCTGGAAGACAACAAATCCCGAGCTAGCATATGGTATTCTTCTGGCGCTTTCAACAAGCATGGGCTGTTTTAGAGTGGTGGGTTCATCCACACTGTCCAAGAAGAGGAAGCTGTTGTTGTTGTGGAAGAGGATGCAGAGGAAGATTCTGTCAACTTTGTCATCCCTGGGGGGATCTGCAATAACTGGGTCGCTGTTGATGTTCTAACAGTTGTCCATAAGTCAAAGTAATATTCATTTTGTTTAAAAACCCTTCTCCCATGCCAAAAGGAGGAGTGATGACATTGTTGGCTCATAAATACAATGATATTTTTATTCAATAAGTTCATGTTAAATGTTTGTTTTTCCAATTATTTTCACTTTTTTGCTTTTTGCATGAAATTGGTGATCACATAAAATCTTAAAAATAGAATAAAATCAATCTTTTCGTCTGCATAATAATTTGCCTTGTTTGAATTCTAAAATCTCTTTATATCCAAAATCATTATGCAGGTTGATCAAACCCATTGAACATAATGATCCAACACCATCTCCCAACTTTGAGTTCCCTCTATTTGAGGCCGAAGAAGATGATGTTGAAGAGATTCCTGACGAGATCACCCATCTGCTTGAGCACGAAGAGAAGACCATTCAGCCGCATCTTGAGAATTTGGAAACGGTCAACTTGGGGTCTGAAGATTGTGTGCGAGAAGTGAAGATTGGGGCACTCTTGGAAGAATCCGTGAAGAAGGGGTTGATAGAGTTGCTACGAGAATACGTCGACGTCTTTGCCTGGTCATATGAAGACATGCCTGGTTTGGATACTGATATCGTGCAACATTTCCTGCCTTTGAAGCCTGAGTGTGTGCCTGTGAAGCAGAGACTCAGAAGAACTCATCCTGATATGGCAGTGAAGATAAAAGAAGAAGTTCAGAAGCAAATTGATGCGGGGTTTCTGGTGACTTCTACATATCCTCAATGGGTGGCCAACATTATGCCCGTGCCTAAGAAAGATGGAAAAGTACGAATATGTGTGGACTATAGAGACTTGAATAAAGCTAGTCCGAAAGATGATTTCCCTCTACCACATATTGATATGTTGGTAGATAATACAACTAAATTCAATGTCTTCTCGTTTATGGACGGATTTTCCAGATATAACCATATTAAGATGGCACCCGAGGATATGGAGAAGACAACATTCATCACACCTTGGGGAACATTCTATTATCGAGTAATTCCCTTCGGTTTGAAGAACGCCGAAGTCACGTATCAACGAGCTCTGACTACCTTGTTTCATTATATGATGCACAATGAGATTGAGGTGTATGTTGATGATATGATTGCAAGGTCGAGAACAGAAGTTGAACATGTTGAGCACTTGTTGAAGCTTTTTCAGCGTTTGAGGAAGTATAAGCTTCGTCTGAATCCTAACAAGTGTACATTTGGAGTCCGTTCCGGTAAGTTATTGGGCTTTATTGTCAGTGAGAGAGGTATTGAGGTTGATCTTGCAAAAGTAAAAGCAATACAAGAGATGCCTGCGCCCAAAACTGAGAAGCAAGTCCGAGGTTTTCTTGGCCGCTTGAATTATATCTCCAGATTTATATCCCACATGACTGCCACATGTGCACCGATATTCAAGCTCCTCCGAAAAGATCAGCATCATGATTGGACCGAGGATTGCCAAAAGGCCTTTGACAGTATTAAAGAGTATCTGTCCGAGCCTCCGATTCTGTCTCCACTTGTAGAAGGGAGACCCTTGATTATGTATCTGACAGTTCTTGAAGACTCAATGGGTTGTGTCCTTGGTCAGCAAGACTAATCAAGGAAGAAAGAGTATGCTATATACTACCCGAGTAAGAAGTTCACCGATTGTGAGTCTCGATACTCGATGCTTGAGAAGACATGTTGTGCTTTGGCTTGGGTTGCAAAGCGCTTACGCCAGTATATGTTGAATCATACGACTTGGTTGATATCCAAAATGGATCCAATCAAGTATATCTTCGAGAAGCCTGCTTTAATTGGGAGGATCACCCATTGGCAGATGTTGTTATCTGAGTATGATATTGAGTATCGAGCTCAGAAAGCTATAAAAGGTAGTATCTTGGCTGACCACTTGGCACATCAACCAATTGAGGATTATCAGTCAGTTCAGTATGACTTCCCAGATGAGGAGATTCTGTATTTGAAAATGAAAGATTGCGATGAGCCTACGCTCGATGAAGGGCCAGAGCCTGGTTCCCGTTGGAGCATGGTGTTTGATGGCGCTGTAAATTAATATGGAAATTGTATTGGGGCAGTAATTATTACTCCTCAGGGCACACATTTTCCTTTTACAGCAAGGCTAACTTTCAAATGCACGAATAATATGGCTGAGTACGAGGCCTGTATTATGGGATTGGAAGAGTGTATTGATCATAGGATCAAGCATCTTGATGTTTATGGTGATTCGGCCCTCGTTATTAATCATATTAAGGGTGAATGGGAGACGAATCAAGCTGGCCTCATCCCATATAGAGATTATGCGAGGAGGATTTCAACATTCTTTACTGAGGTTGACTTCCATCATATTCCTCGAGATGAGAATCGGATGGCAGATGTGCTTGCTACACTTGCTTCGATGATTATGGTGAGACTCTGGAATGAAGTTCCCAATATCACTGTGATGCGCTTGGATAGACCAACTCATGTATTTGCAGTAGAGGAGGTGCAGGATGATAAGCCATGGTATTATGATATCAAGTGCTTTCTCCAAAGTCAGATTTACCCGCCAGGGGCATCTGTTAAAGATAGAAATACTTTGAGGAGATTATCAGACAGTTTCTACCTCAATGGCGATGTGCTTTATAAGAGGAATTTTGACATGGTTTTGCTCAGATGTGTGGATAGACACGAAGCAGACCTGTTAATGACTGAGGTCCATGAGGGTTCATTTGGTACTCATTCCAATGGACATGCCATGGCTAGGAAGATATTGAGAGCAGGCTACTATTGGCTGACAATGGAGTCTGATTGCTGCAAATATGTGATGAAATGCCACAAGTGTCAGATCTATGCGGATAAGATTCACATTCCCCCGACACTTCTGAATGTGATTTCATCACCATGGCCTTTCTCTATGTGGGGAATTGACATGATTGGCATGATAGAGCCGAAAGCGTCTAATGGTCACAAATTTATTCTCGTAGCAATTGATTACTTCACCAAGTGGGTTGAAGCGGCATCGTACGCAAACGTGACCAGGCAGGTGGTTATGAAGTTTATCAAGAATCAACTCATATGCCGTTATGGTGTGCCAGATAAGATCATTACTGATAATGGATCTAACTTGAATAACAAGATGATGAAAGAGCTGTGTAGTGAGTTCAAGATCGCACATCATAAGTCTTCCCCTTATAGACCCAAGATGAATGGGGATGTTGAAGCTGCTACTAAGAATATCAAGAAGATTGTCCAGAAGATGGTTGTTACGTACAAGGATTGGCATGAAATGCTGCCATTTGCTTTGCATGGTTATCGTACATCTATCCACACTTCAACAGGGGCAACCCCTTTCTCCCTTGTCTATGGCATGGAGGCTGTACTCCCAGTAGAGGTGGAGATCCCATCAATGAGAGTCTTGATGGAAGCCAAGTTGACTGATGCTGAATGGGTTCAGAGTCATTATGAACAACTGAATTTGATAGAAGAGAAGAGATTGTCTGCCATGTGCCATGGTCAGTTATATCAGCAAAGGATGAAGAAAGCCTTTGATAAGAAGGTCAAGCCTCATGTGTTCCGAGAAGGTGACCTTGTGCTCAAGAAAGTTTTGTCTTTCGCACCCGATTCCAGGGGCAAGTGGACTCCAAACTATGAAGGTCCATACGTTGTTAAGAGAGCCTTTTTAGGTGATGCTTTGATACTTACAACTATGGATGGGAAGGATTTCACTCGTCTTGTGAATTCAGATGTAGTCAAGAAATACTTCGCCTAAAATAAAAATAGAATAGCTCGCTAAGTTGAAAACCCGAAAGGGCGGCTTAGGCAAAAATGAGCGTGTCGGTGGATTGAAAACCCGAAAGGGCGATCCAGGAAAAAGTTAGAGACATAAAAAAATGAATATGTATCCCGCTAGATTGAGTACCTCACCCTGGGGCAATCTAGGCAAAAATTAGGGATTTGGCAAGTAACTGCATCCTGGCAGGACTTTGTTCTACAACTGTCATCTGTCAAAGATTCTTGCTCAGTCATCGTCAACTGAAGTTTCAAATACATTGGATTCAAAGTTGGTGGAGAAATGGTCATTATGTTCAATGTAGCCCTTTTCCAATATATATCACCAATTTCAAATTTGTAAAGATCCATGGAGTCTTGCCATTTGCAGACTACCATTCCATCAAATAAATTTAAGCCTTTATCCAATTCTTTGCACTGTTATTTGTTTCTGTTCAACAAATATTTTGAATGTTTCAATTGAGGAAATATCATTGTCTTAAATAAATAAAATTTTCATAGATTGTTTTAAACAAAGTGAACATTCATAATAACAAAAAGGATATTTTGAACGTCATCAGTGCTCTCCCAAGGATGGTATGATCTCCAAAAGGGTAAGACATTTGTTCATATTCCCAACATACTTTTATCCTCTTCATTTGTCTTTCAGGTTGTCTCCCCCGCGAGCACAGAAGAAAATTGTACATCTCACCAAATCCCCAGAGAGTTTGAAGTTTTGGATGCGGTCTCAATCTCCTAATTCCCCAGTGAGTTTGGATTTAGCATTGGTGTTATCAATTATATGGTTGTCATCCCTTGCGTGGATTGACCTAAAATCCCTTATAGATTGATAAATTGAATATGCTAATCTTTCTGAAGAAGTTGGTTTTCCCTCACTTCGAGTTAGAAATGTCTCCGCCAGAATGAGCAGGAAATCCCCAGCATGAGCGGAATTATCAGCAAGTTTGGTTTGTAGCTTTTCCCCTGTGGACTTGTCTACTTTTGATCTCCAGCAAATTTGATCTTCGACTATCCTCAGTAGCGTTGATCCCACTTGTACTCCCCAGTATGGTCACCAGTAGGGTATCCCCAGTAGTTGCCTACAGGTAATCCCCGATTCGGTCGTCAGTAGTGTTTCCCTAGTGGAATGGTCTGATTAGAGCCCGTTTGTCATTTCCTCCCGGACAGAGTGGTTGATGAAGATGTTTATCTTTCCTTCCCCGGCGGAGTGGTGTCCCTTTCTCCTCGGCAGATTTGATTTCTTCAGCAGTGCAAGAAAGGTGTTGGCATTAGAACCTTCTGATTGGTGGTTAATCCCCACAAAGTTTCCTTTCCCTCTTCGATAACTTCCCCAGTAGAGTTGCTGCTACCGTGGATTTTATCCGTATTTAGATCCCTGCAGAGATCTTTGCTTCCTGGTGTAACACCTCAAAATTTGCCCTTCTCTTCTTGAGACTAGTTTGACACATTGCATTTCATAGTTTAGGGCATTAGGCATTGCATTTTGCATCTCATATGAAATGAGAAGGTCATCCTCCAAGGTCTTTTCAAAAGATGGAGAAGTTACATGATTCAAGCCTGAGGGTCTCTATGAATTGATGATCAACCATCTGAGGGCATGGGCTTCAATTAGGGTTTTTTGATTCTTCAAAGGTCTTGAGCATCATATTATTTGCAAGGATATGTCACCATCATCATGGTTCTATCATCATCAAGGGTTTCATAGTTCATTCTCAAGTTTCTTTGGATTAGGGTTGTGACCTCTGGTCAACCCTAATCAATGCCATTCTTCCAACTAGGGTTTCTCAAAGAGATGAGGTATTTTCTTGGGATGAGGATCACATGATTGTTATAAGGAGCTTACATGAGCTAGGGTTTCATTTTTGAGCAATTTCCCCAAGTGGTAGAGGCTTAAGTGGATAAAGGCATTTCAAGGTCATTTGAGGATCAAGAAGTCAACTGTGCAGTCAACTGAGGGCTATGAGGTGGGGAAATGAGTTGAGACACCTCAATCATGTTCAAAAGGGGTCCATTTATCATTCTAAGTGTAACACCCCAAAATTTGCCCTCCTTATTCACGCATTCATTTTTAGGTCATTTAACATTAGATACATTGCATTTCATCATGTCAATCGGGATTAGCTCCAAGAAGCTTGAACATCATCCAGGACACTTTGTGGGTTCTATTTAGATGATCAGTCAACAAAAGGGAAAGACTTGAGTTACTTCCAACAGGGGTCTATTCGTCAGTCAAAACGTTAATCTCGAAGGAGCAAAGGTTTGTTCATGAGCTGTCATGCTCGCTAGGCGAAGCCCACGTGTTATGCAAACAAAATAAATAAAAAAAACGAAGAAAAAAAAAACGTAAAACAAAAAAAAACAGAAAAAAAATTAAATAAATAAAAGAAAAAATCTCAGACTTGGACCTCTCTCATTTGAGCCCACAAAGCCATGAAAATCAGGTTATAAAAGAGGGAGAACAGACAGAAAAAGGAAGAGAAGCAAAACACTCTGCGGTTTCCTTGGAACAAAACCCTGGAAAAAACCTGGAGAGAAACCTAGACAGAGAGAGTGAGAATTAATCTGCAGCAACCTCCAGGCAACTCTGAAAGGTTCATTCTGACTCACACACTTTCAGCTCAAGCGAACCCTAACATTGGTTTGCAAATCCAGCCATGCCATTTGATTTCAACCGATCTCTCCAATCAGGTTTGCCCTATATCCATCATCTTTATGCCTTTAATTTGAATGCTCTAAATGTATGAGGTATTATGGGTGAATTTGATACCCTTTTGATGCATGTGTTTGACAAGAGGTTTAGGCCTCTTACCCTTGGTTGCTTTTTATGAGCTTTTTGTGAATTTTAATGGCATGATTCATGTGGTTACATTTTGATTTGGGGGCAACTCTTGGTTACCCTATTTTGTTTCTCTAACCTGTTTGTTGAGTTTTGTTTTGTGAGGGCTCATATGACTCTTGCAGAGATGGTTTGCCTGGTGTTCCACTTTATTTGTGGGATACCGCCTGGAGGTTTCATTCCGATTACCTGTACTGACTCACTTTCTTTGATGGTGTTAGCTTGAGAGGATCTCAGGGTTTCCTTGTTCCGTTAATTACTGTTACTTCGGATCTTTATCCGCGTGGTACTTTTACATTTTTCCCGCATTTTACTGCTTTCCTAGCTGGAAGACCTCGATAGGAGGCAATGTTTTTGTGTGTTTAGTTTTTTTACAGGTTCCTTCGTCAAGGACTGCCTTTTTGCATGAGCATCCCTAACCCTACCAACTCATTGATTTTTCTTCTCCTAAGAACACGTTAACTCCTTCTACTACAGGCGAGTAAGTCTCCAAAGGTCGAGCATCCGATAGATTGCGTAGTAACGTCGTTCGTCCAAAACCCAATCCATAACCCCGTAGTTAGCCGAACTACGACTTGCTCTGATTCTCATTCCAGATGAGATACGTAGGCATAAGACGCGATGTCTTAGCGAGCACAATTACCCTTAACCCCTAGGTAGCCGAGCTACGAAGACTCTGATTCTCATATTCAGATGAGATACGTATGCAGTGGATGCGACATCCGTGCGAGTCATTTTCTTTTGACCTTTTTTTTAGTAAATAACATATTAGATAAACCCACACCCTTTAGACAAGAACTACAAAAGTGGATCCTGTAGAGTACTACGGATGCGTAGGGGTGCTAATACCTTCCCTTCGCATAATCGACTCCCGAACCCAAGATTTGGTTGCGAGACCCTGTCTTGTCCTTTCCTTTTTCCAAGTTTACTTCGAGCGTTTCCTTTCCCTCCTTTGGGATAAATAACGCACGGTGGCGACTCTCCTGTCTTTCTTTGCCGGTTGTTTTTTTTCGCATTCCATTTTTCAGGTTGCGACAGCTGGCGACTCTGCTGGGGACCCAGTTTCCCTAAGCGAGTCCCTCCTAGCTTTTGTAGGTTGTTTGTTTATTGGGTGTTTATTCTTTTGTACAATTATTTATCTTTCAGCATTTACCTGCTTTATTGCATTATGTACATATGACTGCCGTATCTGCTGGTTCTGTTTGTGAGATGAGTTCTATACCCGAACTCGAGTGCACTTAGGATAGGAGAATGGCATAGTCTTGTTGACTTGTGTGGAGTTATTCCTTAGCAAGTTGACTTGCAAGCCCATTCACTTGGTGGAGGTCATGTTGGGATCAATAATGTCACACAAGTAAGTTGTGGTTAGACATTACTTTTTCTAATATAGACCTTAGAAGCCAAGGACCTTAGTTTACCAAACCCATCTTGGCCTATTCGTAGGACGTAGTGCGAAAGTCGTTCAAGTGTAAGATATGATACGATTGTTACGCGATACTACACTCATAAGAGTCTCTCTTGAGAATATTTTTGGAATACGAGTAGTCGTTCCTCCGATAATATCCGAAAGATGAGATTATGACTATGGGAACCTTTTGTAGAACATGTTTGGCAGGTTTAAACCTTAGTACACTCCCTTTGGGTGGTTCTTAACCTAAACTCCATGCTCGTGACTTGCAACAAACCCTTGATTCATGGTTGATCCGTTCAGATATCCTTAATATCAATGAAACTTGGATGTTGATAAGGTGTAAACCATAATCCACCAAAAATGGATGGTTGATATTAAGGATAACATGATCCATCCCATGACCTTTGTTTGGTGTGCTTTGCTTGATCCTCTTAATTTCTCTCCAGGCAGTGCAACCTGACAGATGTTCAAGCGGATCCAACAATTCTGATTGACATGCCATTGCATTGCATAACATCATCTGCATATTTACATCCAACATCTCATGCTTATTCATTTGCAGGGTATTCCCTTTTTAAGGGGGGCCTTAAAATCGAATAAGCACTGCATCGCATACCATGCATACTAACCCTTGTTTGTTTTGCAGGTGTCACCACAGTGTCTAATGTTTGTTCCCTGCTGCGGGCAGTTATTGGTCCCAAGCGAGTTCACAGGTACCCGACAAAGGAAAGTCGTCCACGACTAGCAATGGACCAAATACAGAAAGAACTGGTTGATATGCGTGAAAGGATGGATCAGTTCATGACATTGATGACTGGTATGGCAGAAGGCCAGGCGAAGCTGAAGGAATTGGTTGAGCAACCGAGGCCCGATCCAGAGGTGGAAATACCAAGTGCTGAGGGGAACCCTGGTAACCCTGGTAACCCTGGGAACACTGATAACCCTATGAACACTGGAAACGCGGGTAACACAAATGTTGATGGAAAAGTGGGTAATGTTGGCAACACGGGAAATGTTGGGAATGGTATTGGCGGAAGGTACAATGTGAATCAAGGGATTCGGATTAACGGGCGCCCCGTTACTGAAGATTGTCAGTATGATCAATTTTCTTTGCACGACGAGGCCCATGAGACCACTCGCCGTATGGATGAGCTTGCTAAGAAGATCAAATCTTTGGAGTCTCAAAATTCCTTAGGTTTTGATGTCACCAATCTTGGTCTGGTTCAGGGAGTAAGGATCCCTCACAAGTTCAAACCCCCTACTTTTGAGAAATACAACGGGGCTTCTTGCCCACACACTC
This sequence comes from Lathyrus oleraceus, assembly GCF_024323335.1. NCBI lineage: Eukaryota > Viridiplantae > Streptophyta > Magnoliopsida > Fabales > Fabaceae > Lathyrus > Lathyrus oleraceus. The sequence goes on from NC_066584.1 coordinate 518,834,800, forward strand.
ATCTCCAATCTTATATGGGAAGGTTGGGAGCTCACACTGAAGATGAAAAGTTGTGGATGTACTATTTTGAAGACAGTTTAACTGGAGCTTCTCATGAATGGTATTCTCATTTGTCTCGTACTACCATCAAGAGCTGGAAAGACTTGGCAGAGGCTTTTGTCAAGCAATATCAATACAACTTGGACATGGCTCCAAATCGGACCTTGTTGCAAGGAATGTCTCAGACTGCCAAGGAAACCTTTAGAGAATATGCTCAGCGTTGGAGACAGATTGCTGCATCCGTCCAACCCCCTATGTCTGAAAGGGAGATGGCGGACATGTTCATGAACACTCTTCAAGGCAATTATATCGAGAGATTGACTGCTTGCCCGTCAATCAGCTTTGCAGAGATAGTGATTGCTGGAGAAAGGATCGAGAGTCTGTTGAAGATGGGCCGAATTCAAGACAACAGTGCTTCCAACTCATCAGTTCCCAAGAAACCGTTTGCTGGTAACGGTCAGCGAAGAAGAGAAGGTGAGACGAGCATTGTATATGCCGGCAGAGGCAGGGGCAGAGGACGCCCTAATTATTATCAAGATCAAGTGGCCGCAATCACTATTCTAACACCTGTTCCTCAACCGCAGTATCATCCGCAACAACAATCCAGTTACAACAATCAACAACAAGGAGGTAATCCGGGTCAGCAGAGACCCTATCAACAACGTCCAAGGCAGGCGGACCGGGTCATTGAACCAATCCCAATGCCTTATTCTGTATTACTTCCCAAGCTGATTGACATGAATCTGGTTACGTTAAGAACTATGGCCCCACCGGTCGATCCCAACAATCTGCCTAGAGGTTATGATGTCAACGCCAGATGTGCTTTTCACTCCAACGCACCTGGCCATACTACATATAATTGCAAGGCTCTCCAGCTAAAGGTACAAGATTTGAGAGATGCCCATGCCATCCATTTTTATCCGGTGCCTAATGTTATCCAAAACCTGATGCCAGCTCACGGCGGGCAGAGGATTAATGCTGTTGATAGTGGGGAAACTTTGAATTTGGTTTCTGATGTGACTAAAGTGAAGACTTCGCTATCGGTGGTCAAAGACTGACTCTTGAAAGGACGGACTTTCCCGGGCTGTGGGGAAGAGTGCAGAAATTGTCAAGATGCCGAGAACGGATGTGATAGTTTGAGAAGGGGTATTCAGCAACTGATAGATGAAGGTTGTCTTCAGTTCTATCAGACTCGTCCAGTGAAGAATGATGTGTGGACAGTAACGTTTTATTTCACTCCTGAAGAAATATATGTTCTCGAGAGACCCGCTCCGACAACAATATATTTCCCAGAAAGTCCAACACCAATTTACTCTGACAACCCTCAACCGACTTTGATTGGTCTGGTCACCATCACGGTACCAGGACCTGTTCCGTATGAGAAAGACAATGCTATCCCGTGGCACTATGGGGCTGATATCTACTGCAAGGGGCAGAAAGTTAACGAAGAAGACATTGACATTGGTAGCTCCACTGTAGACAATGTTGGAGGAATTGGTGGCTTCACTCGCAGTGGACGCCTATTTGCACCATCAACATTGCGCACGAATGCTGAAGCTGAGGCAGCTGCCAAGGCTAAAGGAAAACAGGTATCCACCGAAGAGGTTACTACCGAGGAAGCTCCTCCTAAGACCGCATTCGAGAAGGAAGTGGATGAGTTTATGAGGATTATCAAGAAAAGTGACTACAAGGTAGTCGACCAGCTAAATCAGACACCCTCAAAGATCTCCATTCTCTCACTATTGATGTGCTCTGAGGCACACAGAGCAGCCTTGTTGAAAGTACTGAATATGGCTTATGTTCCCCCAGAGATAACTGTTGACCAGCTGGAGTCGGTAGTTTCGAATGTACACACTAGCCATGCACTAGGTTTCACCGATTATGACCTAACATCTGAGGGCAGGAATCACAATAAAGCCTTGCATATCACAATGGAATGCAAAGGGACGGTGCTTTCCCATGTTTTGGTTGATACAGGTTCTTCTCTGAATGTTCTCCCAAAGAAAGCCTTAACGAAGTTGGATTGCGATGACGCCACCCTGAGGCCGAGTAATTTAGTTGTAAGGGCTTTTGATGGCTCTAAGCGAGCTGTTTGTGGCGAAGTTGAGTTGCCAGTTAAGATTGGACCGTAGGTATTCAAGAGTACCTTTTATGTGATGGATATCCAACCTGCCTATAACTGTCTGCTAGGTCGACCCTGGATTCATGCTACCGGTGCTGTTACTTCTACTCTCCACCAGAAGCTCAAATATGGACTAGAAGGTCAGATCGTCATCGTCTGTGGTGAAAAGGATATTTTTGTTAGCCACCTGTCTACATTTAAGTATGTGGAGATGGATGGTGAGATGCATGAGATGCTGCGTCAGGGCTTCGAAGCCATAAACATCAGTGAGGTCGCGCCCGAAACTGTCTTTTCACCTGAGTCTGAGAAGGTCGGGACTTCTATCTCTTCATACAAGCAAGCTGTTGAAGTGGTTAAGGCTGGTAATGCCCAAGGCTGGGGCAAATTTGTGGAGCCAATCATAAAAGAAGACAAGTTTGGATTGGGGTATACTCCGGGGTCTCAGAAGAATGAAGCCGGTACTTTCTCCAGCGGGGGTTTGGTTTCTCCCTACACCGTCAATGCTGCAGATGAAGACAAGGCTGACAGCGACTGTGACTTAGATAGTTGGATTCGCTCGTGTGTCCCAGGAGAAAAGCTCGACAATTGGTCGTCTGAAAAAGTCGTCCGGTTTACTCTACTGAAGGAGTAATTTTTATTGTTTTCCTTTTATCACATGCATAACAAAGTCTTACACTTTGACCAAGGTGTAATGACTCATCTGTAGGATTATCCATTTAGTTACATTTCGCAATTATTTTCATCATTAATAAAGGACAGCTTTTGCAAACAATTTTGTGTTCTCTTTCTTTCAATTATTTTTACTTTTACAAAAACGGCAATGTTTCTTTTTTCGTTTTTCTTTCCAAAAAACACCTCGTAAAACTGATCACCCGGATCTCACTACTAACGACACTGCTATGGCCAAGTATGACTTCGACAATCCTATCTATCAAGCCGAAGAAGGGGTTGAGGAAGATTGTGAATTGCCTGAGGAGTTAGCCAGGTTGTTGAAACAGGAGGACCGAGCTATCACACCTTATCAGGAGGTGGTTGAGACCATCAACATTGGTACCGAAGACGACAAGAAAGAGATCAAGATCGGGGCCAGTCTACAGGCCGAGAGGAAAAGACCGTTGATCATGTACTTGACTGTGTTAGAAAGGTCAATGGGTTGTGTGCTCGGTCAGCATGACGAGTCCGGTCGAAAAGAGCATGCAATATACTACCTTAGCAAAAAGTTTACCGTCTATGAACAAAGATACTCACTACTCGAGAAAACTTGCCGCGCTTTGGCATGGGCTGCTCGCCGACTAAGACAGTATATGTTGACTCACACGACTCTATTGATATCAAAGATGGATCAAGTCAAGTATATTTTTGAAAAGCCAGCAGGGTTGCTAGGTGGCAAATGATGCTGACAGAGTATGACATCCAATACACTTCACAAAAAGCCATCAAAGGAAGTGTCTTGTTAGACTATCTGGCCGCGCAACCGATTGATGATTACCAACCTATGAGGTTCGACTTTCCTGATGAGGACATCATGTTTCTCAAATCGAAAGATTGCGAGGAACCACTCCCGGAGGAGGGGCCTGACCCTGAATCCAAATGGATTATGATGTTTGATGGGGCGGTCAACGTCAATGGTCGCGGAGTTGGTGCAGTGTTGATCACACCGGAGGGGGTTCATATGCCATTTTGTGCCAGAATAACTTTTCCCTGCACCAACAATGAAGCCGGACGAAGCAGAATGGGTGCGTTCTCGATACAATCAGCTAAGCCTAGTTGAGGAAAAGAGACTAGCAGCTATATGCCATGGCCAGCTATATCAGAGACGGACGAAGAGAGCGTTTGATCAGAAAGTGCGCCCTCGGGAGTATCGAGTCGGTGAATTGGTACTCAAAAGAATTCTTCCTCCCAACACAGATCACAGGGGTAAATGGACACCGAACAACGAGGGTCCATACGTGGTTAAAAGAGTTTTCTCTGGCGGAGCTCTGATGCTAACAACCATGGATGGCGAAGACTTCCCGTTCCCTGTCAACTCAGACGCAGTTAAAAAATACTTCGCATAAAATAGACCCACTGGACAGTAAAAAGAATAGTCCAGACAAAAAAGGGGCATCCCGACGAACCAAAAAAAAGAATGAAGAGGTTCGGGCAAAAATTAGGGATATAAAAATAAATAAAAAATGTACACCCGGTGAGTCGAAAACCCGAAAGGGCGGCTCAGGCAAAAAAGGGTATCTCGGTGGATTGAAAACCCAAAAGGGCGGTCCACACAAAAGTTAGGGAATAAGCGAATAACTGCGATCTGAGTTCATCCGTGTTATATCACTGTTTCATTCAATCCGGCAATCTTCGAAGGTAAAAGATCGACTAATCATCCACTTCAGAAAGCAAGATGAGCAGAGCGTCTTGAGGACATACGAGCCATAGCAGAGTCGAAACTCGGTGGGACCCCGTTTCCACATTGCCATTAGGATAGTTTCTCTTGTTCAATTTATAGCGATCGCCTCTTTCCAGGGATCAGCTTCCTGATGTACTCGCCTATTCCTGGCACAAATTTTTCAACCAACAAAAGTCGAATAATTCAGTTAAAAAGCCTCTTTACTTTTCATTTATCAGTTTGTTTGCAAAAGATGTCTGAATTCTTGAGGAAACATATTGCATCTGAATGTAATGGTGGCTTTTGCAGATGACTTGCGCAGGAAAACAGTCAAAATTGCTTTGAATGTGCTTAATCCCGAACGGTGAATTCAAACCGAGTAATTCCCCGGGGCATACATGTCTTTTTTGGTTACAGGTCACAGGAACCGGATGCCAAGTCATGAATCCTCACCCCCAAGCGGTTGACAAAACCTCTCCTCTGAAGAGCAGGTTCCCCAGTAGAGTTGACAGTATCCAGACTGTATATCCCCAGTAGAGTTGATAGTATCCAGACTGTATATCCGCAATAAAGTTGACAGTATCCAGACTGTATATCCCCAGCGGAGTCGACAGTGCCAGATTGTATCTTCCCAGCAACAGCGGAGTAGTCGCATACCCAACAGACAAGAGGGTGGTGTTCCCAGTGTTCATCTCGTCCCCAACAGATTATTTTTTTTAACAGATTTGTTTTAATCCCCAGCCTGAGGACGATTAGCAAGTTCATATCCCCAGCAAAGGTCGATTCCTACGATATTTCCCCAGGAAGTGGTTTCCTCACAGACTCTCCTCGCAGAGCCTCGCCAAGCAAAATTTCCATAGTTGATACTTCCCCAGCAAGGTCAACTTTTCAAAAAAGCCGATTTATTTTCGGTGGCTCCCCGGTCCCGGCAGACTGATCGTTCCCCACTGAGCATTCAAGGATTGATACAGCGATCCGCTCCCTGCCAGAGTTGCTTCCCCAAGTAGATTTCTTTTTTCTTTTGCACCATGCATAACATTTGCATTTGCATTTGCATGCATATCAAACATACACATAAGCTGATAAATAGGTTTTTCAAAGCAGACTGAAAAATTACTTTACAACCAAAGTCATGAGATTCGGCCAAAGGATCAAGTGTGTGTGTGACCCAACATGAGGGTCATTTCGAAGATTCAACCTGAGAATCGTTTTCCAGAGATCTAGCCTGAGGGTCATTTCGAAGATTCATCCAGAGAGTCGACTACGAGCGTTATTTCCCCAGCAAGCCATCTGGAGGAATAGATTGACAGCTCAACAAAAAATCAACCTACAAGAGGATCCAGCCCGCGGATCGCATTTAAAAAACAAAGTCTAATCGAAGAGTCGTTATAACATGTTCTAGCCTGAAGAATATGTACGAAGCCCAAAAGTGGGATATTCTCGAAGCTGCATATCTAACATGAAGACTGTAGATTTCGAAAGAGGGTCAACCAGCGCATGCCCCAGATGCGAGATCCTGATGATGGGAATTTATCATCAAAACAATCCAGATCTAGCCAGAAGATCAAAGTCAGGTCTAGCCCGAAGACCGAAAAATAGATAGATTCAGCCAGAGAATCAAAGAAAATAGATTCATCCAGAGAATCGAAACAATTCAGATCTAGCCAGAAGATCGAAATAGATTCAGCCAGAGAATCGAAACAAAGGAGATCTAGCCAGAAGATCGAAGAAGATCTAGCCAGAAGATCGAAGTCAGGTCTAGCCCGAAGACCGGAAATAGATTCAGCCAGAGAATCGAAACAATTCAGATCTAGCCAGAAGATCGAAGTAGATTCAGCCAGAGAATCAAAGAAAATAGATTCAGCCAGAGAATCGAAACAAATGAGATCTAGCCAGAAGATCGAAGAAGATCTAGCCAGAAGATCGAAGAAGATCTAGCCAGAAGATTGAAACCGTATCCAACCCGAGGATCAAAATTAACATCCAACCAGAGGACTAAATTGAGTATAGATTCATCCAGAGGATCGAAACTCCAGATTAAGTCAGAAGACTGATTCAGATTCAGCCAGAGGATCGGAAGAAAAATAAACAGCGCGGTGTATCAGAGCCCGTTTGTCATTTCCTCCTGGACAGAGTGGTTGATGAAGATGTTTATCTTTCCTTCCCCGGCGGAGTGGTGTCCCTTTCTCCTCGGCAGATTTGATTTCTTCAGCAGTGCAAGAAAGGTGTTGGCATTAGAACCTTCTGATTGGTGGTTGATCCCCACAAAATTTCCTTTCCCTCTTCGATAACTTCCCCAGTAGAGTTGCTGCTACCGTGGATTTTATCCGTATTTAGATCCCTGCAGAGATCTTTGCTTCCTGGTGTAACACCTCAAAATTTGCCCTTCTCTTCTTGAGACTAGTTTGACACATTGCATTTCATAGTTTAGGGCATTAGGCATTGCATTTTGCATCTCATATGAAATGAGAAGGTCATCCTCCAAGGTCTTTTCAAAAGATGGAGAAGTTACATGATTCAAGCCTGAGGGTCTCTATGAATTGATGATCAACCATCTGAGGGCATGGGCTTCAATTAGGGTTTTTTGATTCTTCAAAGGTCTTGAGCATCATCTTATTTGCAAGGATATGTCACCATCATCATGGTTCTATCATCATCAAGGGTTTCATAGTTCATTCTCAAGTTCCTTTGGATTAGGGTTGTGACCTCTGGTCAACCCTAATCAATGCCATTCTTCCAACTAGGGTTTCTCAAAGAGATGAGGTATTTTCTTGGGATGAGGATCACATGATTGTTATAAGGAGCTTACATGAGCTAGGGTTTCATTTTTGAGCAATTTCCCCAAGTGGTAGAGGCTTAAGTGGATAAAGGCATTTCAAGGTCATTTGAGGACCAAGAAGTCAACTGTGCAGTCAACTGAGGGCTATGAGGTGGGGAAATGAGTTGAGACACCTCAATCATGTTCAAAAGGGGTCCATTTATCATTCTAAGTGTAACACCCCAAAATTTTCCCTTCTTATTCACGCATTCATTTTTAGGTCATTTAACATTAGATACATTGCATTTCATCATGTCAATCGGGATTAGCTCCAAGAAGCTTGAACATCATCCAGGATACTTTGTGGGTTCTATTTAGATGATCAGTCAACAAAAGGGAAAGACTTGAGTTACTTCCAACAGGGGTCTATTCGTTAGTCAAAACGTTAATCTCGAAGGAGCAAATGTTTGTTCATGAGCTGTCATGCTCGCTAGGCGAAGTCCACGTGTTATGCAAAAAAAAAAAACGAAAAAAAAAAACAAAAAACAAAAAAAAACAGAAAAAAAAATTAAATAAATAAATAAAATAAAAAATCTCAGACTTGGACCTCTCTCATTTGAGCCCACAAAGCCATGAAAATCAGGTTATAAAAGAGGGAGAACAGACAGAAAAAGGAAGAGAAGCAAAACACTTTGAGGTTTCCTTGGAACAAAACCCTTGACAAAACTTGGAGAGAAACCTAGACAGAGAGAGTGAGAATTAATCTGCAGCAACCTCCAGGCAACTCTGAAAGGTTCATTATGACTCACACACTTTCAGCTCAAGCAAACCCTAACATTGGTTTGCAAATCCAGCCGTGCCATTTGATTTCAACCGATCTCTCCAATCAGGTTTGCCCTATATCCATCATCTTTATGCCTTTAATTTGAATGCTCTAAATGTATGAGGTATTATGGGTGAATTTGATACCCTTTTGATGCATGTGTTTGACAAGAGGTTTAGGCCTCCTACCCTTGGTTGCTTTTTGTGAGCTTTTTGTGAATTTTAATGGCATGATTCATGTGGTTACATTTTGATTCGGGGGCAACTCTTGGTTACCCTATTTTGTTTCTCTAACCTGTTTGTTGAGTTTTGTTTTGTGAGAGCTCATATGACTCTTGCAGAGATGGTTTGCCTGGTGTTCCACTTTATTTGTGGGATACCGCTTGGAGGTTTCATTCCGATTACCTGTACTGACTCACTTTCTTTGATGGTGTTAGCTTGGAAGGATCTCAGGGTTTCCTTGTTCCGTTAATTACTGTTACTTCGGATCTTTATCCGCGTGGTACTTTTACATTTTTCTCGCATTTTACTGCTTTCCTAGCTGGAAGACCTCGATAGGAGGCAATGTTTTTGTGTGTTTATTTTTTTTACAGGTTCCTTCGTCAAGGACTGCCTTTTTGCATGAGCATCCCTAACCCTACCAACTCATTGATTTTTCTTCTCCTAAGAACACGTTAACTCCTTCTAATACAGGCGAGTAAGTCTCCAAAGGTCGAGCATCCGATAGATTGCGTAGTAACGTCGTTCGTCCAAAACCCAATCCATAACCCCGTAGTTAGCCGAACTACGGCTTGCTCTGATTCTCATTCCAGATGAGATACGTAGGTATAAGACGCGATGTCTTAGCGAGCACAATTACCCTTAACCCCTAGGTAGCCGAGCTACGAAGACTCTGATTCTCATATTCAGATGAGATACGTATGTAGTGGATGCGACATCCGTGCGAGTCATTTTCTTTTGACCCTTTTTTTTAGTAAATAATACATTAGATAAACCCACACCCTTTAGACAAGAACTACAAAAGTGGACCCCGTAGAGTACTACGGATGCGTAGGGGTGCTAATACCTTCCCTTCGCATAATCGACTCCCGAACCCAAGATTTGGTTGCGAGACCCTGTCTTGTCCTTTCCTTTTTCTAGGTTTACTTCGAGCGTTTCCTTTCCCTCCTTTGGGATAAATAACGCACGGTGGCGACTCTCCTGTCTTTCTTTGCCGGTTGTTTTTTTTCGCATTCCATTTTTCAGGCTGCGACACTAAGCATCCATCTTGAAGATTCAAAGGTCATGGCAAAAGTTACCAAAAATGGAAAGTGACCTATAATTCAAAGTTTCCAAATTTGGCAAGTTTTTGGTCCATATTCAACTTGACTTTTCAAGATCAAAGAAGTTTCAAATGGATTTTTGGTGAACATGAAAGTTGTAGATCTTTGTCTCCCCTTTCTAAAAAGCCCTAATTCATGTCAATATGATGATTGGTTGAGGAGTTATGGTCATTTTATCACAAGGTGTGCATGGAAATTCAAAGTGGCATAACTTTTGATGCAATGCTCCAATTTGGTCCATTCTTTTTGCAAAATGCTCCTCATGATCAAGACATCTCAAAACAAGCTTTGCCATGCATGGGAGGGGCTTGTATGACCATCATTTCTCATGTGATCATTTTGGAGGGAATTTCCACAATTCAAATTTGGCTTATGGTGCAAGCAAAATAACACTTCAAGCATGACCATTGGATGATTTTAAGAGGATTCCAAGCCTTGCATGGTACTGTACACGTGTAGCATGGCCATGCTAGCCAATTTTTCATTTTTACAAATCACTTCATAACTCCTTAATCTTGATTAATACATGGAAAGTGTGATTAGCATGATCATTAGCAGGAAGTATATAAGGCCAAACCCTAATCATAACCACCATAACGGCATTTTCAGATCTCAAATTTTCAAGTTCCCTCCAGTTTTCTCTCTCTTCGATTCTTCAATTTCTCCACACAAACACCAAAGATTCTTCAAGATTCTTGATCATCATCCTTCATTGATCAAGAATCAACCTCTGTTTTGGACAATTGAGCAAGATTTCGAGCTGTTCAAGTGCATCTTCATGGAAATGGATTTTGGAAATTGAGCTAGATCCAGGTGGTTTCAGCTGTTGATTCTTGCACAAAGCTTCAAGTCAAGGATATTGGAGTAGATCTGGAGCTTTTGAGAGTTTGAGCACGCGTAAACAACAACTTCCATGTCCAAGTGAGTTGAAATTCGATCTCTCTTTTTGTTGTTTTCTTGATATAAATGTGTAGATCTCATTGCCTGGAGCATGTAGATATAATTAGAATTGAAAATGGATGAATATCGAGCATGTATGTTGAACTTAAAGTTTGGATCTCAAAAATGTTTTTGCTCGATCTGGAAAATACATGTGGAATTAGGATGTATGGATGTGATATTTGGATTGTGCATGGAAGGACGCTTCGATTGGTATAGGTTTTATTCATTTCTGCAAAAATGCACGGTGGCGCCACCGCCTGGTTGACCGGAGAAGACGACCGGAGCTTAGCTCCGGCGTCTGGTTATTGTTTAGGGTTTTGTCCATGTGGAGTCCACGTATACGCTTGTATGTCTATTTGATTGGCTCCGTTTCCTTTGACCTTGGCCATGTGTATGTTGAATGCTGACTGAGCGTTGCCAACACATTAATGAAACGCATCGTTTCATTTGCTTGACCTGGATTCCATGTGTGTGCTGATGTGCTGCTTGCGTGTGTGTTTGATAGGCCATGAATTGTTTGACTTGCCGTGCGTACCGTTTGACTGATGATGTGTGCTGCTGACCATGTTTAGTGAAGCTGTGCGTTTTGTTTTTTAAATGAGGACCGTTTGATTGCTTTTTCGCGCCTGATCGTGTGGTCCTGATTATTTCTGGATTGATTTAAATAATTGTTTCCCTCCATTTCTTTTTAATATGTCAATTATTTTTCTCATCTTAGAAAAATCATAAAAAATAGAAAAATGATCCAAATTAACTCCAATTTTTTTTCCTAGTTTTGTATGAATGTCTAGTTTTTTATGGTATTATTTTCATGATTTGTTGATGTCTGATTTTTAATGTGTGAATTTTTTGATCCATGCCATGCTATTTTGATATGTTGCATTCAATGCATTGTGAAATCTTCATCTTTGATCCAATTGATATGATTTTTTGTATGCTTGATCTTCACATGTGATATGAATTTTTGAGCACTGGTTTGAATTTTTTCTCATATGATATCATTGTTTTTGACACATGAAGATGTATGTGACAATTTGTGTCACATTTTTGACATTGCATTTGTGCATTTTTGTTCATCTATCATTTGAGATTTTCTGGATTTGATCTTTTGCATGATGCTTGTTCATGATATGAGAAACTTGCATAAAATTTTTTAAGGTCATTGCATGCATTTCTGTTTTGATTTGAATTTTCTAATTGAGAAGTTCACTTTGTGCATATTTGTTGTCACTTGCATAGCATAGGCCATTTGAGATACTTGCTTTTTGAATTGATGCTGGTCCTTTTGAGGATATTTTGTTGATTGTTTGAATGTGCATTGTGTGAAAGATTGGGTGCTGTTTTGAACATTTGGTTTGGTTTTGAACTTACTCTTTGTACTAGTGTTTTGTGCATATACTAATTGTGCTTTGTGTTTCAGGTTTGGACATTTAACATTGATGGTTGAGTTTGGTCTCACTTTGTGAGATGTGTAGCGGGGTATTCGTTACCATTAGAGATATTGACTAAATCCAAGGTAAATCATACAAGTCGAGTCGCCACCGCACTTCTATTTATCCAAAGGAATGGTTAGAAAGCGAACAAAAACCTAAAAGTTTTATCGAATATAAAACTAGTAAAAATGTCAGAGATCTGGGTAAGGGGTTGGTTATGCAATGGGAAGGTGTTAGGCACCCAAAGCATCCTAGGTACTCCTAGGGAGCCCTTTTCACATTTGTTGTAAGGTTGGTATTTTGTGAAAATTTATTTGTGCAAACATGATTGAAGAGATGAGAAAAGAATATACAAATTTATTTACATTTTGTGTTTGAATGGATGAACCCATTGCCTACGTACCATCTTAAAAAAAGATTAGGATCAAAACCTCGTAGTTCGGGGTAAAAAAATTCAAAAAAAAAAGTTGGTGAATTGATTGGTCCAAAAACCTTAAGGTCTTTTGTTATCAAAGGGAGAAAACTCCACCTAAAACCACAAATCCACCATGTGAGGATAGCTTCAACATGCTAGTGAGGGGTTAACCCTATAATAAGCATGGAAGACTCATTGTCCATCACTAAGGATAAAGGTGAGTATTATATTTACCTCAAGGATAACTCAAACCTAATAGCTAATGGTTATAAAAAAAAAGGTTTGATTTAAGAAGGTGGCCATTGAAACCACAAAAAGTATTTGAATGGGTTATATTTACCAATTAAAAGTATTTACAAAAATATGGTTAAAGTGGATTAAAAGGTTCAATTCAAAATAAGTGTTATGAAAAATAAGTTCGAAAATCAAAAGCATAAGGCTTAGGTTTCTAATGTTGAAAACAAAAGTTATTGTTTGCGCAAAAAGTTTTGGCTTGGGTTAGAATGGGGAAAAAAGGGTTAAATTCCTAAACATACAAGAGATAAGGGAAAAGAAAATAAAACCACATTAGGAGTTCCCCTCTTGAGATCATATTGATGATCCAAGTAGCTCCCATCCTTTGGAATAAGCAGTCACAAACAAATATCTCAAGCCATTAAGCACAGGTAATCGGAATAAACCTCCAGGGGGTATCCCACAAATAAAGTGGAACACCAGGCCATCTCTGCAAGAGTCATGTGAGCCCTCACAAAAAAAAACTCAACAAACAGGTTAGAGAAACAAGATAGGGTAATCAAGAGTTGCCCCCAAATCAAAATGTAACCACATGAATCATGACATTAAAATTCACAAAAAAGCTCACAAAAAGCAACCAAGGGCAGGAGGCCTAAACCTCTTGTCAAACACATACATTAAAAGGGTATCAAAAAATTTCAGGTTGAAAGTATAAAGTAGTGGAAATAGGGCATACCTGATTGGGGAGGATCGATTGAAATTGAGTTGCACCCGTGAGGTTTGCAGAGCAATCTGAGGCAGAGGTGATTTTGTGCAGTTGAGTTTCCTTCAGGGTTTGGAGGCTGCTCTGAGTTCTCTGTTAGCTCTTCTCTCACTTTCTTTTTCCTGCTAGGGTAATAGGAATGGAATATCCTTTTGTTTCACTGAAACTCTGAATTTATAACTTGGTTTTTGTGGACCTGTGGGCTCAAATGAGAGAGGCCCAAGTCCAAATTTTTTTTTGTTATATTTTATTTATTTATTTATTTATTTATTATTTTTTTTCGTTTTTCTTTTTTCTTTTATTTTTTATTTTTTATTTTTGTTATTATTATTATTTTTTATTATTTTTTATTATTTTTTATTTTTTATTTTTTTAGTAAACAAAAGTAAGAGAAACAATGATGTATAATTCAAACATGCTTGGTGATCTCAAACCAATCACAAGGAGTCCCACCCAAAGGCAAAGGGAACCAAGATGCTCATGATCCTTGAGGCTATGCAAATGTAATGTTATGATGCCATGAGGGATCTTAGGGTCAAAATTGGGGTCTTACAGATGCCCCTATTTAAGGTCATTCTAGCCGGAGAAGTGAAGGTTAAAATCTTCGTTTCGACGAGGTAGAATGGGCTTAAATAATAACAAAGAGACAAATTTTGGTCCCTAAGAGACCTCATGATGCAGATGTATGTATGCAAATAGTACGAACGCTGTGGGGATATGTTTCCACAAAGAAGAAAAGATATCCGGAGAAACTGACAATCCATATGAGAAATACACTAAATGGGACAGAGACTCTAGAGATAGGAGAGGGAATAAAATGCGTGAGCAGGTCATGACTCAACGCTTGGGAAACATAATTCCAAAGGGAAAATATCCAATGGAAAGACCCGAGCTGACTCAAAGGTGCATGTATTGGGGAATATGCCAGTACAGCAAAAACTATCCACAACGGATACTTCAGATAAAAATCCAGATGAAAACAATCCACTAAGGGACTTCTTTGGGGATGCCTAAAAGGACACTCATGGGGAAGCAGCGGGACGGGGTATTACCGGTTACTGGGTAATAAGCTCAAGGAGACATGTGATCTGATCGCCGGTATGAGGGTGAGATACAACATGCTCGGGAAGGATGAATATCTAAGACCGGTATAAGGGTGAGAGATATCAATCAACCAAATCATCTGAGGAAGACCTAAAAAGGTATATCTCAACTCAGGAAAATCTGACTCCACAGAGGATAAAAAGTCATAATAGGGAGCAGAGAGGAGGGAACACCAGGGATACCGGTTACTGGGCATATAATAGGTGACCAGCTAGGGCGTGAATTGGGGAATATTCCCAAAACACTCATCATCCAAAAAGAGGGCAAAAAGCAAACTCGATGATAGGATGGATATTCGACTCCGTAAAGGGGGTACGAATCTTACTCGACTAGGGAAGAACAAAAGCTTCGACCAAAGAGTGCATGAGATATACTATCTATTACCGTCAGAATGTAGATAATATACTCGCATGGACGATTATCCACAACCGGTTACTGGGTTAATAAAGGATAAATCGACCGAAAAGAAAAGGCATCGGGATACCGAAACTAGGTATATAATGATGACCAATCAGGGGAGGAACAATCGTTACTAACAACAACAAGATAGACGAGAGATGACCCGCTGGGGATAAATTGCATAATTAGAGCAATTATCCAAGAGATATATCACCGGTTAGTGGGTGGTATACTAAAAAAATTAAGGAATGTCAATATCGAATTTTGTATAAAGATAACCAACAAGGAGGGAATTACATCTACCGGTATGTGTAACAGCCCAATTTTTAGTAATTAGTTCTTGTACTATTATTATTATATTATTTGGAGTGTTAAGTAATTAAGCGGTTGTGAGGTAGTATAATAATGGATTAATTAATTTAATTAGTGTGGTAATTAATTATTAGTTGTTATGAGAGATAGTTAAATAATTATATTAATTAAATTGGTATGACTAGTGAGTGGTTAATTATTTGAATTTAAATTTAAATAGAGGTATTTAAATATTAGGTATTATTGGACCTAGTGATTAAATTAGATGATTTAAGCCCAACTAGAATACCATTATAAATAGTAAGAGTGAAGGGAGTGAGAATCATAATTCACTTGAGCACTGAAGGCAATAGAGAAAGAGGAGAGGGAACGTAAAGAGGAGTTAAGGTTTCATCAGAGTTATAAGGTAAGGGGGGAAATCCTTATTATTATGGGTTAGTATGATTGGGTCAATGGGTAGGAACATGTTTTAGGTTGAAATCCTTAATTGGCATGAATTGGAATTATTAGGTTTTGATAAATACCCTTGAATTGTGATGAATAAATTATGTTAAAACTGTGAATGAATCTATATTTGGATGAGTCGTAATTTTCTGAACGTGTAGCTTTTTACGGAATCGAAATCGGAGGTCCGGAAGTCCTCAAACGGCGAAAAATGCGGGTAATTCTGCATTCTGTTTGTTGTTAGCGCAGAAACAGATTTCTGTGTTGCGTTAACAGATTAACCAAATTCGTTAACAGGTTAACACTGTTATGATAATTAAAAAAATTAATTCTGTCTTGCGTTAACAGGTTAACCAAATGCGTTAACAGGTTAACACTGTTGAAATACTGTCAAATTTGTATTCTGTCTTGCGTTAACAGGTTAACCAAATGCGTTAACAAGTTAACACTGTTTGAAAAGTGAAAAATTGATAATTAAATATTGTGTGCGGAATTATGTGTACATATTTGATGATTGACCTATATTGGTGAATAATATATTGCATGAATGTGTATGTATGCCATTATTGAATTGTGAAAGGTTTATGATTATGAATGTGTATATGTACCAATTGTGAGTTATGGTGATATGTGGGATGTTAAGACGGTATAGTAGGTCTTAGTTGCATATGTGTTGGTATGTGTGCATTCATTCATAGCATGGTCAAGCGGTGATCCTTTATTGGAAACAGACGTAGCAGACGTTGATTCTTGAATTGGAATCAGGCGTAGTTGACTTCCTTGTGGAAGTAGTGAAACTGTGGGTTCACATGAGCAGACGTTGATTCTTGAATTGGAATCAGGCGTAGTTGACTTCCTTGTGGAAGTAGTGAAACTGTGGGTTCACATGAGCAGACGTTGATTCTTGAATTGGAATCAGGCGTAGTTGACTTCCTTGTGGAAGTAGTGAAACTGTGGGTTCACATGAGCAGACGTTGATTCTTGAATTGGAATCAGGCGTAGTTTAAGCGGTGATCCTTCATTGGAAACAGACGTAGGCTTTGGTCTTGTCCGGATCTGAAGCGTGGCTTGGATTCTAGATATTGAATCGGAAAGCGGTGAAACTTTGAGTTCACATTACGGTACCACATGCATAGAGTCACATTGTCTTGCATAGAGTCGTCTATAGTTATGTGATCATTGAATTGTTGTGAGTGTGATGTACATTGAAATATGTGGAATAATTGTCTGTTAATATTATTGATGTGATTGTACCAAGTGTGATGAATTCTTAAATTGGGTTTTAATTCATTGTGCCTTATTATGCTATTTCATAATGATTTGGAATTCTCACCCTTTCTGTTTGAATGTTACCTTTACATGGGTATCATGCAGATACTACTGAGTAGTATTGCTGGAGTAGGTGGACGGTAGCTCGCTCAAGATTAGCTGAAGAGTTTCCGTATTTAGCTTGAATTGGTAATGAGTCAATGCTCTGGTCATGTAACACTGGGTAGATTAGCGATGTTGAACTCGTATCTTATTTTGATATGCTTTATGTCATTAATTGTTTTATTTTATTTGATCATGGTATGGGACATGGATCATCTTATGAAATGCATGAGTATTCATTATTTTCCGCTGCGAACGCATATGTTTGAATATTCATGATGGTTGAAATGTGTTACTTTAATTGGCCAGGTGTATTGTTGGTTTTTGAAAAGTTTTAAGTTTCGAAAACGTCGATGTGACGCCCTTTTCTTATATGCGTGTTTATTTACTCTGATTATATGCTAAATAATTTGGGGTAGAAAAAGGGGTGTTATAATATGAGGGTAGAGAACCACAAAAGAGAGTACCCGTCATCGGTTAGGATGAACAACAATCAAGGTTTAACTCTGCACGGGGACAAAATGGGGTTTACAACCACCGGTTACTGGGTAGTATACCACAGAAATATGACTTACAACTACCAGTATGAGGGTAGAGAACCACAGACTCCGCCGGGATAATAATTACTAATTATTGAGCGATTATTCATTTACCACGGGGAAACAGGAAAAGAGTCTCAAGAGACCGATCTAGGATCAAACTAGATAGGCACACCAAATCAAGACTTGTCCCGGTGAGGATATAACTTAATGGGGAAAACCATCCCAGTATATGTGTTGGGAAGGAACAAAAACAATCAACATCCACGAGGATATAACCCGTGGGGAACATGGAAGAAAGGATAGACGCTTTCTGCTTATAGAGCTGACTCTATATGGAGAGATCAGACACACACGTCTGCTTGGGGAAGTATATCACCAAATAGCAGGAGACAACAAACAACGATATATGGCAAAGAATGCAACATGAATACCTGAATGTTATAATTATGCATGGTTTATGTATGATGTATGCTGACAGACAGACATATCTAACACAATCAGGTCTAGGAATTAACCACCCGGTACTACATCTCAAGAGAGAAAGCCAAGTTCACCGGAGAGTATCCAATCTGCTGGGGATCAGAGATACCAGGAAGCAAAGAACTCTGCAGGGGATGAATCATCAATCATTCCAGCTGGGGACGAGAGTTATCACAGACAAGGTCCACCACACCAACAACTCTACTGGGGAATCTATCCGAGGAGATAAAGGATTTATCGGGATCAACCACCAAATACCGCTCTTGCCCAAAGAGATCCAAGCTGCTGAGGAAGAAAGATTGCTACTCTGCTGAAGGGAAGAGAGGTGACTCTCAACAAGCAATACACTTGGTAGGATAAACCACAAGAGGTTCCGGAGGGAGGAGATACAGTCATGCCAGGAATATGGACAAAAATCTTACCCTGTTGGGGATCGTACCACCCTTGGGAGAGCACTGAGGATCTCCTAAGTATCCTTTCGTCATTGTGAATGTTCACTTTGTTTAAAAAAAATTATAAAAAATTTGATCGTTTAAAACAATGATATTTTCTTAATCAAAACATGCAAAACATTTGTTGAATAGAAACAGATAAGAATGCCAATAATTGGATAAAATGCTCAAATTTATTTGATAGAATGGTAGTCTGCGAATGGCAAGACTCCATGGATCTTTACAAATTTGAAATTGGTGATATATATTGGAAAAGGGCTACATTGAACATAATGACCATTTCTCCACCAATTCTAAATCCGATATATTTGAAGCTTTGGCTGATAATGAGCAAGGATCTCTGACGGACGATAGTTGTAGAACAAGGTCTTGTCAGGATGCAGTTACTTGCCAAATCCCTAATTTTTGCCTAGATTGCCCCAGGATGAGGTACTCAATCTAGCGGGATACATATATCATTATTATATATTTTTTGTGTCTCTAACTTTTGTCTGGATCACCCTTTCGGGTTTTCAATCCACCGAGACGCTCATTTTTGCCTAAGCCGCCCTTTCGGGTTTTCAACTTAGCGTGCTATTCAATTTTTTTATTTTTTTTATTTTTTTTTAGGAGAAGTATTTCTTGACTGCATCTGAATTCACAGGACGAGTGAAATTCTCCCCATCCATAGTTGTAAGTATCAAAGCACCGCCTGAAAAGGCTCTCTTAACAACATACGGACCCTCATAGTTCGGAGTCCACTTGCCCCTGGAATCGGGCGCGAAAGACAAAACTTTCTTGAGCACAAGGTCACCTTCTCGAAACACACGAGACTTGACCTTCTTATCAAAAGCTTTCTTCATCCTCTGCTGATATAACTGACCGTGGCACATGGCAGTCAATCTCTTTTCTTCTATCAAGTTCAGCTGGTCATAACGACTCTGAACCCATTCAGCATCAGTCAACTTGGCCTCCATCAAGACTCTCATTGATGGGATCTCCACCTCTACTGGGAGTACAGCCTCCGATCTTGACTTAGCGATCATATCGTCAACGTACACCTCAATCTCCTTATGCATCATGTCATGGAACAAGGTAGTCATAGCTCGTTGATACGTGGCTCTGGCGTTCTTCAAACCGAAGGGCATCACTCGATAACAGAATGTTCCTCAAGGTGTGATGAATATTCTCTTCTCCATATCCTCGGGTGCCATTTTAATCTGATTATATTCGGAAAATCCATCCATAAACGAGAAGACATTGAATTTAGCTGTATTGTCTACCAACATATCAATATGTGGTAGAGGAAAATCATCTTTCGGACTAGCTTTATTCAAGTCTCTATAGTCCACACACATCCGGACTTTTCCATCTTTCTTAGGCATGGGCACAATATTGGCCACCCATTGAGGATATGTAGAAGTCGCCAGAAACCCCGCATCAATTTGCTTCTGAACTTCCTCTTTGATCTTCACTGCCATATCGGGATGAGTTCTTCTGAGTTTCTGCTTCACAGGCATGCACTCAGGCTTTAGAGGTAGGAAATGTTGCACAATATCAGTATCTAGACTAGGCATGTCTTCATATGACCAGGCAAAGACGTCAACATATTCTCGTAGCAACTTAATCAACCCCTTTTTAACAGATTCTTCCAGAAGTGCCCCAATCTTTACCTCTTGCACACAATCTTCAGACCCCAAGTTGACTGTTTCCAGATTCTCGAGATGCGGCTGAATGATCTTCTCTTCATGCTCAAGTAGACGGGTGATCTCATCAGGAATCTCTTCAACATCATCTTCCTCTGTCTCAAATACAGGGAATTCAAAATTGGGAGATGGTGTTGGATCATTATGTTCAATGGGTTTAGAAATCAACCTGCATAATGATTTTGGATATGAAAAGCTTTAGAATTTAAACAAGGCAATCATTATGCAGATGAGAAGATTGATTTTATTCTTATTTTTAAGGTTTTATGTGATCACCAATTTCATGCAAAAGCGAAAAGGGAAAATAAATGGAAAAACAAACATTTAACATGAATTTATTGAATGAAAATATCATTGCACTTATGCGCCATCAATGTCATCACTCCTCCTTTTGGCATGGGAGAAGGGTTTTTAAACAAAGTGATCATTACATTGACTTATGGACAACTGTTGGAATATCCACAGCGACCCAATTGTTGCAGACCCCTCCAGGGATGATGAAATTGCCAGAATCCTCCGTATCTTCTTCTAAAACGGCAGAAACCTCCTCATCTAGACCAGTGTGGATGAAACCTCCACTCTTGAATATCCCTTGCTTGTTGAAAGTACCAGAAGAAAAACCTATGCCAGCCCGGGACTCGTTGTCTTCTAACTCAATCATTTTTCCTAAACCACTGGTTGCACCACGCTCAATGGCCAACTTTGCATCTTTGTAGGAAGCAAATGAAGGAGTTCTCTTCTCAATAGGCTCAACTATAGATAAAGCTTGGAAAGGAGTTCCAATTTCAACCTCAGCATCTATATAAGAGAAGGAAGACAAATGACTAACCAGGAGAGTCCTTTCTCCCCCTACCACCACCAGCTTCTTGTTTTTCACGAATTTCAATTTCTGGTGTAGGGTGGATGTCACGGCGCCTGCCTCGTAAATCCATGGTCTTGAAATATTGGCTCTAGTGTAGTACCGGTGAGTCAGCTTGTCTTCAAAATAAATGAAGGACACAAAGTTAGACCACAGGGCAAGGGACTGGAAACAGAACCTGCTTATGCATATGATGCCTGCAATGCTTGTGCATATGATTTGTTTTTTATTTCAAAGGAACTTTAGAGTTTTATTTGCAAATTTTGGAAATATTAAGCATTTTATCACATATGGAAATATCTCATCAAATAATATCAGGGAAAAGAAGTGCAGCATCGTCAATCATAT
Source organism: Lathyrus oleraceus (assembly GCF_024323335.1). Classification (NCBI taxonomy): domain Eukaryota; kingdom Viridiplantae; phylum Streptophyta; class Magnoliopsida; order Fabales; family Fabaceae; genus Lathyrus; species Lathyrus oleraceus. Next base: position 518,856,017 of record NC_066584.1, read on the forward strand.
ACAAGAGAAAAGGAAAATAATCGTCCTATGGATCCCTAGAAACAATCATCTAAAGCTCGGGACACAGGAAGATAAGATGCGCGAAGCCTCTTCACCTCCCTCTCGTAGGCTGCCTCCATATCGGCCTTCTCTTTGGCGAGTCGATCATACCTCCTCTTCCATAACTTAGAAGACTGAGGAAGTAGAGAAGTCCATACATCAACAGGGTCATCAATAACCTGATGCTCAAGAAACTCAATCAACGCATCCTTCTCCTTAATCTGCTGAAGCAATTCTTCACGTTCACGGATCCAGGCACGTGAACAGTCTTCGTCTCTCAACTTCTCTACTCCTTGATTAGGGAGGGTTGAAGGCCCAACCATAATCATAGGTGTAGGTCTCGGATACTCATAAGGCATGAGATATTCAGACGCCCTCTTCCTAACCCAAACAGTGTAAGGCTCCAAAGCGATGCAATTCTTAGGACCCAACTCTTTCCTTCCTTTCCTATGAATCTTCCGCCAAGCGCGGACCATCCTAGCTTTCAAGCCTTGGGGATCTTTACCATCCTCAAAGAATACACCCTCTAACAGAATGTTATTGGGTTTATCCTTTAAGGGGAACCCAAGCTGCCGACGTGCCAAAACAGGATTGTAGTTAATACCACCACATGTACCAAGAAGAGGTACATTGGAGAATTCGCCACAAGAGTCAATAATTTGCACACCATCATACACATAGTTATACCAAGAGATATCATCATTAGTGAGAGACATGAGTCTCGTGGACCACCGTAGACATCCCTTATTCTCATTGAAGGCGACCGTCTGAGGTAAGTGAGAAATAAACCACTTATACAACAGAGGCAAACAACACACCACGGCGCCACCACCCTTTGGATTCCTCATATGCAAAGAGAAGTAGGTATCGCCCAACAGAGTCGGAACGGGATTAAGAGTAGAGAAGATCCTAATAGCGTTCACATCCACAAACTTGTCGATGTTGGGGAACAATACCAATCCATAGATGAGAAGTACAAATATGGCTTCAAAGGCGTTCTCACTCATGGCCTTCCCATACATAGTAGCTTGAGCAATGAGGAACTCAGAAGGGATACCTTGAATTCCACCTTTGGTAGTCATATGAGCACCAACCAGAGATTCATCTATGTGTAACATGTCAGCTATCTCTTGTGAAGTAGGAATACTCTCCAAGCCACTGAACGACACCTGATCCAGAATAGGTATACCCACAAGATAAGCATACTCCTCAAGTGTAGGCAAAAGCTGAAAGTCCGGAAACGTGAAGCAATGGTACAAGGGATCATAAAACTGCACCAATACACTCATCAATCCTTCATCCACCTGAGTAGTCAGAAGAGGAAGAAGTTTCCCAAAACGAGCCTTGAAACCCAAAGGATCTAATACATAGGATGTCAGATTCCTTAACTCTTTCAAATCTGGTTGTCTGAAACTGTACTTCTTTGTATTCCTTCTTTGTCTTTCCATGTTTGAAAATTTTGCAAATAAATCCCTTAAGTTCCTTGAAAATTTTCTTATTATTTTGATGATATGAATGCAAATGGGTGCATGAATGCATGAATGCAACAATCACACTCAAGGATCAAGCAAAGCACACCAAACAAAGGTCATGGGATGGATCATGTTATCCTTAATATCAACCATCCATTTTGGTGGATTATGGTTTACACCTTATCAACATCCAAGTTCCATTGATATTAAGGATACCTGAACGGATCAACCATGAATCAAGGGTTTGTTGTAAGTCACGAGCATGGAGTTTAGGTTAAGAACCACCCAAAGGGAGTGTACTAAGGTTTAAACCTGCCAAACATGTTCTACAAAAGGTTCCCATAGTCATCATCCCATCTTTTGGATATTATCGGAGAAACGACTAGTCGTATTCCAAAAATATTCTCAAGAGAGACTCTTATGAGTGTAGTATCGCGTAACAATCGTATCAAATCTTACACTTGAACGACCTTCGCACTACATCCTAAGCATAGGTCAAGATGGGTTTGGTAAACTAAGGTCTATATTGGAAAGAGTAATGTCTAACCACAACTTACTTGTGTGACATTATTGATCCCAACATGACCTCCACCAAGTGAATGGACTTGCAAGTCAACTTGCTAAGGAATAACTCCACACAAGTCGACAAGACTATGCCATTCTCCTATCCTAAGTGCACTCGAGTCCGGGTATAGAACTCATCTCAAAAAGATCACCAAGCATACAAGGAATTAATATTCAAACAAATCAATCATTACATACAATACAGTAATCCCAAATTGCACAAAAATATGTCACAAAAAAAAATACAATACAATACAACAAATATGAAAAGTAGGCAAAACTCACTAGGATGTTTCGTTCCCCAGCAGAGTCGCCACTTTTCTGTAGCGGGGTATTCGTTACCATTAGAGATATTGACTAAATCCAAGGTAAATCATACAAGTCGAGTCGCCACCGCACTTCTATTTATCCAAAAGAATGGTTAGAAAGCGAACAAAAACCTAAAAGTTTTATCGAATCAAAAACTAGTAAAAATGTCAGAGATCTGGGTAAGGGGGTTGGTTATGCAATGGGAAGGTGTTAGGCACCCAAAGCATCCTAGGTACTCCTAGGGAGCCCTTTTTCACATTTGTTGTAAGGTTGTTATTTTTTTTTTCTTGTGAAAATTTATTTGTGCAAACATGATTGAAGGGATGAGAAAAGAATATACAAATTTATTTACATTTTGTGTTTGAATGGATGAACCCATTGCCTATGTACCATCTTAAAAAAATATTAGGATCAAAACCTCGCAGTTCGGGGTAAAAAAATTCAAAAAAAAAGTTGGTGAATTGATTGGTCCAAAAACCTTAAGGTCTTTTGTTATCAAAGGGAGAAAACTCCACCTAAAACCACAAATCTACCATGTGAGGATAACTTCAATATGCTAGTGAGGGGTTAACCGTATAATAAGCATGGAAGACTCATTGTCCATCACTAAGGATAAAGGTGAGTATTATATTTACCTCAAGGATAACTCAAACCTAATAGCTAATGGTTATAAAAAAAAAGGTTTGATTTAAGAAGGTGGCCATTGAAACCACAAAAAGTATTTGAATGGGTTATATTTACCAATTAAAAGTATTTACAAAAATATGGTTAAAGTGGATTAAAAGGTTCAATTCAAAATAAGTGTTATGAAAAATAAGTTCGAAAATCAAAAGCATAAGGCTTAGGTTTCTAATGTTGAAAACAAAAGTTATTGTTTGCACAAAAAGTTTTGGCTTGGGTTAGAATGGGGAAAAAAAGGGTTAAATTCCTAAACATACAAGAGATAAGGGAAAAGAAAATAAAACCACATTAGGAGTTCCCCTCTTGAGATCATATTGATTATCCAAGTAGCTCCCATCCTTTGGAATAAGCAGTCACAAACAAATATCTCAAGCCATTAAGCACAGGTAATCAGAATAAACCTCCTGGGGGTATCCCACAAATAAAGTGGAACACCAGGCCATCTCTGCAAGAGTCATGTGAGCCCTCACAAAAAAAAACTCAACAAACAGGTTAGAGAAACAAGATAAGGTAATCAAGAGTTGCCCCCAAATCAAAATGTAACCACATGAATCATGCCATTAAAATTCACAAAAAAGCTCACAAAAAGCAACCAAGGGCAGGAGGCCTAAACCTCTTGTCAAACACATACATTAAAAGGGTATCAAAAAATTTCAGGTTGAAAGTATAAAGTAGTGGAAATAGGGCATACCTGATTGGGGAGGATCGATTGAAATTGAGTTGCACCCGTGAGGTTTGCAGAGCAATCTGAGGCAGAGGTGATTCTGTGCAGTTGAGTTCCCTTCAGGGTTTGGAGGCTGCTCTGAGTTCTCTGTTAGCTCTTCTCTCACTTTCTTTTTCCTGCCAGGGTAATAGGAATGGAATGTCCTTTTGTTTCACTGAAACTCTGAATTTATAACCTGGTTTTTGTGGACCTGTGGGCTCAAATAAGAGAGGCCCAAGTCCAATTTTTTTTTTGTTATATTTTATTTATTTATTTATTTATTTATTTTTTATTTTTTTTATTATTATTATTATTAATTTTTTTTTATTTTTTTAGTAAACAAAAGTAAGAGAAACAATGATGTATAATTCAAACATGCTTGGTGATCTCAAACCAATCACAAGGAGTCCCACCCAAAGGCAAAGGGAACCAAGATGCTCATGATCCTTGAGGCTATGCAAATGTAATGTTATGATGCCATGAGGGATCTTAGGGTCAAAATTGGGGTCTTACAAGATGCAAATGATTTGAGTTCTAACCTTTGCTTGTTTTATAAGTTCATTTGAGTGCTTGAGCATTGTTCATTGAGTTGTGTAACTGTGGATGGATTCACTGTTTGTCTGTTGGTTTTCTGACTGAGTATTAACTGTTTAGCTTTTGTACAGGTACCTTAGTTGCTTGCTTTTAGCTTTTGCTTAAGCTTTGGATTGTGGTTGATACACCACTCAGGTAGTTAGTCTCTTACTTCATGTAGTCTGGAAGTCCTGTCACCTTTTTGGCAGACATTTTGCTGGCAAGTCCTCCTTAAGAGGCTCTATTTGTGTTTGTTTACATTTGTGCCAAAGACCTCCAAAATGAGGCATGTGACATTTGATAAGACCTCCAAGAGTAGAGACAATTGACGGATAAAAAGGATTAGTAGCCAATCCCCCGTTATTCAGTGAGTCGTTCTTTATGCTCGCACTACGTGCTGATGCTTTTGAACATGTACCCAAGATCTTCGTCCAGAGTCTGTCAAGTGGAATAGGATCCCACTTTCTGGATCCCCACGCTTTCTTTGTCATGAGCTCACCCCGGCCAGGGTTAAGAGCATGAGGTCTCATCCTCATTTCCATCTTTGATCATCTTCACCCTAACTCTCAATGTTAGTGGTTAAGAGCTACAAATTACCCATTACAGTTTGGCTTGTTTGTCGAGGTTGATATGACCCCTCTTGACTAAAGCCTACCCATTGTCTGGGCCTCTTGTATGGATATAGTGTGTGATGCTTGTTCACTTGTGCTAGTGTGTTTATCTGTTTTCCTCTTCTCATCTCCATTTCTGTAGGAGTTGTATGATTTATTTCTGAGGAAGTAGGATTCTTGTTAGAGACCTCAATTTAGGGATATTGATGGCATGACAACTATTAGGCTCGAGTCAGTCTCCCTATTAGTTTGATGTCTCCCTGGTCTCTGGTTAGGAGAGTGTTTTACCCCTGTTAAGGGGAACTACGCCGCCCTGATTCTCATACCAGATGAGATACGTAGGCAGGAGGTTGCGAGCAATCTCTCCGGGCCCCCTTTTTCTTTTTCACCCTTTGTTTTTTTGTGTGTGTGTGTGTTCACCCTTTTTCTTTATTGCTGTGTTGTCTTGTGTGTGTCCACCCTCTTCTTTGTTTTGGTGTGAGTATTTGTTTATTCAGCGTGGACATGTGTGGTATGTTTATACCTTTTGGGGTTCATCTTTGAGATTCATTTGGGGTTCATATTTGGGGTTCATCTTTGGGGTTCATTTGTGAAGATTGTTATTCACTTCGGGGTTCATTTGTGTCGACAGTTATTTTTCGGGGTTCATTTGTGACGGTTGTCACTCACTTGGGGTTCATTTGTGACGTTTGTGATGATGGTTATCATCTTTGGGTTTCATTTGTGACGGTTGTCACTCACTTGGGGTTCATTTGTGACGTTTGTGATGATGGTTATCATCTTTGGGGTTCATTTGTGACGGTTGTCACTCACTTGGGGTTCATTTGTGACGTTTGTGGTGATTATTCACTTGGGGTTCATCTTTGGATTTCTGTTTCCTTTTTGGGGTTCATTCTGATAACCTTTTTCTTTGGTGTTCGCTGGTTAGCGTTGGTTATTGTTAGGAGTCGGATATAAGTCCATGTATTGGCATTCTGTTTCCTGTTTTTGTTGGTTATTGTTAGGAGTCGGATATAAGTCCATGTATTGGCATTCTGTTTCCTGTCTGTTTGTTGTTGTGAGGAGTCGGATATAAGTCCATGTATTGTCGTTCTGTTTCCTGTTTTTGTTTGGTTCTTGTTAGGAGTCGGATGTAAGTCCATGCATTGGCATTCTGTTTCCTGTTTTTGTTTGGTTCTTGTTGGGAGTCGGATGTAAGTCCATGTATTGGCATTCTGTTTCCTTTTGAGTGTTTCTTTTGACGTCTCAGCGTCTCTTTTTGGTGTCTTGTTTCGGCGTGCGTTAGCCGAGCTACGAGTGCTCTGATTCTTCTCTGGATAGAGAATATACGTAGGCATAAGACGCGATGTCCTAGCGAGCATGTCTCCCTTTCCCCGAACTACATTGACTCTGATGTTTGTTTCTGATAAACTACGTAGGCCCAGGATGCGACATCCTGCCGAGTCCACTTCCTCCGTTTTCTTTCTCTCCCCACCTATTCATTATTCCAGTTTGTGCAATTTCTTTAAGCAGTTTTATTAGCAACCTTTTCCTATTCTTTGAGCTATCTTTTGAGCGTGGATCCCGTCGAGTATGACGGACGTGAGGGGGGCTAATACCTTCCCCTTGCGTAACCGACTCCCGTACCTTGTAATCTCTAGTCGTAAGACCGTTCCTTTCCCTTTCTTAGGTTAGTCCTGCGCTCCCTTTCCGTCATAGGATGAATAGCGTCGGTGGCGGCTCTGTAAATAGTATTTTTTCTGCCGGTTGTTTTTCGCATTGCGATAACTGGCGACTCTGCTGGGGATCTGAAGTTGACCTCTTGTTGGTCCATCTTCCCTAGGCGAGTCAATCCTAGCACTCTCTAGCGTAGCTTTTAGGGTAGTTCGGGTTGCTTTTACTGCTTATTTATTGCGTTTGTGATTATTATACTGTGATTGTATATATTTGCATATATGTCTGCATGCATCATATTATCACTGTGATGGATTCTGGACAGGTGTGGTTCCTTTGATTTGGGGGTGGGTGTTCTGAGTGGGGCTAAAACCCAAAGCCCGAGTATACACCTAGGATTGGCGTGATCTCATGTTGTCTCACATGTTGGATCAGCATGTTGTTGCGACATGACATACCACAGCCGGACGAGGTTCTTCTGAGAGAGCTCCTCCTTGTGGAGTATCCACTATGGTTGGGTTACCTCTTTTGAGCTGTTGACTTCGGTGACCGTTCTTTCCCGGATCTTTGGTTTAGATGATCTTATGAGAGCTGCACGGCACACTCGAAAGGGCAAACCCGTTGAGTATCTTGTCCGATTGTCGAGACCATTATCCGCCTTAGGATGACCTTATTAGAATTCACCTGTGAGGGGAGGGTTTGGTTTCTACAGGTACAGGTTCTGTTGGTGACTCTTGGATGGTGACTTTAGAACGGTCCGTAATTTGGGTTCTATTTATAAGTTGGATTTATGGATATTTATTTCTGACACGCCGGAGTTCTGTCCGTGGTTTTTATCAGCGGGTTCCGTTTATTTCGGATCCCCGGGTTGGATTTGGGGTTACTTAGTCAGAGGATCTTGTTGCTATCCGTTCAATGACTTTCCTGTGATGATGGTGATGTATCCTCCGGTTCCGTTTATTTCGGAACCCCGAGTTGGATTTGTGGTTACTCGGTCCCTCAGATGGTTGTGATCATTTCTAAGACCGGAATCCAGTACAGTTGGTGTTCAGATGTCTTGGAGGATGGCACCATGAATTGCATACATGCATCTGCATCATTCCCATTTTGCATTCATCTGCATCTAACTCATGTCTATCCATATCTAGGGTACATTCTTGATTGAGATCCTGGTTGAGAGACATCTTCACAACTCTCTTTTCTGCACGACAAAACCAGATGATTGATGTCATGATATTGCTGTCGGATTATTATCCGTCTCAATGAAGCCAGGATCGAAGGACATAATGTTCCTCATACGGATAGACATTGCATTCATGCATGAATCATAATAACTTGTCTTCTATTTTGCAGGTGTCAGTATCTAACATGTTTGATTGACAGGAATCATTGCTCGCGCACGCAGAATCATTCCTTTGCACGTAGCTCGTCCGCACAGATACTTTACCAGACGCAACAAACCCAGAATGATGGATCCACCCAACGCTGACATTCTCGAGCTGAAAGAGAAGATGAGTGAGTTGATCAACGCCATGCAAGGGTTCGACTTGGGGCAGAAAGCACTCGCCGATAAAGTGGAGGAGCTTGAGCGGGCTTCGGTTGCCAATAGTGGCAATAATCAAAAGGGTACCTCCAACAATGGTCCTGGTGGTTCTAGGGATGGTGGTGATCCCAGAAGGAAGGCAACTACTGCTGGTGTAGTCCTCAACAATGGTGGTGGTTTTGGTTTTGCTGCAGGCGGTGGACTAGGTCCTGTGGGCAACACTCTGAAGGACACTCAGTTTCCTCCTTTCTTTGGGGCCGTGGAGGATAAAGAAGAAGACCAGTTCTCTGTGCTGAATGAGCAATTTGGTCAGTATGGTGTTCAACCTCTGAATAAAGAGATTCAGGTACTAGCAGAAAAGATCAAGGCTCTGGAAAGCCATACCTCTCCTGGGGCTGTCAATATGACAAACATGGGGCTGGTTGAGGGGATTGTGATCCCACAAAAGTTTAAAGTGCCCATGTTTGATAAGTACAATGGGAGTTCTTTCCCGGAAACTCATCTTCAGGCCTTTGTCCGAAAGATATCTGCCTACACCATGGATCAGAAGCTCTGGATGTACTTCTTCCAGGATAGCTTATCTGGCGGGTCTCTTGAGTGGTACACCAAGTTGAGATCATCAGATATTAAGAGTTGGCAGGATTTGGGAGATGCTTTCTGTAAACAGTACCAATTCAATGCTGACATGGCACCAAGCCGTACCCAGTTGCAGGGTATGTCTCAGAAGCCGAATGAAGGGTTTAAAGAGTATGCACAAAGGTGGAGAGAGTTGGCTGCCAGAGTTCAACCACCGTTAGTGGATCGGGAGATGTCTGATTTGTTCATGGGTACCCTTCAGGAGACTTTTGCTGAAAGGATGGTGGGATGTCCGGTTACCGGCTTTGCAGATATAGTAGTGGCTGGTGAGAGGATTGAAAGCTGGCTGAGAATGAGGAAAATACAGGGAAATGCTCAGTCGTCTGGAGTAAAGAAGCCCTTTGGTATTGGTCAGCGCAAGAAGGAGGGTGAATCGAGTGTTGTGTATGCCCAAAGGGGGCGCAGTAGGGATCATTACTACCAGCATACTGTTGCAGTAACGATTCCTGCTGGTAATCAGTCTGCACAACAGCAACAACAACAACAGCCGTTTCAGTAGAGAACACAACGGGTCGGGTATCAAGTGAGAGGAAGGATGACTGATCGTCAGTTCGACAGGCCACCAATGACGTATGCTCTTTTGTTGAAAAGGTTGAAGGATCTTGGGTTGGTTCAGCTGAGGACGTTAGCTCCGGTAAGACCAGATCAGAGGCCTGCGAGTTATGATGAGAACGCCAAGTGCGAATTCCATTCTAGTGCTCCCGGGCACAATGTTGAGGATTGCAAAGCCTTTAAGCATGTCGTCCAAGACTTGGTGGATTCCAAAGCCATCAATTTTGCACCATCGCCGAATGTTAACGCTAATCCCATGCCAACGCATGGTCAGGTGGGGGTGAATGCAATTTCTGAGGATGCAAATCGCGTCTGTGCGGTGGGTGAAAAGACTGACAGTGACTGCGAGCTGACTCGTGGATAAAACCGTGCGTACCAGGAATGGAGATCCAGAACTGGAAGGCCGAAAAGATCATCACTGTCACTCTGCGTGAAGAGTAATATTTCTTTTTGTTAATTCTGTTTGCATGAAAGCCATACGTTTTGCCCGAAACGTAATGGTCCATTGTAAGGGCCACCTCATGTGTTTCATTTTGCATTATTTGCATCATTAATAAACGGATGTTTTTCGCATTAAAAGTGGCGTTCCCTGTTTTTCATTTATTTTTGCAGTTTAATAAAAATAAAATAAAAATGGCAATGTTTATTTTCATTTTTCTTCCTTTTAATTTGTCTCGTCCCGACTCTAAAAGCAATGCATGAATCAACATTCATGCAGATGCGATTATTCTCCGGATCTCGTTGATAACAATCCTGTTACACCCTCATATGACTTCGACAACCCGATCTATCATGCCGAAGAAGAAGGCGAAGAAGATTGTGAACTGCCGGAGGAGTTAGCCAGGTTGTTGAAACAAGAGGAGAAGGTGATTCAACCGCACGAGGAGCAAGTTGAGATTGTTAATCTGGGCTCCGAGGAAGTCAGAAAGGAAGTGAAAATTGGGGCCGCTTTGGAGGTGAATGTCAAGAGCAGAATGGTAGCACTGTTGAAAGAATATGTTGATATCTTCGCCTGGTCTTATCAAGATATTGTTGGTGTAAGCCCTAGAGGCCAATACTTTTGGTACTTGTATCGAATTATTTAAAGGCATTTTCTTTATTATGGTTGATTAATAAAGTCCCTGGAATAGATAGTCCGTTTAATGTATTAAGTGTGACTTAATCATGAGAACACATTAAACATAAGGACACTATTCTTAAAGTATCCGTAGTCGAGCTTTAGTGTGAAGTGGGATAACATTAAAGCATTAAGACTATTATGTTTGTAGACTGATGATCACATCTCATGGATCATGGATAAAGAGTTATCAAGTCTTAAACATAGGTAAGAATATTAGGAGTAATATTTATACCGGATTGACCCGCTATGAGAATACTATATAGAAAGTTATGCAAAGTGTCATAAGTTATTCTCATGGTGATAATAGTGTATACCACTCTTCGACCTGAAACCACTATGGATCCTAGATGTAGAGTCGAGTGCTTTATTGCTGATCCAACATTGTCCGTAACTGGATAACCATAAAGACAGTTGATGGGTACTCCACGAAGCATGCTGAGGGACATGAGTGTCCTAGATGGAATTTGCCAATCCTGCGTAGCAGGATAAATGTCTATGGGCCCAATATTGAACTGGACAAGGGTGACACGATCTATACCTTGTGTTCAATATAGACATAAGGGCAAAGGGGTAATTATATACATAATTATTATCACAGGGGGTTTTGTCAGATCATATGACATTTTCGTGACTTGGGTAGCAGTGATGTGTTGCTAGATACCGCTCACTATTTATTATGTTAAATGCATGATTTAATATAATTGCCAATGCCGCGAAAACCTATAGGGTCACACACAAAGGACGGATTGATGAGAAATAGAGTAACTAAGGAACACCGTAAGGTACGGTGCACTTAAGTGGAAACGAAATATGGTAAGGTACCAAATACTTAAGTGATTTTGGCATATTATGAGATATGGGCAAAATACACTTAAGTGGGCTTTTTAGCTTGAAGCCCACACAAGTGGTTCTATAAATAGAACCCCTTGGGTAGAAGCATTGTGAATCCACTCAGACAGAAATTCAAGTAGAGACTTGGAATTTTGTTTCCCTCTTTCTCTCACTCAAAGCCTTCATTCATAACAGCTAACACTGCGATTGAAGGAATCCGTTCGTGTGGACTGAGTAGAGACGTTGTCATCGTTCAACGTTCGTGATCGCCCCGTGGATCTGTATCAAAGGTTTTGATCATTATCAGAGATCTGCACCAAAGGTTTGAATCGCCACAAAAGGTAACGATTCTATCACTGATCATGCCCATTCGTAAGGATCACTAAATGGAGAAATTTTTAAATTCCGCTGCGTCTTGGATGGCAATTCTCCTACAGATATGCCAGGGTTGGATACAATTATTGTTGTACACAAGTTGCCATTGAGAGAAGACTGTCCTCCAGTGAAGCAGAAGTTGCGCAGAACTCGACCCGAGATGGCCATGAAAATCAAAGAGGAGGTACAAAAGCAGTTGGATGCTGGTTTCCTCGCTGTTACTAATTATCCGCCTTGGGTCGCGAACATTGTGGCGGTACCGAAGAAGGACGGAAAGGTGAGGATGTGTGTGGACTACCGGGATTTGAACAGAGCTAGCCCGAAAGATGATTTCCCATTACCTCACATCGATGTGTTGGTAGATAATACAGCTCAATTCTCGGTGTTTTCCTTCATGGATGGCTTTTCTGGCTATAATCAAATAAAAATGTCGCCAGATGATTTGGAGAAAACAACGTTCATCACACCATGGGGCACTTTTTGTTATAAGGTGATGCCATTCGGTCTCAAGAACGCCGGTGCCGCGTATCAAAGAGTTATGGTGACTTTGTTTCATGATATGATTCATCATGAGATTGAATGCTATGTTGATGACATGATAGCAAAGTCCCAAACAGAAGAGGGGCATCTGGTAGACTTGGCCAAGTTGTTTGATCGGTTGAGACAATTCAAATTGAGGTTGAAACCGAATAAGTGCACTTTCGGAGTGCGGTCTGGTAAGTTACTGGGGTTTATTGTAAGTGAAAAGGGAATCGAGGTTGATCCTGCTAAAGTAAAAGCGATACAAGAAATGCCTGAACCGGGAACAGAAAAGGAGGTTCGTGGTTTCTAAGGTAGATTGAACTACATTTCACGGTTCATATCTCATATAACAGCCACGTGTGAACCCATATTCAAGTTGTTGAGAAAAGGTCAAACGGTCAGGTGGAATGATGATTGCCAAGCGGCATTTGAAAAAATAAAAGAATATTTGCAGGAGCCTCCGATTCTGATGCCTCCTGTGGAGGGACAACCGTTAATCCTGTACTTGACAGTCCTTGAGGGGTCTATGGGGTGTATACTGGGGCAGCATGACGAGTCTGGTCGAAAAGAGCATGCAATTTACTACCTTAGCAAAAAGTTTACCGACTGTGAAACAAGATATTCACTGCTCGAGAAAACTTGCTGCGCTTTGGCATGGGCTGCTCGCCGACTGAGACAGTATATGCTGGTTCATACCACTTTGTTGATTTCCAAGATGGATCCAATCAAGTATATATTTGAGAAGCCATCATTGATTGGACGGGTTGCGAGATGGCAAATGATTTTGACTGAATACGATATCCAGTACACTTCTCAAAAAGCAATAAAGGGAAGTGTATTGTCTGATTACCTCGCCCAGCAACCCATTGAGGATTATCAACCGATGAAATTTGATTTCCCTGATGAGGACATCATGTTTCTCAAATTGAAAGATTGTGAGGAACCTATCACGGAGGAGGGGCCTGACCCTGAGTCCGAATGGATTTTGATGTTTGATGGGGCCGTTAACATGAATGGTAGTGGAGTTGGTGTTGTTTTGGTTACGCCGAAGGGATCTCACATTCCTTTTGCCGCCCGACTAACATTTGAATGCACCAACAATGTGGCTGAATACGAAGCTTGTATCTTGGGTGTCGAAGAGACGATTGATTTGCGAATCAAGAACCTTGTTATCTATGGAGATTCAACTTTGGTTGTGAACCAGGTTAATGGGAAATGGTATACGCATCAATCTCACTTAATTCCATACCGGGATTATACGAGGAGGTTGTTGACGTTCTTCACCAAGGTAGAAATACACCATGTGCCGAGAGAGGAAAATCCTTGAGCAGATGCTTTGGCTACTCTGGCCGCCTTGATTAAAGTGCAGTGGTGGAATCAATTTCCTAGTGTTGAAGTGGGACGACTGGATAGACCGGCTTATGTGTTTGCTGTTGAAGCAGCGCCTGATGATGAAAAGCCGTGGTATTATGACATCCAGCGTTATCTGGAAACCCAAGAGTATCCCGAGGGAGCGTCTAAGAAGGACCGAAAGACTCTGAGGAGGTTGGCCATGGCGTTCTATCTGAACAAAGATGGGGTTTTGTACAAGAGGAATTTTGATTGGGTTTTGCTCAGATGTGTTGATGACAAAGAAGCAAGCCAATTGATGAAAGAAGTGCACGAGGGGTCGTTTGGTACCCACGCCAGTGGGAATGCGATGGTGAAAAAGTCGTTAAGAGCTGGATATTACTGGATGACAATGGAGGCGCAGTGTTTCAACTTCGTGCGGAGATGTCATAAATGCCAGATTTATGCTGATAAGGTGCATGTGCCTCCAAACCCGTTGAGTTTGATGTCATCTCCGTGGCCGCTTGCTATGTGGGGCATTGATATGATCGGAAAGATCGAACCTACGACTTCGAATGGGCACCGGTTCATATTAGTGGCTATTGATTACTTCACCAAGTGGGTGGAAGCGGCGTCTTATGCAAACGTGACAAAACAGGTTGTCGCCAGGTTCCTGAAAAGGGACATCATTTGCAGATATGGGGTTCCCGAAAGAATCATCACGGATAATGGTTCTAATCTCAACAACAAGATGATGGCAGAACTGTGCCGGGAGTTCAAGATCGAGAATCACAATTCTTCTCCTTATCGTCCGAAGATGAATGGGGCGGTCGAGGCGGCTAATAAGAATATTAAGAAGATTGTGCAAAAAATGGTCGTGACCTATAAGGATTGGCACGAGATGTTGCCGTTTGCATTGCACGGGTGTCGAACCTCGATGCGTACATCTACTGGGGCAACGCCTTTCTCGCTTGTGTATGGGATGGAAGCTGTGCTTCCAGTTAAGGTCCAGATTCCGTCATTGAGAGTCTTGATGGATGTGAAATTGGAAGAGGCTGAATGGGTAAGGACTCGGTATGAAGAGTTGAGCCTGATTGAGGAAAAGAGGCTGGCAGCCATTTGTCATGGGCAGTTGTACCAGCAGCGAATGAAGCGTGCTTTTGACCGAAAGGTGCGACCTCGTGTGTATCATGTGGGAGATATGGTGTTGAAAAGGATCCTTCCTACTCAGAATGATTGTCGGGGCAAGTGGACACCCAATTATGAGGGTCCATTCGTGGTCAAGAAGGTTTTCTCTGGCGGAGCCTTGTTGTTGATGACCATGGATGGTGAGGATTTTCCATCCCCTGTGAATGCGAACGCAGTTAAAAAATACTTCGTATAAGAGACCCGCTGGACGAAAAAGAATAAAATAGTCCAGGAAAAAATGGGGATCCCGGCGAACCAGAAAAAATGAAAAAGGTTCGGGCAAAAATTAGGGATAAAAAGAGAAAAACTGTACACCCGGCAAGTCGAAAACCCGACAGGGCGGTTTGGGCAAAAAAGGGTATCCCGGTGGACTGAAAACCCGAAAGGGCGGTCCAGGCAAAAAAGGGAATGAAACGAACAACTGCGTCTAGCATGATCGTTTGTACTTTGGTTAAGACAAGAGGATAATCCCCGGCGGAGATCGATCGGAAGCGTCTTGTTTCGGAAGGCAGAAAGTGCGGAGAGTCTTGAGGACATATGGGTTGTAACCGGGTTGGAACTCGATGAGATCACGGGTTCACATTGCCATTAGGATAGATTTTCCTTTTATGCGCAATTACCTCTTTTCAGGGATTGCTTCCTGTGTATTGCTCAGTTACGAGCCACCTTTTTCAATCAATAAAATGCATATTTAGTCAAATAATTTTGTTTTTGTTTTCATTACCGCTTTGATTGCAAAAACATCCGTTTATTTTGATAAAGAATCTTTGCATTTTGAGACATAGGGGTCCCTTACAATGCATGTTTATAGGATTGAAAACCTGAAATCTTATTGGGAAGTTTGAGTGACCTGGGTGTTGAAATTTTGGCACGCCTGGGGCACGTTTTATCTAACGATCTCTTTTGCAGGTGCTGTTGGTTTATTTTCACTCACTTGCAGGTTGTGATATGAAGCGTTTTTGACAGAAGATTCCTTTGAGTCCAATCAGGGACAAGGAGTTGAAGAATGGTGTAGAGACGGCGAGAGAATTGCGACGATCCTAGAGGGTTAATCAAGAAGACTCTTCAAAGTCTGTAAAAGTGGAAAGTTGATACTATGGTTAGAGGGTGAATGCTAGGGTTCAATGAGTCGACAGGTGTTCCGTGTCAAATATTCCGTATCTCCCCAGTGGGTTCGAGGTCGGTGTTTCCTCGACAGCCAGGCCTGAAGTTTGTTGTTTCCCCTAGCAGGGTTGAGGTTGTTATTTCCCCAGCAGGTCTGAAAGGTTGCTGTTTCCCCGGCAGGGGTGTGCGTTGGTGGTTATTCCCCAGTAAAGTCCCCAAGCGGATCGAGTTCGGTGGAGGTCGTCCCCAGTGAGGATTGTCCTTTCCCTAGCAACAGTGTTATCCCAAGCAGGGTTGGAGATTGGAGCGATATCAAGTTCCTCAACAGAGTTGCTCGTGCCGTCCCCTGAGGGAGATACTTTTTATGCATTCATCATTTAGAGAAGCATAGCATATTGCATAACTAATTGCATAGCATTTCCATGGTTATAGAGCATTACGCTGTAAAACTCATGCATCAGTATTGCAAGCATAATCTAGTCTCGAGCCGTGGTTACCGTTTGAGAATTGGTTTAGCTAGTTGGTGAAGATGTTACTCTGAGAAGTTTAGCATCGTGACGTTGGATCAACAATTGTCCCCAGTAGCGCGATATTGGAGAGATTCCGTCGGGCGGAGATGGAAATGAAGATCGAAGAACGTTACGCGATCAGCGCGAAAATTGGGGTTCAAATGGAGAAAAGGAAGTGCTGGGCATTTTCTGGAGAACGGGGTTCAACTGGAGATTGGAGTTGAAGATTGTATCAGGGATGAGGTCCTCAGGATTGTCTTCTGATCATGTGTCACCTTAGACTTTGGCGAGGCCAAGAGAAGTCGTTATGGGTGTCTTCACGGGAAGAAATGCACATGATACCTTCCTGTTGTGAAGGTATACCCTCTGATATGTCGCAGTCAGAGTGGTGGTTGGTGTTATTTCCGACGTTGCCAACGGAATTAACACGGGAGAATGGAGAACGGGGTTCAAATGGAGAAAAGGAGACACGGGGTGTTTTCTAGAGAATGGGGTTCACAATGACGATCGAGAGTTATCGTCAGGCGATTGGGGTTCAAATGGAGAACGGGGTTCATTGTTTGGCAGCAAGAGTGAGATGAAGTTGTCGGGGTTCAAATACGGTGATCAGGGATCATCCGCGCGAAAGAAAAATATTTGTGTAAGGGTCCAAGAAAAAGAAAAAAATCAGAGAAGTTTTGGGGGTCCAGGAAAAGCAAAAATAATAACAACAAGGAGAAAACCCCCACCAGAAGTGGCATTCAGGCCAATTTTCCGGTATTAAGACCGAAGTGGCATTCAGGCCAATTTTCCGACATTCAGGTCGACGTAACTTGTGGCGTTCAGGCCAGCTTTCCGGTATTCAGACCGAAGTGGCATTCAGGCCAGATTTTCCGATGTTCAGATCGAAGAAGTTTCCGACGTTCAGGTCGATGTAACTCGCGACATTCAGGCCAGTTTTCCGATGTTCAGATCGAAGAAGTTTCCGACGCTCAGGTCGATGTAACTTGCGGCATTCAGGCCAGGTTTCCGGTATTCAGACCGAAGTGGCATTCAGGCCAATTTTCCAGTATTTAGACCGAAGTGGCATTCAGGCCAATCTCCCGGTGTTCAGGCCGATGTTTAATAATCTCATATCTTCCGATGCTTAGATCGAGGTCATTTCCAGTAGTCAGACTGATGAGCGGCATTCAGGCCATGGTTATTTCTGTGTACCATTTATTTTGGTATCCGGGTTAACGTTCTTTTCGGTATTCAGACCGATTATCACCGTACCAGACGGATTCTTCTTACAAGACCACTTCTTTGCCGATTCTGACAGGCATTGTTACTTAATTCCCAGCGGAGTGCAAATTGTTCGTCTGTTCTTTGTATTCAACCACTCTTCACCATGATCATCTGAAAGCCAAGGCTGTTCATATCGATAGGTTCACAGTGGATTGAATAGGGGCAGCTGTAACACCTTAAAATTTGCCCTCCTCTTCTTGAGACTAGTTTGACACATTGCATTTTATAGTTTAGGGCATTAGGCATTGCATTTTGCATCTCATATGAAATGAGAAGGTCATCCTCCAAGGTCTTTTCAAAAGATGGAGAAGTTACATGATTCAAGCCTGAGGGTCTCTATGAATTGATGATCAACCATCTGAGGGCATGGGCTTTAGTTAGGGTTTTTTGATTCTTTAAAGGTCTTGAGCATCATCTTATTTGCAAGGATATGTCACCATCATCATGGTTCTATCATCATCAAGGGTTTCATAGTTCATTATCAAGTTCCTTTGGATTAGGGTTGTGACCTCTGGTCAACCCTAATCAATTCCATTCTTCCAACTAGGGTTTCTCAAAGAGATGAGGTATTTCCTTGGGATGAGGATCACATGATTGTTATAAGGAGCTTACATGAGCTAGGGTTTCATTTTTGAGGAATTTCCCCAAGTGGTAGAGGCTCAAGTGGATCAAGGCATTTCAAGGTCATCTGAGGACCAAGAAGTCAACTGTGCAGTCAACTGAGGGCTATGAGGTGGGGAAATGAGTTGAGACACCTCAATCATGTTCAAAAGGGGTCCATTTATCATTCTAAGCATCCATCTTGAAGATTCAAAGGTCATGGCAAAAGTTACCAAAAATGGAAAGTGACCTATAATTCAAAGTTTCCAAATTTGGCAAGTTTTTGGTCCACATTCAACTTGACTTTTCAAGATCAAAGAAGTTTCAAATGTATTTTTGGTAAACATGAAAGTTGTAGATCTTTGTCTCCCCTTTCTAAAAAGCTCTAATTCATGTCCATATGATGATTGGTTGAGGTGTTATGGTCATTTTATCACAAGGTGTGCATGGAAATTCAAAGTGGCATAACTTTTGATGCAATGCTCCAATTTGGTCCATTCTTTTTGCAAAATGCTCCTCATGATCAAGACATCTCAAAACAAGCTTTGCCATGCATGGGAGGGGCTTGTATGACCATCATTTCTCATGTGATCATTTTGGAGGGAATTTCCACAATTCAAATTTGGCTTATGGTGCAAGCAAAATAACACTTCAAGCATGACCATTGGATGATTTTAAGAGGATTCCAAGCCTTGCATGGTACTGTACACGTGTAGCATGGCCATGCTAGCCAATTTTGCATTTTTACAAATCACTTCATAACTCCTTAATCTTGATTAATACATGGAAAGTGTGATTAGCATGATCATTAGCAGGAAGTATATAAGGCTAAACCCTAATCATAACCACCATAACGGCATTTTCAGATCTCAAATTTTCAAGTTCCCTCCAGTTTTCTCTCTCTTCGATTCTTCAATTTCTCCACACAAACACCAAAAATTCTTCAAGATTCTTGATCATCATCCTTCATTGATCAAGAATCAACCTCTGTTTTGGACAATTGAGCAAGATTTCGAGCTGTTCAAGTGCATCTTCATGGAAATGGATTTTGGAAATTGAGCTAGATCCAGGTGGTTTCAGCTGTTGATTCTTGCACAAAGCTTCAAGTCAAGGATATTGGAGTAGATCTGGAGCTTTTGAGAGTTTGAGCACACGTAAACAGCAACTTCCATGTCCAAGTGAGTTGAAATTCGATCTCTCTTTTGTTGTTTTCTTGATATAAATGTGTAGATCTCATTGCCTGGAGCATGTAGATATAATTAGAATTGAAAATGGATGAATATCGAGCATGTATGTTGAACTTAAAGTTTGGATCTCAAAAATGTTTTTGCTCGATCTGGAAAATACATGTGGAATTAGGATGTATGGATGTGATATTTGGATTGTGCATGGAAGGACGCTTTGATTGGTATAGGTTTTATTCATTTTTGCAAAAATGCACGGCGGCGCCACCGCCTGGTTGACCGGAGCTTAACTCCAGCGTCTGGTTATTGTTTAGGGTTTTGTCCATGTGAAGTCCACGTATACGCTTGCATGTCTATTTGATTGGCTCCGTTTCCTTTGACCTTGGCCATGTGTATGTTGAATGCTGACTGAGCGTTGCCAACACATTAATGAAATGCATCGTTTCATTTGCTTGACCTGGATTCCATGTGTGTGCTGATGTGCTGCTTGCGTGTGTGTTTGATAGGCCATGAATTGTTTGACTTGCGGTGCGTACCGTTTGACTGATGATGTGTGCTGCTGACCGTGTTTAGTGAAGCTGTGTGTTTTGTTTTTTAAATGAGGACCGTTTGATTGCTTTTTCGCGCCTGATCGTGTGGTCCTGATTATTTCTGGATTGATTTAAACAATTGTTTCCCTCCATTTCTTTTTAATATGTCAATTATTTTTCTCATCTTAGAAAAATCATAAAAAATAGAAAAGTGATCCAAATTAACTCCAAATTTTTTTCCTAGTTTTGTATGAATGTCTAGTTTTTTATGGTATTATTTTCATGATTTGTTGATGTCTGATTTTTAATGTGTGAATTTTTTGATCCATGCCATGCTATTTTGATATGTTGCATTCAATGCATTGTGAAATCTTCATCTTTGATCCAATTGATATTATTTTTTGTATGCTTGATCTTCACATGTGATATGAATTTTTGAGCACTGGTTTGAATTTTTTCTCATATGCTATCATTGTTTTTGACTCATGAAGATGTATGTGACAATTTGTGTCACATTTTTGACATTGCATTTGTGCATTTTTGTTCATCTATCATTTGAGCTTTTCTAGATTTGATCTTTTGCATGATACTTGTTCATGATATGAGAAACTTGCATAAAAAATTTTAAGGTCATTGCATGCATTTCTGTTTTGATTTGAATTTTCTAATTGAGAAGTTCACTTTGTGCACATTTGTTGTCACTTGCATAGTATAGGCCATTTGAGATACTTGCTTTTTGAATTGATGCTGGTCCTTTTGAGGACATTTTGTTGATTGTTTGAATGTGCATTGTGTGAAAGATTGGGTGTTGTTTTGAACATTTGGTTTGGTTTTGAACTTAGTCTTTGTACTAGTGTTTTGTGCATATACTAATTGTGCTTTGTGTTTCAGGTTTGGACATTTAGCATTGATGGTTGAGTTTGGTCTCACTTTGTGAGATGCAAATGATTTGAGTTCTAACTTTTGTTTGTTTTATAAGTTCATTTGAGTGCTTGAGCATTGTTCATTGAGTTGTGTAACTGTGGATGGATTCACTGTTTGTTTGTTGGTTTTCTGACTGAGTATTAACTGTTTAGCTTTTGTACATGTACCTTAGTTGCTTGCTTTTAGCTTTTGCTTAAGCTTTGGATTATGGTTGATACACCACTCAGGCAGTTAGTCTCTTACTTCATGTAGTCTGGAAGTCCTGTCACCTTTTTGGCAGGCATTTTGCTGGCAAGTCCTCCTTAAGAGGCTCTGTTTGTGTTTGTTTACATTTGTGCCAAAGACCTCCAAAATGAGGCATGTGACATTTGATAAGACCTCCAAGAGTAGAGACAATTGACGGATAAAAGGGATTAGTAGCCAATCCCCTGTTATTCAGTGAGTCGTTCTTTATGCTCGCACTACGTGCTGATGCTTTTGAACATGTACCCAAGATCTTCGTCCAGAGTCTGTCAAGTGGAATAGGATCCCACTTTCTGGATCCCCACGCTTTCTTTGTCATGAGCTCACCCCGGCCAGGGTTAAGAGCATGAGGTCTCATCCTCATTTCCATCTTTGATCAACTTCACCCTAACTCTCAATGTTAGTGGTTAAGAGCTACAAATTACCCATTACAGTTTGGCTTGTTTGTCGAGGTTGATATGACCCCTTTTGACTAAAGCCTACCCATTGTTTGGGCCTCTTGTATGGATATAGTGTGTGATGCTTGTTCACTTGTGCTAGTGTGTTTATCTGTTTTCCTCTTCTCATCTCCATTTCTGTAGGAGTTGTATGATTGATTTCTAAGGAAGTAGGATTCTTGTTAGAGACCTCAATTTAGGGATATTGATGGCATGACAACTATTAGGCTCGAGTCATTCTCCCTATTAGTTTGTTGTCTCCCTGGTCTCTGGTTAGGAGAGTGTTTTACCCCTGTTAAGGGGAACTACGTCGCCCTGATTCTCATACCAGATGAGATACGTAGGCAGGAGGTTGCGAGCAATCTCTCCGGCCCCCTTTTTATTTTTCACCCTTTGTTTTTTTGTGTGTGTGTGTTCACCCTTTTTCTTTATTGCTGTGTTGTCTTGTGTGTGTCCACCCTCTTCTTTGTTTTGGTGTGAGTATTTGTTTATTCAGCGTGGGCATGTGTGGTATGTTTATACCTTTTGGGGTTCATCTTTGAGATTCATTTGGGGTTCATCTTTGGGGTTCATTTGTGAAGATTGTTATTCACTTCGGGGTTCATTTGTGTCGACAGTTATTTTTCGGGGTTCATTTGTGACGGTTGTCACTCACTTGGGGTTCATTTGTGACGTTTGTGATGATGGTTATCATCTTTGGGGTTCATTTGTGACTGTTGTCACTCACTTGGGGTTCATTTGTGACGTTTGTGATGATGGTTATCATCTTTGGGGTTCATTTGTGACGGTTGTCACTCACTTGGGGTTCATTTGTGACGTTTGTGGTGATTATTCACTTGGGGTTCATCCTTGGGGTTCATCTTTGGATTTCTGTTTCCTTTTTAGGGTTCATTCTGATAACCTTTTTCTTTGGTGTTCACTGGTTAGCGTTGGTTATTGTTAGGAGTCAGATATAAGTCCATGTATTGGCATTCTGTTTCCTGTTTTTGTTGGTTATTGTTAGGAGCCGGATATAAGTCCATGTATTGGCATTCTGTTTCCTGTCTGTTTGTTGTTGTGAGGAGTCGGATATAAGTCCATGTATTGGCGTTCTGTTTCCTGTGTTTGTTTGGTTCTTGTTAGGAGTCGAATATAAGTCCATGTATTGGCATTCTGTTTCCTGTTTTTGTTTGGTTCTTGTTAGGAGTCGGATGTAAGTCCATGTATTGGCATTCTGTTTCCTTTTGAGTGTTTCTTTTGACATCTCAGGGTCTCTTTTTGGTGTCTTGTTTCGGCGTGCGTTAGCCGAGCTACGAGTGCTCTGATTCTTCTCTGGATAGAGAAGATACGTAGGCATAAGACGCGATGTCCTAGCGAGCATGTCTCCCTTTCCCCGAACTACGTTGACTCTGATGTTTGTTTCTGACAAACTACGTAGGCCCAGGATACGACATCCTGCCGAGTCCACTTCCTCTGTTTTCTTTCTCTCCCCACCTATTCATTATTCCAATTTGTGCAATTTCTTTGAGCAGTTTTATTAGCAACCTTTTCCTATTCTTTGAGCTATCTTTTGAGCGTGGATCCCATCGAGTACGACGGACGTGAGGGGTGCTAATACCTTCCCCTTGCGTAACCGACTCCCGTACCTTGTAATCTCTGGTCGTAAGACCGTTCCTTTCCCTTTCTTAGGTTTGTCCTGCGCTCCCTTTCCGTCATAGGATGAATAACGTCGGTGGCGGCTCTGTAAACAGTATTTTTTCCGTCGGTTGTTTTTCGCGTTGCGACACCTGGTATCTGTTGCCCCCATCAGATTGGATATTCTCCAGTGGGTCTGGCTTTATCTCTTGAGATGTAGTACCAGATGTTTGTCCATTGATTCTTGGACCTGTTTGTGTTAGATGTGTCTGTTTGTCAGCATTCATCATACATAAACCACACATATATGCATATTCTTAACATTCAGATATTCATGCTGCATCCTTTGCCATATATCTTTGTTTGTGGTCTCCGGCTATTTGGTGATACATATTTCCCCAAGCAGATGTTTGTGTCTGATCTCTCCATATAGAGTCATCCCTATAGGTAGAAAGTGTTTACCCTTCCTCCCATATTCCCCAATGAGTTATGTCCTCGTGGATGATTGTTATTTCAGTTTCCTCCCAACATATGTACTGGGATGGAGTTTCTCCCCTGAGATGTATCCTCATTGGGTTGAGTCTTGTTTCATTGTGTCTCTCTAGTTTGTTCCTAGATCGACTCCTTTTGTTATTTCCCCTGCACGTCCCCGTAGTTTTAGATGATTGGTTGCTCAGTAACCAGTAATCGTCCATCTATCCCCCGACGGAGTTTGTGGCCTTCTATCCAGTATCCGGTAGTTGTAAGTCCTATTTTTGTGGTTTTCTACCCTCATACCGGTAGATGTCAACCCTATTTTATCCCCTTGCAGAGTTAACCTTATTTTGTTCATCCCAACCGATGACGGTTACTCTTCCGTGGTTTTCTACCTAGTATCCAGTAGATGTAATCCCCTCTTTGTCGGTTATCTTTAGCCGATATTCGGTATTGATATTCCTTCGCTTTTTGAGTATATCTACCAGTAACCGGTGATATATCTCCCAGATCATTGCCTTTGTCAATATATCCCCTGCGAGTCATCTTTCATTTACCCTTGTTCGGTAATGATTGTTTCTCCCCTTTGATTGGTCATCATTATACCTAGTATTCGGTATCCCGATGTCCTTTCCTTCCGGTCGATTTATCCTTTATTAACCCAGTAACCGGTTGTGGATAATCTTCCATGCGAGTATGTTATCTATGTTCTGACGGTAATAGATAATATATCTCATACGCTCTTCAGTCGAAGTCTTTTGTTCTTCCCCAGTCGAGTAAGATTCCTATCCCTTTTTGCGGAGTCGGATGTCCATCCTGTAAATTGGGTTTGCTTTGGCAGCTCTCCTTTCGGATGATGAGTGTCTTGGAAATATTCCCCAATTCACACCTTGGTTGGTCACCTATTATATGCCCAGTAACCGGCATCCCTGGTGTTCCTTCTCTTTCTGCTCCCTATTATGACTTTTTGTCCCCTGAGGAGTCAGATTTTCCTGAGTCGAAGTATACCTTTTTAGGTCTTCCTCAGATGTTTTTGGATGTGTGATATCTATCACCCTCATACCGATCTTATATGTTCATTCTCCCCGAGCGTGTTGTTCTCTCACCCTCATACCGGTGTTTTGACCACATGTCTCCTTGAGCTTATTACCCAGTAACCGGTAATATCTCATCCTGTTGTTCCCTCAGATGAGTCCGGTTTGGACATTTCCCAGTGAACTCCCTTAGTGGATTTTCCCCATCTGAGTCCGGATTTTCATCCGAAGTATCCTTTATGGATAGTTTTTGCTATATTGGCATATTCCCCAATACATGCATCCCTGAGTCAACTCGAGTCTTTCCATTGATTTATTTTCATGGAATTCCTCTCATGTCTCTCAGCAAGTTCTAAGTCGTGACCTGCTCACGCAATTTATTCCCTTCTTATCCCCCTTAGAGTCCCCAGGGTCTCTGTCCCATTTATGAGTGTATTACTCATGTGGATTTTCAGTCTCCTCTGATTTCTTTTCTTCTTTGTGGACACATATCTCCACAGAGTATTACCTTTTTGCATACACACATTTTCATGATGAGGTCTCTTAGGGACCAAAATTCGTCTCTTTGTTATTATTTAAGCCCATTCTACCTCGTCGAGACGAAGATTTTAACCTTAAATTCTCCGGCTAGAATGACCTTAAATAGGGGCATCTGTAAGACCCTAATTTTGACCCTAAGATCCCTCATGACATCATAACATTGCATTTGCATCTTGCCTCAAGGATCATAGCATCTTGGCTCCTTATCTTTGGGAGGGAACTTTTGAGAGTTGGTTTGAGATCACCAAGCATGATTGAATTGTATTTTATTGCTTTTCTCATTTTATTTACTAACCAAAAGCACAAAAATATGTCACTAACATCTCTTGTTTGTAGCTTGAGCAGTCACAAGATCCAAAGCTTCTAGGAGATCCTATGTGCATTGATATGGTCAAGGGAAGATGAAAGCAAGCATGGAAATGGTTCCCAAATCTCTCATCCATCAAATATGCCTCCCAAGTATCTCAATTCATCATTTTGATCAAAGCAAACAAAGGGGCTTGAGGTTTGTTTCCCAAGGAAACCCTAATTCATTTGTTCATCAACTATGCCTTGCTCATGAAGCAACCTCAACCTTTGGTTAAATGCAATAAAGGGAAGTTCTTTAAATCATCATTTCAAGCATATTTGAACTTATTTGAGTGTCCTCAATCATCAATTCATCAAGATATGAGGTTTGGACTTGAAAAGTTGATCAATCAATTCATCTGACTATTTTGAAATACACTAAGACCTAACTTTTGATGTGTTTGTCAAATGGAGATGACCCCAAGAGAAAAAATGTTCTTAAGAACCATATGGACAACTTTCATGTTCAAATAAAATTTATTTAAAGCTTGTAAGGTCATCATCCATTTCAAGACATTATAGGTCATTTTGATTGAAACCCTAATTTTGGGTCAACTTACCAAGGACATAACTCCTTCATTTTTCATGATTTTGAGGTGGTATCAAATGAATTGGAACGCTTAAGATGTCTAATTCAAATGTTATGTTGAGCAAAATTTCAAAATCTTAAAATAAATACATGTGATAATGCAAAACATTATAGGTCACTTTGGACCAAAGCATTGAAATGTGAAAAAGTCCAACTTCAAGTGCCCATAACTTCTTCATCAAAAATCCAAATGATGCAAAATTTAAGTCCAAATTGATTGCCTTGAAAAGATATACAACTTTAACGTTGAATATTTTGTCATTTAGAGCATGCATTATTGAAACAGAGGTGCTTAAAATTTGGCTATTTTTGAAAATCTCACATGTACATGTTTTGCACCCTACACTTCATGATCACTTTTCACCAATTTCCAAGGCTCAAATGAAGTTTTGATCAACATAACAAATGATCCTCATGCAAAAATCTTTCCAACCATTACTCATAAGGTTGTGTTTCAAGTATGGACATGGCATTTTCGAAGACATGAACATATTGGTACATTTTTGAAAATCATTTAAATTTGCATTGCATGAGATGATTGTGCATAATCTGCACGACCAATTTGATTCCAATTAGAATCAGCTTGCAAATCCAAGTGGAATTGGGCCCTCCACGCGCCTGTACAGACCCATGCATGGAGGCCCTTTCCATCCATGCACATGAATTGTTCATGCAACTCAGCCTTGCTTTTGCTATAAATACAATGCTCATGTCTCTTATTTCAGCAACCTAAAGGCGCCCTAAATGCTGCACGACTGATCCCTCAACCACACTCAAAAGGAACTCACCAATTTTCTCTTAATTTTTCAGATCTAGAATTCAATTTCATTGATTATTTTTTAGATCTAAAGTTCCTTAGCCTTGCTCACTTTGATCCCTAGATTATACTGCAAGCATCCACAACAAGAAATTATGCTCTCAAACTCTGCAAATCAGAGGTTTACTTCAAACTTTATTTTCTTCGAATCA